>NC_058091.1:253947878-254250909 GCF_020171115.1 Neogale vison | reverse complement strand
TGCCTCTCTGCCTACTTGTGATCTCTCTGTCTGTCAAATAAATAAATAAAATCTTTTTTTAAAAATTGGAAAATAACAGAACATTGTGACGAAGAAGATAAAAGTTTCCCTGAATTTCTTAACGTGTGTGGATTTGGTCCCAGATAATAGACACTGTCAATAATAATGATGATAATAAGAAGAAACTAATATCGAGTAACTGGAATGTACCAGGCATGATGCTAAGCCCTTTACCCAGTGCTTGACAAGAAACTAAAGCAGATACTGTTATTGCTGTTTTACAGATGCAAAAATGGAGACAGAGTTTGTTGCTCTGGTCACATAGCTAGAGGCTGAAGAGGAGGCTTTGAACTCAGGTTTTCTGAATACAAATCTTGCAGCTTTTAACCCAAGCTATGCTACCTCCTGAGATCTAGAGGGCATCACACACTAGGTAAGGCTTTTTATCCTGATTTGGTTTTAGCCTTGGTTCACCACGGGAACCCCATGGAGGTCACCACTCTCCTCTCCTCCTCTCAGCCTTTTGCCTATTATTGGCTCAACTCCTGCCCACCTGGAGCAATTAGGTCAGCTTTTGTTATCTCCTCATCTTTTATAAACAGTGCAGGGGATGTAAATAATAAATCCTGCAACACCATTGGTTACTGGGCAGAGGCAGAAAGGACAGGTCTGGGATGCTCTCTGCGTTAACATTTCCTACTCAAGAGAGTTAAAACTAAATATTCAGATGTTTGTTATTTTTTTAAAAAAATTATTTATTTATTTGATAGAGATCACAAGTAGGCACAGAGGCAGGCAGGGGTTGGGGGGAGGAAGCAGGCACCCTGCCGAGCAGAGAGCCTGATGCAGGGGTTGATCCCAGGACCCTGAGACCACGACCTGAGCTAAAGGCAGAGGCTCACTGAACCACCCAGGTGCCCTCAGGTGTTAGTTTATACTCATCCTTTAACATCCACCTCAGTCTTTCTCAATTAATGACAAATGTTACTGTTAATGACATTCTCTTAATACCTCACCATCCTTGAATTGACCCAATGCCTATTCTGACTGACTTCTCACTTAACCAGCTTTTGCCCCAGGAGAAGCCCAATTCAGGCTGCTTGTGCCCCAGGTTTGTTCTCTTCCAAGCTCTCTGATCACTATTCCCAGCCTTACTTTCTTTCCTCTTCTGACCCTCAGAACCTATCTGCCTTTGGTCTCACAGATGTAGACTTTCAGAGGAGACTCTCTTGTAGCGGTTATTATAATCAAAAGTAAATAATTAATAGACTCATTAGCCACTTGTTGCCCCTACTATAATGTAAGCTTTAGAGCTGGGACCACGCCTTGTTGTTCATTACTGTGTCCCCCGCCTGAAGCACAAAACCTAGTTCAAAGTGAATGTGTAAGTTCCTGTCTGTTTCTGGTATGTTTAGGATAAGGTCAGAGTGTGTGTGTATGGAGGGTGGGTATCACCTAAGCCACAACCTCCAGAAAAGTGAGAGTCATTATAGCAGGAAATACTGGATTAGTTTATTTCTCATGGGAAAGTGATCCTGGAGATTGGCAATGGGTGGTTCACCGTTTGGCAGTCTTGGTGTGGGGACCCTTGTGTGTCCCAGGTGGCGGAATTCTGAACTGTGAGAAGATGTGCACCATATATCTGTGATGTTGCCTCTGGAATTGATATAAATGGTGTGGGGTGGGGGTTTGGGCAGTCAAGGTGATCAAGCCTAAGGGAGGCTTATTATTCATCCAGACTTCTAAATAGGAAGCCACCACTTATATCAAGATGCTTTCATCTCCAGTCAAGGAGTGTGTAATACACAGTGCACTAGGGGGCACCATTGCTCTGTTGATAATCCAGGACCTTTAGCAAAATCTACGGAGATGATTGCTTTAACTTTGGCCCAGGAAGTCTCATTTTCAGGTATTCTTCGGGTGAAAATAATTGTTGAGTCTCAGTTTTAAAATTGGTCTCTTGGGGCGCCTGGGTGGCTCAGTGGGTTAAGCCGCTGCCTTCGGCTCAGGTCATGATCTCAGGGTTCTGGGATCGAGTCCCGCATCGGGCTCTCTGCTCGTCAGGGAGCCTGCTTCCCTCTCTCTCTCTGCCTGCCTCTCCATCTACTTGTGATTTCTCTCTGTCAAATAAATAAATAATTAAAAAAATAAAATTGGTCTCTAACAAGTTTCCCAATCCCAGTGACTTGGACATACTAGGTTCTGGACTATTTTTTATATCAAAGATTACATAGAAGAGTGGAAGCCCCATTAAGCCCAAGTCCAAGTCTCAAAGGAGAAAGGGCAGGAGCTGGAAAGAGTTGAGATCTATAGGTTGCCAAGGGAGATATGTAAAAAGCAGCCAAGTGCATGCAGGGCTTTCTGCATCAGGTGGTACAGGATTGGAATTCCAGCTGTCACTTTGGGACAGTGTGGCTTTGGGAAAGCTGAATCACATATCCAAGCTTCTACTCCTCAGGACCTTGGAGAGGATTAAGCACCATTTTGGCAATCCACTTGTGTAATTCCTGGTCCTCAGCAAATGTTTAATAACATTTCAGTTGCAGATCTACCCCTGGGTTGGGGCATTATTTAATTTAACTCTGTCTCCCCCACTGACCTCTAAGTTCCCTGAATGTATTGTCTGTTTCACCTAGAAGAGTGCCTGGTATATATAGGCTCTTGGGAAATGTATGATGGAGGAAAAAAAAAAAAATGAATGGGAAATTTGCTTTTCTAAGTATAGGATAAGGCTGTTTAAGATTTTTGATACTGCCTTCAAGCAAATGTCAGAATATAGCCAATATTCAGAGGGGTCAGCTACAGTCCAGTAAGCTATCTGTATTATGTTCTAAATGGTCTGTGATTTATGACCACATGGACTAGGAGACTGGGCCAGGAAGCAGACCCCAAGGTTAGAAGTCAATCTGTGGGTTGCCTTGGTAACCTTCCAACCATGTAATCCAAGATCCTGGTCCCCAAGCAAGAGCATTGCAGAGCCCTAAGAACTGAATCCAAGGCTGCATTTAGATACCACAGCCACTTGGGGTAGACATATGGTTGGTTCTTATTCATGTTCATGGTGCAGCCCTTTTTCTTCTCGCTTCCGTGTCGCTGTCCAGAGAGCTCTGCCAGTTCTTAGTCTGGACAGCTGTTCGTTTCCTAATTAACAGTATCCAGAGTTTCTCAAGATTGCCTGTCTGTAGCGTGTTGGCTCCATTTATACCATGTAATCTCCGCTGCTTCATTTTGTTTGTTTCTTTCTAATATTTTCCAGCATATCTAATGACAAAATGGATCCAAATATACATTGAAAACCAGGGCTTTAATAAGCAGGAGTCCATAGCACCGATCAGTACGATCACCATCTTTCCTACTGGACATGCATCTCAGGTAACATTTCAGGCTCCGGTGTTTTTAACACGTCATTTTGAATGATTTTTACTAAAGGATTTCTGGTGAAAGAGGCAACCTCAGATCATATTGAGAAGGGAGTGGGAAGTTTGGAATCTGGGCTGGGTTTGGACATAGCACCTCTGCTTATTGACTATGTGCCTTGGGGTTATCCATGAACCCTTTGGAGCCTCGGTTTGCTCATCTGTAAAATGGAGATGGTATTAATACCTACCTTCTGTTGTCCTGAAAATCAGCCATCATATCTATGCAGTACCTGGTGCATAGTAGACCCTTAATAGCTAACGATATGGTCTTGGTACAACACCCTGGTGTACTCGGTTATAGTCTATGAGTGGGGCAGAGATCTTGATTAATAGGTATCCAGAATTAATGTACATGTTACTTTAGGAGTTTTAATCTTGTGATGACCTAGGAAACCACTCAGCTGACCTCTAAACTGGTGAGCTTGTCTACTAGGAGCCAGTGAGGCCTCTGCTCCATGTCTCCTCACTTTGGGACCCAGGATGACAGATCAGTCGCTATCTGAAACCATGCCAGTTATCACGAGTAAAGCCAAGCTCATAGTCAAGCCCTCCATGCTATTGCTGCTAGGGTCTGGACCCATAGTCTGCCTTTGTCGTCATACTTCTCACGCCATCTCTCATTCTCCTGTGATGCTTCCGATCTACTACATATTTATTTCTAGTTGCTAATCCAATATCCATTCTACTTCTTTACTAACAAAACCTAGTTTTGTTTGAAGCTGCAGCAAGCCCTGCTAAAGCATCCTTCCCTAGATTCTCCTATTGCTATGGTCACCTATGTGGGGATGACCATAGGTCCTGCTTCTGGTCAGAGAGGTATCTGCGGAGGCCCCTGGGAAAGCCTGGCCTTGCTGATAGAAGCACCCCCCCCTTCCTCCTCTAGCATGAAGGCACATGAAACAAGACCCTAAGGGTCAGCTGGGGCCATGTAACTTGTTCTAGTCAGTGACTTGTGAGCAGAAGTGACTTGTGATACTTCTGGGCCAGAACATTTAAATACCAACATGAGACCCTCCAAGAACTCTCTTTCCATCTGCTCGTGATAACTGGCATGGTTTCAGATAGCGACTGATCTGTCATCCTGGGCCCCAAAGTGAGGAGACATGGAGCAGAGGCCCCACTGGCTCCTAGCAGACCTGTAGCAGGAGTGAGAAACTGGTTGGAAGCCACTGAGCTTTTGGAATTGTTTGTTAGTGCAGCAGACCCTAGTCCATTCTGACAGACACAATCGTGACCCCATTCCTCCACTAAGTCCATCATCTGTGAAGTAACTGAATGCTAAGAACTCCCGAGTGAGTGACTGACTGAATGCCAGGCCCCATCCCTTCAGCTCCTGTCTAGAAATGATTGTACATCAACCTCGTTTACGATGTAGGTGCCCCCTCTGAGACAACTTCCGTCAGTCCTTCAATTTTGATAGCCATCCAAATTCCGTTATTAAAAACAAGAGTCACTCGGCCATCCCTCCCAAACCTACAGAAGCAGTCCCTAGAGGTGGGTCAAGGCCATCTGCATTTTTAATCAAGTTTCCTGGAAGGTTCTGACAATGGGCCAGGGTTGGGGACTCTGGTCTCTCTGGGTGGAAATTTCCAGCGCCATCAATAGGCCAGAGATGGTGATTATCTTCAGCCTGTGGGATTTTAGCTTCTTCCAGTCATTCTGTTCCCAGCTCTGCTTCCCAACCCCCACCCTCATTCCCAGGCGGCCACTTTGACCTAAAAGCAATTACCTTTGGGAAGGGTTCCCTTGAATATGTCAGTGATATCTTCTCCCTGACCCTCATATCTCTAGTCTGTCAAAAGAAGGGAGTTGGACCAGGGTGGCCAGAAGAGCCTTCTTTGAGAGGTGTCAGTGCTTAACAATCAAACCTCTTTCACACACACATCACACGGTGTCATGGGATTGTGCTGCTTCTAAGATAATAGAGGCTTAGCACATATGTGATGTGTATAAATTCATAAGTGTGCCCCATGCTCTGAGGTGTAACCATCAGATAAAGTTAAAAGCTGTGTGGCAGTTGTCTTCTTCATCCCTTTGGTGTTTCTCTGTGACTGTATATTTAGCCTTATTTGGAGATAATATGTAAATTGGAGGATTGAATGGCAAGGCCCGGGGTAGTGGCTCCCCTGACATCCTCCCAGCCCCCCACCACACCATGATGGGTCCAGGGGAGGCAGAAAAAGGCCTGGTGTTGGGTGTTTGGGGCCCACTTTCTGTAGCCAGGCTCTGCCAAGGCAAGCAGCGGTCTCTTGTGGAGACGGGGGGCGGGGGGGGGTGAGTCTCCACAAGGAAGGGAAGGGGGAGACGGGGGGTCCCTTCCATTTCTGAGAGCAGAGCCAGCTTTAGGCTGTGCTGGATCTTCATGGAAACACAGCTGAAATTCCAAAGATTTATGATGGGAGGAGAGACAGAACCGCAGGGTGCTCTGGACAGAGGAAGGGAAGTCATATTTATTGAGCGCCTACTCTCTACTGGCCCTGATGGGAGCTCCAAACCCCTGCGGCCTGTAGTTGGGCCAACTGCTCTGCAAGGCAGACAGACGTTCTTCTCGTTTTACAGATGAGGACACTAAGGTATAGAGAGGGGAAGTCGCAATCAAAGCTCAGATTAGGTCTGCCTGACTCTAAAGCCTGGATTTCACCTCCTATAAAGTTGTAGGAGGACTGTGACCTCTGGAGACAGGCTGGGGATGGAATTCTGGCCCATCACATTGCAGCTATGAATTATGGGTGTTCTCTCTTGTTGGAGCTCCGGTTCCTCCCATGTGACATGACAGTAGTGACAGAACCTACCTCATAAGGATGTTGTGAGAATTATGTGAGACAGTGCTTGGCAGGTGCTAAATTCTAGATATGTGCTACCTGTGATTGTTCTAGAGAGAAGACCAGTGGCAGTTTGTTGGACAGGGAAGGGCCCTTGCAGGGGTGAGGAGGTATGTGCATGTAGATTTTATTGTTCCTGAGCTCAAGAAGCTTTCTCAGGGCAGAGAGAGCAGTTGCTTAATGTGGCCCTTGGGTGGTTGAGTTGCCCTGCCCTATGACAACCTGCTGTATTCACCCCTCCTTCTGTCTCTACAAGCTGTCCCCTATTCCCCATCCCCCTGCCCTGGTGGCTGCTCTGCTGGGCATTCCACACTATACTGGGACATTCATATCTTTCTGGGCTCAGGGACAGGGATGTGTGGGGGAGCTCCTGGGAGCTCCCATACCATGTGTGTCTTTACCCTCTCCTGAGACAAAGTAGGCAAGAAGGCTCTAGAAGGTGTCCATGGTCTTACAGAGGAAGTGAGTGCCGGGCCGTCCCCCTAATTTCCTTGCATTGCCTTCTCTGGCCAACCCTATGAGGTAGCCATGGGTTTGGGGCCCAGGTCAGTGGGATGTGCTGAGTGTCTTTAACAGGTTACTTAATTTCCCTAATAGGCCTCACATTCCCCACCTGCAAAACAGAGAGGATCCAAATCATCCCCACTTGCTATAATTTTTTGAATTAATAAAATATGGCACATAAAGCACCAGGATGGAAATCAGTGCAGTGCTCAGTTTGCCATCGTTCTTATTACCCATGGTTCTCCTGGAAGTATGTATGCTTGATAGTGGAGCTAAACCACTTATGTGTTCGCTTGGAAACAATGGTGTCTGCATTCTGTTCTAGGTCCAGATGGGTAGAGGGAAGAGAGGGGAGATACCCACATGAACTATGGCCTTGGTCCTCGTCCTGGAGGAGTTCAAAAGCTGGAGGAAGATCATTAGTAGAGTGCCTGGGGAGGGAGAGAGGTCCAGGGGGAAGAGAGAGGGTACAGGTAATGGCTCGAGGCCACCTTGGGGATATCACAAAGGAGGCACTATTCGAGAAGGGTCCCAGTGAGAGCAGTGAGCTTTTGCCATTCCATGTAGAAGGAGTTCCTTTGAAGATCCACAGCTTATAAGTCTTGGTGGGAAATGTAGAGCGCGGGGACTTGACTTCTTAGCTTCCTAAACATGTGGCCTTGACTCCAGACATCTGTGGCTAGCCAGCCAGGTGGCCTGACGCAGCGGGGAGCATGTGAGGAAGGGGGGGGGTGCCGTCCCTGTCAGAGGGAGCCATGGTGGCAGTCCCGCATGGGTCTGATACCTGCTGTCTTGTCTGTCCTAGCATCGGGGCTGTGGTGTCGCCAGGCAACAATCCATAGTGTGACTTCGGGTCTGGCTCCTGTCCACCCTCAACCCTGGCTCTCTGGCCCTCCCAGAGATTCCGGGAGCCATGTGTCATTTACTATGTATGTTCACTGCGTAGATCAGCCAAAACTCCTTTGTGTTGTGATTAAGAACATTTCCTGGATAAGTAGGCAGAGAAGGGAGAGTCTCCGAGTCCCAGGCAGAGGGTACAGCTTGGGCAAAGGCTCAGATGCTTGAAGAACACCAATGTATTCTGAAAAGAGTTGCAAGCCCGTGAGCTCTGTGGTGCTAAAGAACATGTATTCCACATGGGGTCTGGGGTTGGGGGGACCAGCAAGAGACGAGGTTGATGAAGTAGGCTAGAGCACTGAATGCTACCATTACAGAGGGTGAATTTGACCTTGGAGTGGGCACCGTGTGTTTTTAATAGGGCAGGACTGGCATCCGATGTGCAGTTTTCTCTAGGACAGCACACAGCATGGTAGGACGGGGTGAAGCTAGAGGCAGGGAGACCAGTGAGGAACCTGTAGGAGTCTTCTCACGGGGCAGGTGTTGGCTGGGACTACTGCCCCTTGGGAGCTGTCAAAGACCGCTCACCCTGCTGCCTCCACCCTGGCCATCCTGGGCCCTGCCTGACCCGTTGCACGATTTCTGCAGAATCTCCATGGTCACCTCTGCTTTGGAGTTCCTTCCTCTACCACATTCATCGTAGCTCCTGGATTTTTGTATGAAACTCAGCGTCTTGATTGTTTGATGCTGACCGAAATTCCAGAGGTGTCAGAGGAAGTAATGACATTTCAGCAACGTTGAAAACAAACTGCAAATTGTCCTTTCAACCTTCTTGTTCTCAGAGGACTTTCCATGTCCTGAGGGATTCGTGGTCAGCTTTTTCTCCTCATGAGTGCACTAGCCTCTGGCCAACTTATTATTTCCTGGCTCCTCTCCCTCTGCCCTGTCGCCTCTTCATTCCCACCCTCATGATTTGCCAACAGAATGCCAACTTTTCATGACGGGATCCTCTGCAAGTCAGTTCTCAGCTCCTTTTTGCAAACAGCCCCAGGCTGACTTTTGCATCTCCAAGCCGATCAAGAAGGTCATCCAAACAGAAAGGTGATCCTTTTAACACGCTCCCTTGAAGACAAGAGTGGTTAACATGACTTTCCTGCTTTATGCTACAGCTGTTCACGGTTGTGTTTTGCTGCTAATAACTGTTAACCACAAAATAGCAGTAGCTTGTGCAAGACAAGAGCTTGTCTTATGTAAAAGTCTGGAGGAAGGCAGTGCTGGGCAGATACGGTGGCTCCATGACCACCCTAAGCTCCACCATCTTGGAAGTGCTGCCTTGTGATCCAAGATGGCTGCCCTAGTCTCCTGACCTTCATCTTGGAGCTTTCTGGTAGAGTCTCCAGTTAAAAATTAGGGTTCATATTATTAAGGAAGGAGTGGCACATGTATACAGGGAGGAAACTAGTGGTCTGTGCTGTATCTATGTACCTCCCACTTCTCTCAGAAGCTACAACTGTATTCCCTGTGCTGGGTGATTGGAGCTTTAGTGTTTAGTCTGTTGGTCGTTAGTCAAGAGTAATTGTTCTCAATCCTTTTAGAAGTGTCAACATTACAGTTCTAGGAAGGGCTGTGGGGCTCGTCGGACCCAGGTGTGTGAGGCCCTTCAGAGAGGCAGGCCGACCCTTGCTCTTGGCATCTGGCTTCTCTGCCTTTTTCTGGGACTCTGCTTGCCTGTCATCTTTCTGTGGCTGAAATGGATTAGGTCCCAGCAACCCGTAGATGTCCTGGCTCCTGCTGCCTGTCAGCCAGTTGTACGCAAAGTGTTTATTTCCAGAAAGAAAGTAGAGCTACAGAGAGGTGCCCATCTCTCTGGCGAGATGGCTCAGTGGTCAGGAGCCTGTGAGGGAGGATGAGGCTGCCTCAGCTCCAGGAGCTGCTCTTGGCTTCCTGCTCCGATTCCTCCCAGGGCGTCTGGTGCTTCATTGTCAGCTGAGCGCTGGACATTTGCTGCTGCCGCTTGCACTTTGAGTGGACTGCTTTCTGTGACCGCACCCCAAAGTGGGGATTCCTCGTGCCTCTGGGGATGCTGGGGGAATACAGAGATCTTCATAGCTCTACCTAGAATGAAACTCTGGTCTGTTTCAGTGCCCTTTCTTCTGCTCTTTCCCTCGATGGGCTGTGATTGGCAGGCTTCAGGTGGTGGACTGCGGGCACACTCATGCTATTCTCAAGATATTCCCAGCTGTCTGCCTCCTACATTCGAGGCAGGGTTGCACCTGCTGGCCCCAAGGTGGGGCCATGTGAGTAGTCCAGCCAGTGACCCATGAGTAGAAGTGACACATGCCCCTTCTGGAGTTGGGCCTTTAAAAATTGCTGCTTTGGGGGCGCCTGGGTGGCTCAGTCGTGAAGTGTCTGCCTTCGGCTCAGGTCATGATCCCAGCATCCTGGGATCGAGCCCCATATCTGGCTCCCTGCTCAGTGGGAAGCCTGCTTCTCCCTCTGCCTGCTGCCTCCTGGTCCCCTGCTTGTGTTCCCTCTCTTGCTATCTCTGTCATAAATAAATAAAATCTTAAAAAAAAAAATTGCTGCTTTGACTCTCCCTTTCTTTCAGGGTGACAGTGGACAGTATTTGAAATGGTGGGTGCTCCGTCCGCCTGAGATCTAGGTCAAGAGTGACCTGGAGCCGAGCTCCCAGCTGGCCCTTGGTTCATAGACACAGTGAAGGAGAAAGAAATGTTTAATGTTTGAAGCCACTCAGATTTAGGATTTTTGTGTGATCACAACATTATGCAGCCTACCTGATCAATTTTGGTTGCCAGGCGTCCCAGTGCCCTTCCCATTTGAGACTTTGCCCTCTGAGCCTCGCTGTACAAGGTGAAAATGCCAGATCTACACCCACTTTCCCAGCTTCCCTTGCAGCTCAGGGGCCAAGGCTAGCCCAGACGGTGCTGAGCCCGGGGAGGGGGGTGGTGGCCAGAGGCTGGGTGTTCTTAGCAGCTGCCGCAGAGACAGTGCTGGGCTGGTTCTATAGCAAGGGTTTGGGTTATGCTTCTGGCTGTGTGACCTCCCTTTTTCCATGCCTGCTTCCTAAGCCTCATTTTCCAGCTTTCCCATATGTTCTGTGAGCTGCCCAGTATCTTTCTGTAAATTCCCTTTCAGTTTAAATCACCCAGCATCATGCTGCTGGAGACTAGGAGCCTTGGACCAAAAACGGGCATTTAGGGGCGGTTGTGAGGCTGCAGGAAGGCTGGGGGGAGGGACAGGTGGGATGTGACTAGCTTCTCTTCCCCTGAATGAGTTGCTTCCCCAGGAGCAAACCTTCTCTATCTTAGCCCAAAGCAAGCCAGAGGGGACTGGGCTCAGGGGTTCTGCTCAGACTTGGACCACCTTTAGGCACGTGAATCATACATTCTTTATCAGTAATATACAGCAAATAATACGCCCTCACTTAGCGGGTAGTTCCGAGGAATGTATTTGAAAGGGAATGCATTTGGGAGCATTCTGGGAACCGCAATTTGAACCCCCAATGTGAGTTTACCCTTTATCCTTGGAAGCGTGACCTTGCTGAGCAGATCCAGCCAGGGAGGCTGGGGTGGCAGGACTGTAGAATGGAGGCCGCCCTTCCTGATGCGCTTCTGTCACTCACCTCCTGGGTAGTCGCAGCTCCGTCCTCTCAGTTCCAACCCATCTGAGATTCTGCCCAAGAGACCAGAGACTTCACGTTTAAGGTAATGAAAGGATTCCTGATGAGCTCGGAAAAAGCCAAGAAGCAGAAAGGTGGGAAAAGATACTGGGGATTCTTTTCTTCAGTCCTCTCAATTTCCAGAGCTCAGAGAAGGAGACCTCCCAACGCACAGCCACACAGCAGCTCTCGCTGAGCTGGGGGTTGGGAGGCACATTTTTCCCACTCTTAACCTGGAGGCATACTTGTGCTGTCATCCAAATTGGCAAAAATGATCTGGAAAGACAGCAACACTCCTTCAAATCTACAAGCCCCATTTCATAGCAACCTGTGATCACCTGATCCCTTACCCCCGCCCCCCACCACCACGAGAGAAGGATCCTCAGAGTACACTTCTTTTCGCTTTCTCAGCCATCTGAAACACTTTATTGCGGAAGGGTGAAAAATTGCTGAATTGATCTTTTTAAATTAACATGGGATCCAAATGAAAGAAATTTGGAAGAAGAGAACTTTCTCATCCGAGTGGCTGCCAGCACCCAGCCCCACCACCCACCCCATCCCCCCAGCTGAAGTGTCCCTTGTTCTTGCCTTCTCTGCCCCAGATTCATGGGCTGCTCTTTGAATCGTTGGCAATTTTCTCTGCACTGTCCTGACAACCTCCGGCCATGAAATTAAAAAGCTAGTTACCGAATCTTGCTCCTAACGTCTTTGTCCTTGCCAGCGATTCGACAGAGAAATCTGGAAGAGGGAGCCTCCGCTATGCCTGCAGTGGGCTGAAATGCCACCGGAATGACAATGGGCTTCACCAGGGGAGGGGGAGAGAATGCGCAATTTGCCAGGAATGAATGCATGAAAGAGAGAGAGGAAGAACGAACTTTGGGCTTCAAATTGAAAAATTCCAGTGTCTCAGCAGAGCTCTTGGTGCCTCTGCTCCAGGACCTGCTACAAAATGCTGAGTGGGGCACATTTCCCCACACCAGTGCCCTCTGGTCCTCCGCCAGGGTCCAGAGCTCACGGCTGGAGAGCTGGGAAGTCAGAATTTGGGGAGGAAGTGGCTCCAAACTGGGGCAAGCCTTCCCTGGGAGGCCAGCCCGCCTAGCCAGCTTGCCTGTGGCCGAGCACCCTCCCCAGTCGTCCCACCTGCCACCCCCTCGCCTGAAATCTCTCCCCTGCTTGTAGACTCTAGGTGCTCACTCCACACACTGTCTACCACCAGCCTCCACTCCCAAGGAATTTTAAGAAATCTCAAAACTGGAAGAATTTTCATTACCTTTAATTAAGGAAAATCTTTCTACAAGGAGACTGTGGTGTGGCTTGCTGCAGGTGGGTGGGGCTCAGTCCCTTGGCCTTGGCACCTGCGCTGAGCAAGTGCCTGGTGGATACTCGTTGGGTGAGGGAAGAGGGGCAGCTCTGTCAGAGATCAGCTCTCTTCCCTGCATTGCCCCCTCTGGGCACGGGCTCACAGATGGCCACGTGGCTATATAGGGAAGTGGGAAAGAGGTGTTTGAACCCTGGGTTGCCAGGGAGAGCAAATGAGGTCCTTGGCTTTATAGCCAAAGTTCTTGAACAAGTTGCTTAATCTCCCCAAGTATGACTCCTTTTCTGTGAAACGGGAGTCACCATGGTGGCCACTCAGAGGGAAGCTGTGAATTAGTCAGTGTTGAATAAAAATAATGTAGCCAGGACCTGGACCCAGAGCCCATCCTGACCCAGAAGTTCTTGAGAGCTTTGGCCTCACCATCCCAGGGAACTTGGGATTAGTGTCATTGCTGGACAGGTCTGGCATCGAATGGCCCCCGGGAAGCTAGGTTGGTCCTCACTATTTAACTGAACACAAGCATTCACTCAGTCACCCAGTCGCTATTCATTTATCTGAACCAGTGTCTATCGGGGGCCTTCTGTGTACCACCCTGTGTACCAACCCTGTGGGATTTGGGCTAAGGGAGTAAGGGAAAGGTGGCATGGGCTCGGTTTTTGGAGCTTACAAGCGAGCAAGAAATAAACAAAATCAAGATCAAAATCCTTTGGGGTTCAGATCAGGAGGTGGTCAGGGAAGGCTTCTTTTGAGAGGTGTTGTTTGAACTGAGACCTAAGAAGAAGAAGAAGCTGCCTGTGCTCAGACCTGAGGAAAGAGGGTCCCATTGTGTGGGAGCAATCGTATAAAGGTTTGGAAGGGAGAACGAGCCTGCCCAGCGGGTTAGTATGTCCACAGCTGATGGAGTAGTGGGCCAGGGGCAGCGGCTGGGTTCATTGGAGAAGTCATTCCACAGGAAGCCCATCCAGAGGACTGGTGCTAGGCCTGGAGTCCAGAACGTGAGGTAGGGTTGGAATACTTTGACCGGTGGCTTCCTGCAGCCCCCTCTGTGTCCTGCACCTGCTGGGCCTGCTTTAGAGGACAGACTGTGTAAAACGGAGAGGCGGCTCCACCAGTCTCCACGTTGTTAGGTATGGCTCAACTTCTTAAAAGTGCATGTCTCCTGCTGGCCTTGGGGTCGTGCCTGCCACCAGGCTCTCCTGCCGCCCACCCTGTGTGGAGTGCGCGCTGGTGCTGGCTGCCAGTGATAGAGGCTGCTGAAGTCAGAGAGGCTTTTCCCGAGCTGCGTCCTGACTGGGACAGGAGTCAAGTAAGCTCCATGGTCAGCCTGTCCTCCGGGCCCCCAGCCTGCACTCACCCTTATGACCAAGTCTCCTCTGCTCTGATCTGTGTCACATGAGGACCTGCATTCCCCCTGGAAGTCGGACCTGGGGTGCCCACACCATGTTGCCATGACTAGTCAGCACGCAAAGGGCTTCCCACTTGGGGTCAGGCAGCCAAGGGACCTCGAATCATCTGTGAGGCTCATTATTATTAATAATACAGGCCAGAAAGAATAAATATGAAAACCACGTTGTAGACAAAGTCTCCAATCTGGCGTGTTTGGAGATGAGCTGGTGAATCCCGAGGTTAATGAAAGCGGTTAAGTTTGACCGTCGTGGACTGCGTTTGTAAACTCAGAGATGTGAACGGGTGAGACATTCGTGAAGCATCTCCCCCGCCAAACACTACAGCGGGCACGGGAGGCCCCCAGGGTGTTAGCTGTCGACTGGGAACCCGCCCGCCTGCGTGCTTGGAGCGCCAGCCCAGTGCTGGGCTGGGCCACGTGAGAGAGGGCTGGGCTGCAAATTCTGGTGTCTGTTCTGCGTCAAGATTTGGCTTTGTCACCAGATTTCTGTAGAGATGAACCTGACAGAGCCCCGAATGTAGTTCCTTCTGTGGTGGGTTAGGTTTTCATACTCGATGAAGTCAATTATACCTACATCTTGGTGAAGCAGGCACAGAAGGGGAGGTTTGTATCTCAGAAAAATCTCTTTTTAGATTAGGCAAAATAGAATTCATGCTTGAAAAAAGAGTGCTATTTCTGTCATCAATCTGATTTTGTACCCATTTCAGTTTTAAGCTCTATGTTCCATTCCAGTGCAAAACCCTCCCCCCCCATCTCCTCCTCCTCTCCCTCCTCAGATCTTCCCCATCCTCCTCCTCCCCCTCCTCCTCATCCTTCCCCTCCTCATTTCCTCTCCCTCCACCCTTCCCCCCCTCCTTCCTCTCCTCAACTCTTCCCCCCTCCTCCCTCTCATTATTTCCTCCCCTTTTCTCCATCCCCCCTTCTTCTTCTCCTTGTCTCTCCCTTCTCTCTCCTCCCCCTCAGCTTTCTCCCTTTTCCCCCCACCTCCTCTTTCCTATTCCTTTCTTCCTCTCTCCCCACTCCTCCTCCTATAAGTCAGTCCATATTTATTTGCCTTCGATTTGAGGTGTAGTCGCAATCAGGAGACTTAACTGTTGGAAATCAGAAAACACAGGAGCAGCTGACCTCGTTTATAGGAGTTCCTTTGTTTTCTCTCTAAAATGGGAACAGTTCAACACCACATCTATTGACTTGGGCCTATGTTTGTTTTTGCCAGTCTTCTGGGTTCTCTGAAGAAGAAAAGAGGAATAAAGAGGACAGCATCCTCCCTTTTAGCAACTTCCTCTCTCAGCGGGAACCTCCTTTGTGATGGGAGCTTTCTGTCTGGACACAGACCACAGGATGACTGTCTGTATGCAATTCACAGTCGGAGAGGGCGGCTCAGGCCACAAATGCTACTAAACATCAGGGTCACTGTGGGCGGGAGGAAGGCTCCGCAGATAGGGTGGTGCTTAAGCTGAGCCTTGGAGTTTGGAATGATCTGGAATTGGAAGGGTGGTCACTCTTGATTGTAATCATAGGACAAACCCATCTCTCCCCAGATTCCCCTTCCTGCACTGTGTAGACCTGCCTTCTTGTTTTCTTGCCCGTCTCCTCCTCATGGCAGCCCCCTTGCCCTTATGTCTTTCTGGCATTGGACCTTTTCTCCCCACTTCCTCTCACTGGAAGTAACCAGCCCTCACTCATGCTCACTTACCGGATGTTTCCCTCAGCACTCTCAGGAGACCCAGGTATCCTAGTGCTGTGGGAGCAATGTGGGTGACTGATCAGGCATGGACTTGGAGTTCACACTGACTTGAATCTGGATCCTCTTCTGCTCGAGACTTGCGGACCTGGGCAAGCTGATCAACAGGTCGGGCCTCTGTATCCTCGCCTGTCCCTGGGGGTGATGGTCCCTACTTCAGGGCTGCATTCTGGATGAAATGGGATAATGCGTGGGTAAAAGGTCTAGTGCAAGTAGAGACGCCCCCAAAATACTGGTTCTGGCCCTAGTTCATTTCAGCCAAGCCTGATGGCAAACAGAACCCATGGGGGAGATGGAGGAGTGAAAGCACTCACACTGTGGAGTCCCATCACACTGGCCTCTTTTGGACAGCTGACTTATCTGGAGTCTTCCCAATTGCTACGCCCTGCATGAAACTGACTCATGGATGAGAAGTGTCGCTCCCAGCGGCTGACGTGTAGAAGGCATGAGCTTCACCGTCACAGCTGAGCCCAGGCCATAGAAACTGAACCCCCAGGGCTGCATCAGGCAGAACATTTATACCAGCCTCAGAAAGAGGATAAAATGCATTGGAAATGACGAATTGCCTCCGTGAAGTCTTCACACAGAATTGTTCTCCCTCTCTAGTCGAGGTCCCTGCGGGCGAGAAGCATTTGGAAGTAGGATGTGGGAAGCCCCAACGTGACTGATTTTCCCGAGTTGCCCTCTGGAGCTCGCACACAACATTCCGTCCTCAGAACTCACACAATGCCGAGAGCTCCTCACGTACCGAGAACAGAGTAACCAAACCCAGGGCAGCTGGCATCGTGGGGCGCTTTGTTTGCTAACCTGACTGACAGACTCAGCGCGCTGACAACAGCCCGCCAGCCTGCTTCAGGCAGCACAGAGCCCGGGGCCGGGGAGCTCTCTCGGCCTGCTTGTTAGAGTGACAGCAGCAGAGATCAAAGTTTAATGCACTGATTATCTTTCTGTTTTCAGGGGCCAGACAGGATTGAATGGGCTACCTCATCCAAGGAGCCTGCAGAAGGTGGCTGGGTGGGAGCTGAAAAAGGAAGGAGACTTGTCTGAAACAAGGCCAACCTCACCGTGTTTCTCAGCAGGGCTCTGAGTGCCGGGGGGCCTTCCTGGGGACAGGGCTGTGGGGCCTGTTCCGTTTTCTTCAGGCTGCTCTGGTCCATGCAGGTTTGGCAGGCAGGCGGCACTGAACAGAGGGACCCAGCTGAATCAGCCCTCAGGAATAGAACTGCTTGCGGGAAAACCGAAGAAATATCTGGACATCTTTTTGTGCTTCTAGACCTGCTCAGAATGCATGCTGCTAACAGAGCCTCTGCCCTCAACTGTTGGAAAGTGGGTCATGCAACTGATACCAGGCAGGAATATGCTCACTCCTCCGCCCTTATCGATACGTCACAACAGTAATTCTTATGACAATAGCAACAATGGAAGCAGCTCACACAGATTGAGTGTTTACTGTATGCCAGGCGGTCTTCTGAGCACTTGACGTACATTAATGCAGGCAGTCCTCTTTTTAATCTTGATTTTCCTTATGAATTTGCTCCATGTCCTTGAGGAAGTTACCCACCTTCCCTAAACAAAGAGATATTTACATGTAATTCATAGGTTTATTTAGAGAGAATGACATATAAGGACGTTATGTGAAGTGTGAGGTATATGGTAGGTGCTCCGTGATGGTGACCAGTATGATTTTTATTAATCATATGAATGGTCCTGTTTATCTTCATCTTTATACCTATTTCCAAAGTTTGCACCTTCCTAGGACCTGTCCTTCTGAAATTGGGAATGTAGAGTTACACCTTCTTTTTCTGGACAAACTCCTACTTAACCTTCAAGAGCCATTTCAAAAGTTCCCTACACTGTGAAACCTTCGCCAGTCTCTACAGTGCGAAACAGATTGCGCTCTTTGCCATCACGTCATATGATAATCATGTCTGTTTATGGTCTATCTTGGACCGCTGGGGAGATTCTGGAGGTACAGTTAATATCTGCTGTGCTCCCCTAGCTTAGCAGCTCTCCGGGTGTGGCCTGCAGACTCCTGGGAGTCTGCAAAACTCTTCCCGGGGGTTCTTGAGGTCAAAACTGTGTTCACAAGTCTTTACCTTGTTCATTCTATTGACATTTGTAGCAGTGGTGGGTAAAGCTGCTGGTATTGGTTTCAATTGAGGCTATGACATCAAAATGTACAAGGAATTGTTATACCCATCACTGTCATACGGTTGTGCTAAAACACATGCCAATTTCACTTAAGAATGTCCTTAATGAGGCAGTGAAGTGATTCACTTTATGATATCCCGACCCTTGCCTTTTCAATAATCTGTATAAATTAAAGTGGGAAGTACATCTAAGCACTTTGGCCACATAGGAAAGCACAGTGGTTGTAGGTAAGGTCGAGGAAAAGCATGTGTGTGATTGAATTGTGAGCTGAATTAGCCATTGCTTTTTCATGACACGTGCTCTTTACTTGAAAGGACCCCTGACACAGAGGGTGGTCTTTCATATTTGGGCATTGGCAGATGTCCTCTCAAAAATGAATTATTGCGGGGCGCCTGGGTGGCTCAGTTGGTTGGACCACTGCCTTCGGCTCAGGTCATGATCCCGGAGTCCCGGGATCGAGTCCCGCATCAGGCTCCCAGCTCCATGGGGAGTCTGCTTCGCTCTCTGACCTTCTCCTCGCTCATGCTCTCTCTCACTGTCTCTCTCTCAAATAAATAAATAAAATCTTAAAAAAAAATGAATTATTGAGCCTGTCACTTTAAGGAAAGCAGTATTTGTTACCAATAGAAAGTTCAAGCTAGGTGAAAATCAGAAGTTTGGAAAACTTTTTCTGCTGTTCTGCATTCAACATCTTCTCATTACATATCCTACATGAGAATTCCAGTGATACTAGTGAATTAGAATTTTTGATGCTGTATAGTGACATGTGTAAATGTTTGGAAGTTCTGCATGAGTCTGTGAAGCTGTTGTTTTCTAATGAACATTCCAGATGTTACAAGGTTTCACATGGGTGAAAGACAGTTCCAAGTGCAAGGTGGGCGCCTGGGCAATGCCGTCAGTTGAGCATCCAGCTCTTGGTTTCAGCTCAGGTGCTGAACTCGGGGTCATGAGATCTGGCCCTGCGTCAGGCTCCACGCTCAGCACGGAGTCTGCTTTAGACTCTCTCTCCCTCTCCATCGGTCCCCCTACCCCCAACGCATGTGCCCCCCCTGCCTCTGCTGAAGTGAATAAATAAATCTTAAAAAAAAAAAAAAAAGTGCAAGACTGATGGATTTTATGGTGGCAGAGAAGAAAAGTTCAGCAACACGGTTTCAGACTTTACATCACAGCAAACCTTAACCCAGACTTGTCAAGTGTGTCTGTAGTACCAAAGAATATCCAGTGTTATCTGAAAAGGCTCCCTTTTCTAGCTACGTATGTGCGTTTTAACTGGAACTGGAACAAACTATCAAACCAGCCTGAGTGTAGAAGCCGATCTGAGAATCCAGCCGTCTTCCATTGGGCTGGATGTTGAAGAGATTTGAAAATACGTCCAACAGTGTCGCTCTTCTCACTGAACTTCTTCATTCCATAAACTGGAGATTTTGTACAATCGAAAATATTTTTATTTCATAAAATATGTGATGTGTTAACATGCGATGGGTTTGTTGTTATTTTTAAATGAATAAACGACTGAATATTTGTGTAGTTCTTCAATTTTAATTTCTTATTTGGCAAATTAGCAGCAAAAGCACTTTGGGGTCATTCCTCAATAAGTGTTGAGCATGTAGAGGCATCTGAAGACCAGAGAGGTTGAGAGCCACTGACTCATGGCCCAGCACATAGTAGGTGCTCACTAAATAGGTATGGTGTCCAGGCCCTTGGAGGTGATGACAGGCCAGGCTTCCTGGTCCTAATGTTTCTCTGCTTCTCTGTTCCTCGAAGGACAGTGACTGGACTGCCTGGTTCTTACTCCTGTGACTCGGAGCAGGATGGACATGACCTTGGAGCTCCTTCAGACTGAGTTCCACTGCCTCGTTTATGCTAAATAGGGTTACTCCTGAGTCCTTCCGTCCACATCCCAAAAGCACCTCTGCAGACTACAAGTTCTAATTCCATTTGTTTTCTGCTTTTATTGCTTGGTTTAGGCTACAGTAGGAAGCCTATGGAATTGCTGAGACAGTAATTTAATTTGCAATTAAGTTTAAGAAATGTTAGGGGTCAAACCTGGGGCAGCTGTAGGCTATTTTTAAAGACAGGCCATTTAAGAATAGAGCAAAGGTGGGTCACTTACCACCCAGGCCCTCCTCTGCCCAGCTCAGAAAGATGCCTCCTCAAGGAGGGCAAATGCTGATTGCTCTCCCCTTGCTCCAAGGCAGACAAGGTAGGGAAGCAGTGACCCTTCCCTGACACCCCGTAATCCAATCTCCCCCACCCCCTGCCCCGGCTGATCCCTGTGGGCCTGAAAGGGAGCATCTTCCCAGGCCAGCCTGTGTGCTGTCTTTCATTAGAGCTGAGGCCATGATACACTTCAGGAAACGGTAATGGGGCCTAGGAACAAAGATAATTAGCTAATGCATGAAAACATGTAAATAAAGAAACCCAACCACCTCCACGGCTTTCAGGGTTTGTGGAGGTTGAGGTTATGCTGGGTCTTTAGTACCACAAGAGCCTTGGTGAAGGTCCGACGGACTGGGGTTCCTTCCGCTTGGGTCTTGACTGGGGAGGGACTGCTGGGAAGACCGGCTGGTTGCAGCTTTGGATGGGAGCAGATGCCCCTGTAGAGTATCTTAGGTGGAGTTTCCCAGGATAAGACTCAGATGGGTGGCATTTGGGGGGGTCAGGCTCAGGAGCACAGCTGTGAGGGAGCGTGGGGAGCAGGCCTGGCAGGGGAAGTTGGTCTATGGTGCAACCACGACAAGAGGTCTCTGGGGCCCCTCTTGGGTGGCCCCAGCAGTGGTCCTGAAGCGGTGTAAGATGTCTTTGTTTTGTTCCCCTACCGTGGTCTGTCCCCAGTTGCCAGCTGTGCTCCACACCAACCAGAGTGGGACAGCGGAGCTTAAGGCCACGTTGCAGTTCCCAGACAAGGACTCAGCTAAAGCCACCTGCAGTCTGGAAGCCAGGGGAACGGGTGTCTGGGTCCAGATGGGTGACCTGGTCAGTGCATCATGGCACAGCCCACAGAGGCAGCAGGAAGCCATTTGAGGATGCTGGGAGTGAAGGATGTAAACTAAAGTGTGGGCAGAGCCAGAAACAGTGTTGTAGAGTTTGAGTACAAATAAGTACTGCTTCAAATGAAAGGGAAGGAAACAAAAAAGATACTCAGTGCATGTCTGCTGAGCGACTGGATGAAAGAATGGAGAAAGTAATGAGATTCTGTATGGGAATCTAATATATAAATGGAATGAATTTGCTCTTGGGCAGGTGTTTAATCTTTCTGTGCCTCAGTTTTCTCATCTGTAAAATGCGAATAGAACAGTGGTACCATCGTCATTGATGTTTTTGTGAGGATTAAATAATATGTTTAAGTGCTTAGGAAATGGTCTGGTATACAATAAGAACTATGTAAGTGTTTACTCTGATGGTGATTGTTGCTCTTGTGGGGGTCATGGTTGTTACTGTCATGCAAAGTGCTCTTCTACCATGACAGCCCCTGGGTCCAGCCATGGAGTCCACTGTTTCCCAAGAGCACCACCGATCTGCAGGAAACTATGGAGGCACACACATTAAGTTAGGGGCTGGCTCGGGATTAGTTTCTTAAAGTGTGGGGACCCTAGTATCTAGGGTTTCTTTAGTGGGGGACACACAAAGCATTAAAGCAAATATCTCTCTTGTTTCCACCTTATCTCAATCCTGATTATCTCAAGGGGAAAATATCAGGCTGGTGCTGAGTATCCCCAATGCCTCTCTAATACTCCGTTCTCTCTTTTTAATGACGAGAGCGCGGGCTACAGACTCGGCACCTCCTGATTCTGCTGGGTGGCAGAACCGGGGCTGGATTTCATAGCATTATCTTGTTTTCAGTGTTCTTATTTTTCTAGCGATCAACAGTTTATAAGTGAAATTTATTTTTTAATTCCTATTGTAGGAGAAAGATTCTTCTTAATGTAAGTTTTAACCGGTATGCCGACATAAAGAAAAACATGAAATTAACGCACGAGGGGGTTATATGGATGACTAGTTTGAGATGTGCCATGGGTAAGGGGACAGGAAGTCTTCAGGAGGCAGGATGGGCAGGGCTGGCAGGGTCGGCAGGACTGGAACCTGCCTGCATTCCTTGGCACATGGTTTATGCCACAGAGAACGCCTCTGCCCTCTCCTCTCCATGTGGCTGATCGAACACACCTTTCCCAGCCTCCCTTTATGGCCACTTCATTCACAGACTTTTCCCTGATTCCTCCCCAGGTGAGTCACCTCTCTCTGTCTCGGCTCCGTTCCCATAGGGCATCGGGGGCAATAAGACACTTCAGTTCTGTTAGCTCAGTACAGTACAACTGGACCAAATTCCAGTTGTCTATGCCCTGCACAACACAGAACAAGCACACGGTAGGCACTCAGATGTTTGCTGGGAGTCTGCACATCCCTGAACTGCAGCCAGATGATAGGCGTGCTCACTGATCTAGGCAAATCGGGCCAGAGAAGGAAACTGCAGCAAAGTGCCATGGGACCCCCAGCTACAGGGGCCACGGGCTTGTGATTTAAGACTTCGCCATGATCCTATTTCATTCAAGCTACGCCTGGTGGGAGGAGTGTGTGAGGGCTGGGTGGGGAAGGACAGCAGCGGGTGGCTGCCATCCCCGTGTCAGTAAGGTGTCTATTAGAGCTGATATCTGGGGAAGCCTTGTTTTGTCCCCAGGAGCCATCTACTCCCACCAAAGCCACACACTGTCTTCGTCCCCTCCTTTTGACCCTGTCAACCCTTCTCCCCATCATAAAGTAATCAGCCCTTTGTGCTCCTTACACGATCAGGAAGATCAGACAATGCTAATCAGGAAGAAAGAGGGACGCTGAACCAAACATGACGATGTCTTTCAACATGACGATGACCTTCTGTATGTTTCTACCTGGGGGGAGAGGGTTTGGCCTGGTGGAAGTCTCTTCAGGGTGCTCTGACGTACAGACTGGAATTTGATCCCCTGACTCTGTGACCTCGGGCAAGTGACCATCCCTCTGGAAGCTTCAGGCTTCTCATTGTCGTCTCTGCCTACACGTTGTAGCAGTGGAGCTGGCACAGTGATGGACAGGTGGTAGGAGCTCCTGTTCCAGCAAGTTCTGGCACCACCGCCTGCTCTGCTCCAAGGTTGCCTTGAGGTGAGGGGTTGGCTTGTCTGCAGAGAAAATGTGAAAGGGAAGGTGCTCCCACCCGCCCCCATTGTAATGGACTTTGATGAAAGGTGAGACCCCATTAAAACGGAAAATCCAAGATTTAGTTCTCAGCTTTTAGTAAGCATAGCACCTAAGGACACTTGGTAAGATGTAGATTCCGGGGTCCTGGCTCCAGAGATTCTAGACGGAGCCAGAAAATGCATTTTAAATAAACTTCTCAGGTATCTTGTGCATGTGGTTCCCAGAATCTGGATGGTAACTAGGTTGCAGGACCGGACAATCTAGTCTAGAGGTCACAAACAGGGCACAACTACTCAAAATTGAGAGTTTTCCATTAATACCGAGATTTCTTCTTCTTTGGGAAAATCAGAAACATGGGCAATACTGGGTCTGCCTTTCTACCTGACAAGGGGCCAAAGCTCAGTTGCTCTTGCTGTGGTCTTTATTTAAAGTGCTGGCCCAAACTCTTGTGTCGTTGGAGTCGCAGCCGGTGGTGACTGCTGCAGTCCCCTTGCCCAACATATTGTGAAACTCAAGCCCAGAGCCAAAATGGCTTAAATGCCAAGAATCAGCTTTGGACGCCAAGGTCAGAGGTGACCTTTGAAAAGTTGCTGTGTCCACTGTGATCAGAGCGGGTAAATGGAGGCAGCAGGTGGAAGAGGAGAAAGTCTTAGGCTCCTAGGGAGGGGAAGAGCATGTGGGAAGACCCCCAGGGCTGAGGGCCCAGCCTGTTGGTGGGGCTGAGAGGGACTTGAAGGAGGAGGCCGTGAGAGGGGAAGATGCGAAGCTGCTGAGCCCTGACAGGTGGCACAGTTTAGGGCAGGGAAGGGCTAACCACAGTGTGGTAGACAAGAGGTATGGGGCCAGCATGGATGCAGGATGGGTGAAAGGAAAGAAGGAAGGAGGGAGGGTCCTCTGCATTAACCAGTTCTCCTTGCGGCTGCAGAAAGCAAAGCCCGGAGATGGGAGCAGGAGGAGAGAGAGAGAGAATCCTCACGGGGTTACTTGAACTCCCAGATCCAGCTTGTTTCTTGAGTTAGTTATACCCACCCCACCTAGGGCTGCTGGATAAGATGCAGGCTGGCAGTTAAATTTGAGTTTTTGATGCACTGTGTGTGTGTGTGTGTGTGTGTTAGCATAAGTATGCCCCGTGCAATATTTGAGAACTACCTGTATAGAAATTTAGTTGTTGTTTATCGAAATTCACATGAAAGTAGGCATCCTCTGTTTATTAGCTAAACCTTCAACCCTAACCTCAACTGTCCTTTGGGCTTAAGCCCGCCTGGTTGGATCTCTGAGTCTTGCAACTAAAGGGATCTCAAGGAGAGCAGACAGTTGAGAAGTGATTCAACTTGCCCGGGGTCACAAGGCCAGTGAGCAGCTGGATTAGAACACAGGTCTGTGACTCAGAAACCTGTGATTATCCTTCTGAGAGCCTGGGGGATGGCAGAGAACAGATGATCTGAAGCTCATGAGACAGAATTGGGTCTGAACAGAGTGTGGATCAGGAAGGGGAAAGAAAAGGGAACTGGGAGTCATAGTTTTGTTGACTGACAGAGATGACATTCATTTTTTATCTTATGTGCAAATTCCCTCTCCAGATAATTGTCAGTTGCCTGCCAGGTGCAGGGCACTGTGCTTGTTTTTCTGACACCTGCAGTGAGCTGATGGGATCATGGTTTAGCCTTCCCATTTTGCAGATGGGAGAGTGAGACTCGGAGAGACCACAGGTCCAGGAGCCCCAAAGAGCTGGGGTTTCCCAGGCCTGCCCTGAGCTCCATGCCCCACCCTGCCAGCCCACACAGAGGCCCGTCTGCCCCAGTGCTTTGCTGCCTGTTGAAACCCAACTCCCCACCACGTCTGAACAAAGCACTGAAACCGAACTTGTGAGTAAGTGTTTGGTCTGTGTATACGCTTGGCAGGTAGGCCCGTGGTGACACACCTGATATTTAATTCTGTCACCTTGGGCCCTGCATCTGGCCAGAGCCCTCCTTGCATGTCCTCAGGGTGGTGCCCAGCCACGTCTCCTTTCTGAGTTGTGGGATGGAGGCTGCTGCGGAGGGGGACAGGAGCTCAGGGCCTCAGTGGTGCCGGAAGTTAGATCCAGGCCTCTGGTGCCATGGTGACGGTTACTATAGAGACGCAAGGTCTGCGCTCAGCAGGACGACGGGATCTGTGCAGTTTTCGTAGACTGAAACCAGCAGAGAGGGGGATCTTGGTAGTGGTGAGAGACACCCCCCCACCAACAAACACACTCCAGAGTGAGGGCCCAGTCTTGTCTTGGGGCTGCCCCGCCTGTGTCTCCATCCTCCTCTCCTGCCACTTCTGTCTTATCCCCTCTCCTCATGCCATGCAGCCTATGGTTTCCGTGGCTCTGGCTGCTCTTGGCTCCGCCAGGAACTCACGTTCTGGCTTCTTCACTTGGCGAATCCTACTTACCCTCCAGATCTCATCCTGATGCTTTCTTTTGTTCAACAAATATGTATTGGGCGTCTCCTAAGTACAGGATACTGCAGTGGCCACTGGAGACCGAGGCAGACAAGGGCTCTGCTTTCACCAGCCTTCAGTCTAGCTAGGGAGACCCAGGCATGAGGGAAGCGTGCAGGTAAATGAAGAATATGTTCAGATGGTGCCGTGGAGAGAGCAAAGGAGGATCACGAGGCAGACGGTCCTGGCTTGTGGGGACTGGAGGCCAGGGAAGATGTCTAAGGAGCACTGCTTGTCCTCCTCGAGCCTTCTGGTTCTCCTCTTCTGCATAGTCTGTCCCTGAATCACAGCACTGAGACAATGTCACTGTCTGTCTCCCACCCTAAAGTACTTTTTCCTTGAAGGCAGGAGCAAAGCCTCATTTGTCCGTGTCCCCAGGGTCTGGTACACAGCAGGGACTTGAGAAGGCTCACACATTTACTGAGTGTGACCCATGGGTCAGGCACTGTCACAGTCTAATTTCCCCTTTATATTGATTCCATGACATGAATGTGATTTGACCATATTTGCTCACTTCAGAGCTTCAGGAACCGAGCTCAGGCAGGTGCAGGAATCCGCTTCCAGTCCGCCTGCTCATACATAGTAGGGCTGAGATCCAAAACCAGCCTGTCCCTGCGTGCTCCTTTTGTGCAACGCGGTAACAACTTTATGGAGATAGAATTCACATGCCATGCAATCTGCCTTTTTTGAAGGGTGCAAGTTAATGGTTTTTAGTTTATTCAGAACTGTGCCAACATCAGAACAGCTGAGGTTAGAACAGCCCAGAACACAACTGGATTCCTTCAAGCAAGGCCCTCCCCCTCAGCATCGTAGGAGGACCTGAAGTTCAGAAGTTGGCTGCAGCCGTAAATTGAGAGCTGAGGAGTTCTGTGTGGGCTGGCTGCCTTTCTCTTGGCATATCAATAATGAGCTTTTGCTTATTGGCATTTTAAATGTCTATGCTTGGCCTCTTTGAATTAAGACCCCGATTCTCCGCTGGAAATCTCCAAACCACCTACAGACACATAAGTTGAATTCCAGAAGGCCCTCCCGAGGGCTTTCCTAGCTGAAACACAGGGCGTGGGGTCCACGCAGCTACTCAGAATGAATGGAATTCACCAGGCCCTGAGCTTGTAAAGCCCGAGGCTTTGGGGAAGCCTGACTTTGTGGCATGTGATGGCCCAGAAGCATCAGCCAGGGGGAACCGGGACTTCTGAACCCCAGGACCACTCTGCCCTCTCCTTCCTGCAGAGCCCGTAGCGGTCAGTTTAACCTGTATGCGCACTCCACTGAGCCCCCGAATCAGTGGCTGGAGTAGGTGACCAGTTTATCCTTTTCCCAGTGGGATGGGTTCCATTGTCCCACATTTTCCAATCCTTCCGTCACCTGCCCTTTAGCTAACCACAAGTGCCTGAATTTCACCTCTGAAGATGTAGTTAATCAAGTATTGAAGGGCAACGGGTATCACCTTTTCCCCCCAGCCAGGTGTGCCAAAGAGGTCCCTTGTCCTTCCGTCATGCACATCAAAGCTTCAGTCGCTCCAGAATGTGCAGACACTCCCTGGCCCATCTCCCTTCGAACTCAGCTTCTTCATCCGTCTCCAGAGGTCAGGCTGCAGTCCAGGATGGGTGAAGTACGCTCTGGAGAACCTCAGCATTTTTCCATCCTCGTGTTCATGGCCAGCTCTCGATTTCTATCTGTACTCCAAGACAGGAACCGAACTGGGCAAGCTGAAGCAGAAATGTATTTTGTAAAGGTTGCTTGAGAGTCACTGGGTGGGCTGGACACTCGGGCTTGGAGATCACTCGGCTAGGAACAGCTTCCCGCATAGACATTGCCCCCAGCACCACGCCCACCAGCACCCTGGATCCGAGGGGCTGACGCTGCCTCTGGAAACCTGATTCAGCTCCTGGGCGCAGTCCTTGCTGCCAGGATTCCCTGCAGTCCCTGGTGCTCAGTAGTGGTCATGATCCTATCCTGAGAGGGCATGTGAGAAGGAGAAGCCAAGTTTATGGGCTGTCTTGCGATCTACAGAGGAGCCTGGAAAGTGAATTTTGACATGTGTAGTGGGAGGTGGGCTCTGCCTACCAGGGAGACTCCTGAGCTGGAGAATTCTTTCCAAAAGGAGCAACCCAAACAAATAAGCAGTTACCGGTGGATCCAAGAAGCAAATTTGCCCATCTCTGCCCTGGACCTGTATACCATGGGATTTAAAGAGGGACAGCCATCGGCCCCCAAATTAAATCTTCCCCCTCCCTCCAAGACATTGGGTGTCCGTTTGCCTGGCATTTCTATAATGAAGATGAGCCACACAACAAAAAAGTCTGCTCCAAGAAGACCATAAATTCCCATGGACCCAAGTGGGAAGAGCTGTTTCCCAAAGGAAATCAGGGTGCTCTTTCCAACAGAAGGGATTCTAGGCAAAAAACCAAAACAAAACAAAACAAAAACCCCCAAAAAACTCACGTTCACTGCAGCTGGGAAATTGCAGAGGATTTTATTTTATCATATTAATTTAAACTTAAACTGAATTGTATCTTAATCGATTGAGACCTAAGTTAAGTCCCAAAAGTGGAATTTCTGGGTCGGAGGTCATGTGTATTTTCAATTTGAACAGACATTACCAATATTTCCATAAAGCCTTCATAGTAATTCTCATCCCTTCCAGTAATGTATGAGACTGTCTTTTTCTTGTTCTTCTCAGCCCTTAAGGATTTCTTGTTGCCAAGCTAAGAAAAGTGACGTAGGCTTGCTATATTCTGCTCCAGCGAGAGCATCTGTGTGTCTCTGCACTTTTGTATTTGTTATCTACCTCATTTCCCCACCTGGATGTCCTTTTTCTTCTTCCCAGCCTGGTGAGCTCCTACTTAGCTTTCAGAACCCAGCCACAAGGCCCTGTATTTGCGAGGCTTCCCTACTTCTCCAGAGTTAGCTTGCCTTCCTCCCTGCCACCTGCTCTCTCTGTGCTCCCTGCCCATCCCCTGTGCCCCTGCCAGCCCCATCATGGGGCACAAACAGGATTTGGGTGTCTGGAAGCCTTCCCCAGAGGACTGTAAGCTGTTAGAAGGGAAGGAACACGTCACAGTCTCCTCTGGGTCCCCTCTGCCTGAACTGTGCCTGGTGCAGAGCAGTGGCCCAGGAAATGTTTGTTTATTAAATGCCGTTATAACAAAGCTTGTCTGCAAATGTTGGCAGAATGAGGGAAGGGATTTTGTGAGAGGGAACTGGTGCTTGTAGCTGTCTAGGCAGGGTGAGCTGGAAAGAATGTGCAAGGACAGAATCTGTGGGCAGAGCATGTTGGGGCCAGAGGGACATGGACGGCACCATGTAGGCCTTGATCAGTTTAGAATTCCTACAATTCTGACATTCTCTGTTCTTCCTGGATGCAGCCTTCCAAGGTCACCTCATTATGGCTCCGTGTGAAGGCAGTACCCCAAAGGGGCCATCGATTTGGAACATCTGATCAGCTTTCTGAGTCAGATCCACTAGCTCGTAAAATCCAATAAATGTCAAAGATCTGTCAGGCCCATTAACCTCTGGAGGTCTATTAAAAGACTGCTTTCACTAAGGAGATTCTGTTTCTGTCACACAGATGCCAGGGCAGCCAATTTGAAAACACCCTGAATTTTGGAAGTTAGGAAAGGGGAAGATTTAAAATGGGATGACCAGATCTCTATTAGTTTTTGTCCTAAGACCCTGCCATTTCTTTCACACTGGTCCATATGGAGAGCGTCTGCTAATTTGACCAGCCCTGTGGTACATATATGGATGGGGACCTGATCCAGAAAACATTCCAGAACTTCTTTACCAAGCTTCAAGAGAATGACCCCAATCCCTCCCTACATAATATCTTGTGTGTATCTTTTTTTTTTTTAATCTCTTATACCACGGAAACAATTATTTGCTGCATATGGGCCCCTCCCAATAGACTGTAAGTGCCTCAGGAACAGAGTTTGTAGGGATTCCCTTTGATAGGAGGCAAGGGAAAACCTGTACCCAAATCACTTTAACAAAAAAGGAAATTTGGTTGTCACACCTGTCACAAGCCCTTTCCATATGTGACAGGAGGTTCACTGGCAGATTCCGTGTGATGGCCAGCTTGCCTCCGGCAGCCCCAGGCATCCTGCTTCCAACTTAACAGCCCTGTGAAAAAGTGCCTTTCTCCCCCAGGGAGAACTTTGCTCCCGAGCTGATTCCCACTGGTCCACTGTGGGCCCACTTGCCCATCCCAGGGCTTTCTTCTAGCAAAGCATTTACCACGTTGTGCTGTTGTTACTACTTTACTTGACTGTTTCCCATTCAGAACTAGGAATTCCTTGGTGGGTGGAACCAATTCCATCTTCCCAGTGCCTAGTTTAAGGCCTGGTCCACAGTAAGTATTTACTAAATGTGTGTGGGATGAATGGATGGATGGATGATTGAATGAATGAATGACTGGATGAATGAATGAAACTAACATCGTTAAAGGGCTTCAGTGTTCTAGGCTTTGTGGAAATCCATCAGTTGGACATTGTGTTTCCAAAGTGGCTTCAAAAATATCCCCTATCTCCCATGCTTTTTCATGAGGAGGACTTCTATGTCCACATCAAGAGGCAGTCTATTGGCCTTTGTTCAGTCCTTGGGGCTGGCACTGTTAAGAGCACTAGAATGCAAGGGAGGTGACGCTGGCTACCTTCTGGACCTTTAGAGAGCTCTGGCTTCCGTCTTTGCCTCTTGGAACAGCCCTTGCTGCCATTCTGTGAGGAAGCACAGGCAGCTACGTGGAGGGGTGCACGGGGGAGAACCAGAATTCCCACCCAGTGACTCCACAGAGCTAGCTGGTGCTCAGAGCTAACTGCCAGTCACATGGGCGAGGCCACATTGGACCTTCGAGCCATCCCTGGGCCTCAGCTGACACCATATTGAGCAAAAGAACCACCCAAGCAACCTACAGAATCAGGAAACATAGATCATCATCATCATCATCATTATATTTTATCCTTGCATCATTCTCAAGGAAGTTGAGGTTCAGAGGCTCAGAGCCCTTAAATAAATAGTTTCCCTAAAATCACATGTTCCTTAGATGGCAGAGCAGCAGATTTGTGGCCAGGAAGTGCTCAGGGAGACTGATCTAGCCAGCATTTCATGATAGAAATCAGGAATAGGAAGGCAAAGCATTTGGCAAAATCACAGAAATGCATTCCAGAGCCAGGCACTGGTCTGGTTAGACTCTCTTTGAGGGCTTTGGCATGGTAGCGAGGTGTGAGGACACAAGGTGGGGGCGACAACAGCGGCCACAGTGTGAGGGATGTAGGCTGCTGTGATTTGCAGGAAATAGGTGGTGTGGACTGTGGCGGGCAGAAGGGCGCATGCCCAATGCAACAGGACAGCACGCCCATTGCTACTAGGGGTGTATGTTGGCTCACGACCACCAGATCCTTCAGTCCATCAAAATCACTAAGGATTCAAATACCTTAGTTTTGTGGAGTCAGGAGGAAGGGAGATGGAGAAGATGTTTGAATGCCAGATCTGACCCACAGAACCCCAAATTCCAACTGTTTTTCAAAAGAACCATCCCAGTTTAAGCTCTAGAAAGGGAAACATACCACTGCCTTTGTTCCAGCAGAAAAAAAGCAATTTCTTTTTCACTATAAGCTCTATAAAGCATTTCAAGATGTTGCAGGATTTTTTTTTTCATACTGAAGGTAATTCACTGGGGACTCCTATTCCATCTTCCATCTCCCAACTGGCTTTTGCTTCTCCGAACTGTTGTCATCCTGTGAAATGCTGCCGCTTCCCAGGGTGGGTTTGGGGGACAGCCAGGTAAGTTTCATACTGCACGGAAGGCAGCTCCTGATTTCTTAGGCTTGGCCAGCCATGGGTCCATATCCCACCTGGAGCTTGGCCCATGACAGGTGCAGGGTCCCGGGCAGTCTGGCAGGAGGTCACTCTCTCTGCATATTGGTGGCCCCGTGGCACCACCCTGGGGGGAAAGCATCTCACTAAATGACCTCACTCACTGGATCCAGGACTGAAGGTGAGGCTTCCCCAAGGAGGCTGAGCCAGGCCTGTAGGGGCCACAGAGGCCCTGAGAGAGGCCAGGGAGGCACGCTGACCTTGTCTTATGGCCAGCCGCAAGCCCACAGCCTTTTTTTCTGTTTTCTTCTGTTCTTTAGCAGAATGGTGAGACCTTCCCTTGCTTTTCTCTCTCATGCTGCCTCATGTTTCACACCCCTGAACTCATTTACCAATTACTGCAGCCCCCCCACTGGGCCACACACCCCTCCCATTTTGTAGTGGTGCCTGACCAGGGCTCAAAGAAGCAGGGGACTTGTTCAAGATCATACAGTCGGTGGACATAGTCGACCTGGATATTCTATAGTTATTTATACTTTTATGGTTATTTCTATTTTTCACACAGCCGATTTTAAAAATAATTCCTTTGTTAACAATTGAAAAGTCCCCTTTCTTACCCTGTTTCTCCCATGCCCCATCTTCTCCCCACAGGAGGCTACTCGTACCACTTCTTTGTATGTACTGAAGGTAATAAAGGAGAATATGAAGTTGGGATGGGTTGGGATCAGCCAAGTGGCCACTTGACCTCTGATCATTACCTCTTGCTGAGAGTCCAGCGTGTGCTTGTGGCGGGGGTGGGGGGGGTAGGTAGGCAGCAGTGGCAATGTGACATTCATCTCTGGAGTGCTGCAGAGGATCCAGCACTTGCCCTGGTCACCGGAGCCCCCAGAGACCCTGCTGTCTCAGGTGCCTGGGCTTTCTTAGCCTTGAGCTCAGAGCCACTCCAGTCAAGTATACGGGCAGTGATGTAGCCAAGAGGTAAAGGCTCATCATGGTCCCTGAGTTCAGGCAGACTGGGTGTATGACCCTGGCAAGGGCCTGAGGCTCCTTGAGCCTCAGTTTCCCCACCTGTGCTGCAGGAACATAGCTGCTTGGGTTGTGTCTACAAAGAGGCATGTACTTGCACCAAGTTTGGCACAGGATAGGTTTTGCCAATTTACTACCAATCGACCTTTCACTCATCCCACGCTATATACCTCTAGCACCTTGAATGGCTTCTGGTACATCGTGGGCATTCAATAAATATTTGTCCCCTAAATGAATGAATGAACCATTGACCCACAGGCCGGGGCTGCTGCTGACAAACTAGGTGACTTTAGACCGGTTCCCTTCCCCTCTCCTAGCCTCAGTTTCCCCATCTCTGATGAGATGGGTCCCTTCCTCCAAGTCATAACCCATGCAGCCCACTTCTCATCTGAACCAGCTTTCAGGGCCCTGTGAGCAGGCCAGGAAAGTTGTCCTTCTGTTTCCCTGAATATTAATCTTCAAATTAAATCCATGTTGGAGTACTAAGTGTTGCCATGGTATCACAACTGTTCTTCCTCTCTCTTTTTTGTTTCTCTCTCACTTGCCATCCCCCCCACACCTCCCTCCCCACCCCAGCAGACAGCCCAAGGGCCTCCAAGGGCCAGCTCTGTAGTCCCCAGAGAAAGATGCTTTCTGAAGTCACAGGAAGGTCGTTGCTTCCTGGCAAGGCATTCATTTGATTTAATCCTTTGGGGAGGCAAATTGTAGCTAGGAGCTGTGGAGTCAGGGCCCCCCAAGGAAGGGGAGGCCCTCCCCAGGCTTTAAGTGGTGACTAAGTCTGCAAGGTGAGAACCTCATGCTACCCATCTGATTTTCCTACCAGTATGGTCCCAGAAACAAGCTAAGGTGGAAATGGGAGAGCTCTCTAGTCAGGCTCGTGGAGTAGAAGAACCTGGTTCTGCCAAAGGTTGGAGCACAGCAGGCATTAGGCCACTTGTGGGACAGTAATCAATGTCTAAAATGCGAGACCTCCATTTAGTCATGGTTGCCCACAAAGCCACTGCCATGGCTTTGAGAATGAAAATTCTTTCTTTTCCCCCAGCTTTACTGAGATGTAATCGACATTTAATATTGTTTGAGTTTAAGATGTACAATGTGATGGTTTGATTCGTACATATACTGCGAAACATTGACCATGATAAGATTAGTTAATCCATCCCTTACCTTGCATAATTGCCATGCTCTTGTTATGGCGAGAACATGTAAGATTTACTCTCATAACAACTTGCAAGCATACAGTACGGTATTACTAACTGTGGTTACTTAGATGCCCCCAAACTTACTCACCTTCTAACTGGCACTTTGTGTGCTTAGACCAGCATCTCCCCATTTCCCCCACCTCCTTGCCGCCGGTAAACATCAGTCTACCCTCTATTCCCTAGGAGTTCACTGTTTTTAGATTTCACGTATAAACAAGATCATACTGCATTAGTCTTTCTCTGACTTACTAGGGTTGGAAATTCTTAAAGGCAGAGCCATGGTAAGAGGGAAGGGCCAGAGGTTCCAGTAAGTAACAAAGATTCTGGCAATGGTTAGTAAATAACAATCAGTAATAATTGTTATATAACTGAGAATTGTAATAAATAATCGTGTGCCTGTGGGGGCCCCTTTTCCCTGTTGAGGATACAGTTGCTCAAAGGGGCAACCTGACTGTGGTGGTTTGTGCTGTGTTGACAGGGTCAGGCTGGAACCGTGTTGTCCAGAATGCCCTTCCCTGCGTGGTTTTGGGTGTGAGCTGACCAAAAAGGGCATGTGTACAAAAATCTGGAGGTGGAGGTGAGCAGTGCCACACACTCTGAGGTGTGTGACCTTGATGGGTGTGGGGGCGGTGAGATGCAGACTTGCCAGTGACACCTGTAGGCCTTTATTTTTTTAGGCTCCATGTCCAACCCTTCTCCTCCAGACCCTTGCAGCAGACCCCTGGAGGCAACAGCTCCCCTTCCTAGTCCCACTCAACTTCCAGATCAACTGGCCAGTGAGCCCTCCGATCCCCCCACTGCCCCATCCAGACCTTCCTTCACCCGCACTATATAAGGCCAAACTCCAATAATGAAGTCCTTGTTTCATGCCCCCTGGTGGCCTTCTCTCTGCTTGAACCCTAATACCTTGATCGAGGCATAGCTACTGAGAGAGGGAAGGAACTTCAGTTTAAACTCTGCTCTGTCTGGGAAGTCTGTATTCTTCTCCATGACATTCTGTAAGATGTCAAGAACTAGTTATGGGCACCCAAGGGCCTAGCACTATGGTAGACCATGGGTGACACCAAAGAAAAAGAAGCCAGACTTGCTCTCAGGGAGTTTTGAGAGATAGAAAAGAACAGACATGGTAGGATCTTTCCAACAGAGAGCATGTCAATCACTGTAGTTTAATTCCATAAGCTTTTGTGTAAGACGGAAGGGCGTGTCCTGATGGGCCTGCAAAGGTGAGGGGCACAGACTCTGGTGCAGTCGTTTGCGGAGTTACCGAGATGTCTGCCTAAAGACGTGCACACCGACTCACATCTGCTATACGTGCTTGGCCAGTGTCCAAGCGTTCTACCAGAACCTTATTCCTCTGGGGAAAGATGTCTTCTCTAGTCTCATCCCATGTGGTCTGGGCTGGGCCGATCCTTCTCCTTGGCTACAGTGAGTGGTTCTGGGTTGAGAACATGGCCCAGGTCAGCCTGTTGAGGGTCCATTGAACGACTTTTGCTGGAACCATGGGAAAGGGGCCCTCGTGACTCATTCCTCACCCAGGTGGCTTGGGTTCCAGAACAACAGAGTCAGAAGTTTCTCTGCCTCAGAGGATGGGGTTGGGCAGCCAAGAGGAGGTTCCCCTGTGCTGTGCAGAGGGAGGGAGCCCAGCCCCAACAGGCCAGGAGGTCAGGAACCCTTTTCTGATTCCAGGGCTCTCTGTGCTTTCTCCTGCACTCTGCGTCACAGACGTGATTGCCCCATTGGAGGATTATTTGATGACTGTCTGTCCCTCTCAGATGCTGCGGGAGACTATAGGGACCAGGTGCTAAATGAAATGAAGGTCAGTCCATAGGGAGTGATGGACACTGTGCGGGGCTGTAGAGTTCATGCCCATGCAAACAGGGCAGCAGCGCCCACTCAAGGCAGCTGATGCCAAGTAATAATGGAATCTTCTCATTTTTTAAGAAGCAGCCAGAAACCTAGACTTTGATGTAAAATTGCCCGACTTTCAATGTCGGAAGCCATTTTCTTTTAAGATAAAATAAAATACGCCTAGGGACCTGGTTCTGCTAGCACTCTGCCTGTGTGTCCTGCACCAGCTCTAAGTACTTTAAGAACAGGACCAGCACCAGACCTGGATATGGAAGGGATGCCAGGAGTATTTGCTGAATGAAGGAAGGAGTGGACAAATGTTTTTCACAGTACGATTCTGGCTGGGCCATGGTTGTGAGGATCCCTCTTTTCTGGCTGCACTACTAGAACTTCGAGGGATCTCTGGTTGGCCTAGTGGCCTGGAGTCATCATGAGTAAGAGCACCTGTCCCTTGGCTTCTCAGGCAGTGGCAGAAATGCTGTGAGCATCGAACAGCTCTGCTTACTCTCCCCTGACTTCCTCCTTCAAGAAGGAGCCCCTCCCCCCATGATTTCCCTAGGTGCCTGGCCAGGATTTCTGGAGTCCAAGGAAGGTGAGGGCCTTCTTCTAGGGCCTGCTAGGGCCTCAATGAGCCCTGGGCAGCTCTAGGCAGCAAAGCGTGTGCGAGAGACAGAGGTGCCACCCAGCGCATGGCAGGCTTTTGGTGTTAGGCGTCGGCACCTCCCGAACAAGTGATCTTCCCTCAGCCTTCTTTCCCCAGCAGCTCAAACCTGCTGGTAGAGAGAGGAGCCCTGTGGTGAGCCCATGGCCAGCTGGCCATTTTCCAAAGCCTGCCTACACTGGGGAAAGAAGCGAGCCACAGCCCCCTGCCCGTCCCCGGGGGACTGCCAGTGCCACCCCTTGCATCCCTTCGCGTGGTGACTGAGACCCTCCCAGGACCCATCCTTCCCACTCACCCACATACCCCACCTCTGCTCCACCTCTGAGCACTGTAGCCTCTCCCCAGGTGTTCTGCAGCGCTTTCATGCAGACCTGCTACACGCAGGGACTAGGGAGGGATGGTGCTAGTACCTACCCTCCTGTAGCTCCAGGTGTCAGATCCAGTAGCCACAGACAGCTGTGCGGCAGTGCCCCCTCGATGAGTGTCCGGGAGGGAGAAAACAGTGTGGCGTGAAGCATTAAACAGGGCATCTGATTTAGTCTGGGGGTGGGCGTCTCTGTCAGGGGACAGTGAGTCCCGAAGAGCAGTTTCCAGCAGGGAGTCCAATTCACAGAAGGAAGGTCATAAGGGCTGCTCCGGGAGAACAGGGTGGTGGGTGGTGGGTGCACCCTCGTGGGTGCAGGGGATCTGTCAGGAGGCTGTGACAATAGTCCGGGAGGAGATGGGGGTGCTGGAAGGAGAGTGGCGGCGGCAAAGATGGGGCGGAGAAGTGGGCAGATTCAGGCTATATTTAGGCGGCTTTGGTGACAGTTTGGACGAGTGAGTGGGTAGGTGCCAGAGAGCTGCTTGTATTTGTGGCTCGAGCACCTGGGGGCTGGCAGTGCCTTGGCTGGGATGGGGAATCCTGGGGGGAGGGGCCCTGCGGAGAGCGGGGGACGTCTGAGCTGGCCCAGAGACGTCACTCGCTTTTCCTAAATGTGACCTGCTTACCACACCGCCATCCTTTTCCACATACAGCTTCCTCTGCCTGGAAAGCTATTTCTTTCTGCTTTCTGGGCCATACTCCTGGTCGTGCTCCAAGGTCCAGGTCCAGGTCCAGGTCAACCGCCGCCTTCTCTGTGCCACTCAGCTGCAGCCTTGTGGGAGCTTAGCGCCTCAGGTCACCCCAGCCTCAGTCACACGGGGGACCTGAAGGGACATCTTAACTGGGGAGAAGGGAGGTGGTGAGGTTGAGAGTTGGTCACCTCGGCTCCTGAGAACAGTAGGGTGGGATATGTGTGTGTGCGTGTGAGAGAGAGAGTGTGGGAATATCCAGACAGAGGAGGGAGTGTGCGCGGGTGCATATGGACGGCGTGTGAGCATGGCCAGGGGAGAGACCGCGTGCGCTGCACACGCTGGCCTGAGGGAGGTGGAGGGGAAGGCCAGGCTCGCCTGTCTCCACCATGTCTGAGAAGACTCTGTGCTTGCCATCTTGAGCTCTGGGGCCAGGCCTACCTGGATTCGAATCTGGGCTCTTCCATGTAATGGACTCTGTGGCCTTGGGCAAACACTGCCTCTCTAAGCCCGAGGATACTCGGCTACACTAGGGTTCTGACAGCGTCTGCCCCCTGGGCTGGTGTGAGGAATGAACACGCCTGTAAAAGCACTCAACAGGGGCCAGGCCTGCGAAAGGCACTTGTACCCCCAGTCCCCAGGGTCGACATCTTGACCCACCACACGGGTCTTATCTCCTCGTTTCTGCACACAGGAGCCTGTACCCTTGCACTCCTGGTGGCAGCCAACAAAGGGACAACCTCGCATTTATTTGTGTGTCTATGGGGTTCTCTGTGAGCTCCAAGAGATCTGGAGTGGCATCTTGCCTTGTTTGCCATTGTCTCCCTGGAACCCAGTATGAGCTGGAACATAGTGGGGTGCGACGTGCATTGATCAAATCAATGAACAAATGCAGAATTGTAGTGTCCTCCTTCCTTGTCTCCTCCCTCTGGTTTGTCTGGACCCCACCCCCACCCCTAGTGACAGAGCTGAGCCTCATTGCCCTTCCTGGGTGGCACGAAGCTGGTAGCCAGAACCAAGAAGGGAAGTAAAATGGCCAGGACAGATCAGACACTGCATGGCGTGGTCAGCCTCTGTCAAAGACCTGGCGCGTGTTTATTTAACTGATGGCTGCTGTCACCTTTCATACCCCTGAGGGCACAGGAGAGATTATACTTTCTTTTCTTCTTCTTCTTTTTTTTTTAGTCCCCAAAGCTCGTTATTATTTTTATTATTTTAAGATTTCATCCCTAGTTTTAAGCATCCTAAATGAAGGTTGTAATTTATATTCAGCCATATGGTGAATTTTCTAATTTGCTAATCTTTGTTATACTTTCACCTGTTACAAGATTTTACCAGAAGGTGTCCTGTTGCTTGGAGAACCCTTCAAATTGTCTATGGATTTGTCCCTTCTTCTGAGTCCCACTGATTAAAACAAGTGCAGGAAAACACCCCACTGCCATCTGAAAGACTGGTACTCGTCCTCCATTTCTCTCACATTATCTTTAGGAGCTGAGGCTAAAGACATTTATATGGAAAACAAGCAGCAGCAAGCAGTTTGATTCCCCCCCCCCTTTTTTTTTTCCTTCAGGAAATTGCTCTCTTATGCAAGAGAAATGCAAGTTCACCCACAGCAGAGCAGTCATATGATAAGAAATCTGTTTGCGAGAGAGGGAAGCTCATTTCCCCCTTTGAGAAGCCGCATTTGTTTGAGGGAGACAAGGAAAGAGAAAGGAGTTTTGCTGGGGGACAGGGAAGGGATTAAGGCATCATGACAAGCACATGGTTTAGAAATGAGCCCAATTAAAAAAACATGAACCCATCTGACCCTCATATGAAAATCCGGGGCTGTCACTGTCCACTCCTTGATTTGAGAGACCAGCACAATTATTCTGGAGATCATTAAGATTCTGGTGGAATGAATTTTCTGGTCTTGCTTGCGATTTCCATTTTCTCATTACTGACAGAAGCTGCATTTATGGATCTTCCTCTTTTAAACAGGAGCTTCTCAGACTAATTTTTTTAAAAATTGGCCTCCCCGAAAGGTATAATACCAAAGCTTAAATGTGTTCATCTCCGCTGGTTCCATGAGAACTGTACCCCTTCCCCACCCTCCACTACCATCTAAATTTATTTTTTTTTTTTCTCCTTTGGAGAAGGGACTCACAGCCATGGCAGGCAATTAGATTTCAAAGCTGGAGAACTCTGTTACCCTTTGCCAGGAACTGCTGAAGCAAGCAAGATAGCCTATGGGTTTTGAATGGCTGGCCCGGAAGCAGGCTTTCCTGATGCAGCTCTCCCAGGATGGGCTGGAGGAGCGTGTTTGTCTTTGTTCTGCAAAGGGAAATCTAATTTCATCCCCCGAGCCCTATCTGCGTGGTAATTCCGTAGCTAGGCGACACTGGCGTTCAAAAGGCTGGGAGATTGTCTAGTTTGTGAAATGCAGAGAATTGGCACGGTCCAGGAGCGGGTCAGCTTCCAGGGAGCGGGTCAGCCCCTGGGCTTGATCCTCAGCCTTCCTCTGGGGCTCCACTCCTTGGAGGGCTGCTCTGTATCTGGAGACTGAGGGTACCCCTGGGTCTCCAGCCCAGCCTTCTCTCTTGCGGCTGGCTGAGTCACACGGTTTAGGAATGAGACCCAATTTCCAAAGCTGCTGAGAAAATACCCACACTTGTTCAAGGAGGAGGCTGATGCTGTGGCTGGAACTGGACTGGGAGCTGCCTGGAGACAGACCTGGAATAGGTGGGTCATGTCTGTGAGCCCAGACAGTGCTCTCATGGAGCTTATCTTCTCCATGGGGGAGGAAGGAAAGTACAGAACTAAATAACTAGAAAGATACTGGCTAGTGATAAGCGCTGTGATCAAAGTGAAACTAAGCAATAAGAAGGAGCAAGACAGGAGGGCTTCTCTGTGGAGGTGACATTCAAGGTGAGACCTGATGAGAGAAGGAGCCACCTATGCAGACATCTGGAGGGAACAGCATCCTAGGTAGCAGGAAGAGCAAGTACAAAGCACCTGAGCAGGGAGTGATCTTGGCACATCTGAGCAGCAGTGAGAAAGCTGGTCTGGCCAGAGACTGGTGAGTGACGATGAGTTGGCTGGAGATGAAGTCAGAGAGGTAGGCACAATGATAGAAAGGAGGTTGGGAGGGATGCTGAATATTTTGTGGTAGAGAGATAGACAATCTGATTCGTGTTTTAAGAGCATCACTCTGCTTTCTGGATTGAGAATGGGTTGGAGGGGTACAAGGCAGGAAGCAGGGTTGCAGGTCTGAAAGCTACTGTGGGGCTCCCCGTGGGAGAGTGGAATGGGTGTGTCTTCCAGTGACAAAAGGCACCTTCCGCAAAACAAATAGTCTACCCTTCTTTAAGAAGATGCTTCTAGGGCTTTTGCTTATTCTGGATGTTGAGAGCCTCAACCCAGCAGAGAGCTGGATGGATGCCATGAGTGCTCTCTGTAGTATGTCTTACTAACTGGGCCTCCAAAACTCACCTGTGTGCACAGGTCTGCTCTCATGAACACCAGCAGCCCTGCAACAACAGGCCGGTGAGAATGGATGTGAACATTCCACATAGTCAAAGCAAGCCCCATTGGAATGCCAAAAAGGCCCCATGGGGCACCTGTGATGGTATGCATTCTAGAACAGTGAGCAAGGCAACATAATATACTCCACGTCTGATTCTCACAGGCCTGATAGCTAGTGGTCTATGGAAATCAGCACACACAGGGATCATGTAACATATGCTGTGTACTTATGCCCTACATATTCCCAGTATTCTGCAGTGGTTATCAGGCACACCATACAAAAAGGAGCAAATCGTGCCCATTTTATTGTGTGATGTTGTATACCACTCAGACTTCTTAAATTCTTTGTACCTTAGGGAGTCACTCACATAGCTGTCATCATCTAACGAGAAGAAGAAGTGTCCGGGCAAGTTGAGCTCAAACTGTAGAATTAACTGCAAGTAAATGAGGACCGTTTCACATGGCTGAGTCTGGGGTGATTCGTTACAGAGCAATGGATAACTGATACAACTAACAATAGGGGAAAGTATTACCATCCCCAGGTCTGAAGGGATGTACAACTTGGGAGACATGTGCTGTAGGGAAGTGGGGGCAGGGGAAGAAACACCTCAGTCCCTTTCTCTCCTTCCCTCCTGGTTTCTTTTCAGAGCTTCCCCTTGGGCAAATGCAACCAGAAACCAGAGGTGGAGAGAGACTGGCTGGTACAGGGCTGAGAATCCCCCCGGGGGTGGGGTTGCAGGGCACAAATGGAAAGCAGCCGGCATCCAGGGATAACTGTTGAGTCCTCACACGTATTCCCAAGGAATGCCCAGCCCCTGTGGTCCTGCGGAGCCCTCCATCGTCAGAAAAGCCAAACGTACACAGGGCTGGCTTTTCCAGACATCACTTGATTTCCAGAAGAAGGGAAAACAATTTGAGACCACTCCATTTGTTAGTGTTTTCCCCAAGCTTTATGTGGGTGATTTTCTCCACACTGTGTGCCGCGCTGACCCTGGCTCGAAGCACCCCGCCCTCCCCTGCCATTGCCACTGAAGTATGAGGAATGAGACTACAGTGATTTCCAACAGGATCAGGGACGTCTCCCAAGCCATGTTTCCCGCAGGAGAGCCTTTCAGTCCTCCGTCAGGGTTTGCAAGCACCCCGGGTCCCTGTGGCCAGCGCCCCTCACTGTCCCGGTGCCACTCTTTCTCCGGGACTCTGGTCGCCAAAGGATCACAAAGTCAGTGACCTGCGGAAAAGAAAGGATCTTGGCGTGGGTTGGCGTGGCCGGTGGACACCAAAGTTCTGCCCTGGGGCTCAGAAGGAAACAGGGAGGCTTTTCTTTCAGTGGGAGCCCTTGCAGCAGGAAAAATGAAACCACGTTTCCAGCACTGCCCTTTCCCAGTCGGCTTTCGAGGGTGGTGATAATTTAAACTTCGTTCTGGAAATGTGTAAGAGATCATCGTGTTCTTGCTGTTTTACCCTGAGATGATGTCAGCGGGTGAGAGAGTTGCCTAGCTTCTGAGAGCAGCCGGGCAAGGCTCTTGGCAGGGCAGGGGTAGAGGAAAAAACCTGCAGGATCCAAGCAGGCGGATGGATTGAGGACCAGGAGAGTTTGCAGAAAAACCTGGAAGACAAATCAAGGCGAGAGCTCAAAAGAGGGCCGGCTGAAGGGAGGCTGCCTGAAGTCGATGGGGAAACACAGCCGGCTCTATCAGGGGTAGAGCTCCCGGGAGGGGCCGGAACCTCATCTCTGCTGTTAGCCCCCTGCATTGGAAAAGCAATGGAAGGAATTCGAAAAACAGCTGCTCTCCGGGGAGGCAAGCCTAATAGGCCCATTTCATCTTAGGCCTTATGAGGCTGGGGTCCTGTTTCAGGTAGTGACTCCTAATGAGGCCCAGCGTGGAGTGACTGCACAGCTGAGCTATCTGTCACGCAGGGAGAAACAGGGCGCCTCTGTTTCTTTTTCTGCTACAGAATCCAGTCCCATCCATCCTCCTAAGTGACGAGCCGTGGTCAACACCCCGTTTTCCCCATGTACGGCTGGAGGATAATGATGCCGGTTCTCATTGTGCCTCTAGACCTTGGGACCCCAGGGACAAGGCTTTCTTTCCTGCCAGAGATAGGGAAAGGCCGGGCCACTGTTTCGAACAAATACCCTTCCAGTTGAATCGACTTGAAGAGGGATGTGAAAAGGGGGAATGGCAGCCTCGAAGGCCCGGCAACCAGGCCAGTCCCATTCAATCAGGCACCTGACATTTGCCTATTGCCTTCTTATCGGAGATGCTAAGTCACTGAGGCCTTTGTGCTGCAGAATCGGGAAGGAAGGAACGGCCCAGCCCAGCCAATCCTACACTGGGCTCTAGGCCATTAGCATTTCCCTGACATCTGACTGATCTCTTCATTTCACTTCAGTAAACAGGCCACCTCAAGGCCAAGGTGACGGTGACCTCTGGCGCTGCAAGCAGCCTAGGATTGTCCCTGGAGGCCCCGGAAAGCACTCTCTCAGAGGCCAGGCTTCTTACTTCCCACTGCCACCGCTCTGATGAGGGATAGACAGCAGGTGCACTGGGCAGAGAAAGCGAGGTGAGGAAGGGCACCAGGGAGGGTTTGGGGCGAGGCAGAGGGGGCAGTCTCACTGAAAAGGCTGCCTCTGCGTCTCTGCCCTGAAGAACAATGCAGCTGCCCAGGAAGCAAGGGGAGAGGCTGGCCAGCTATTAATAGGCTGCAGCATGGGGAGGGCTGTGGGGGGTGGGGGGCAAGCTGCCGCATTTCTGATGTTTAAATCTCCAGCGTGAAGTGGCTTGCAGACTCCGATTCTGCAAAGACAATTAAATATAGATTTGCCGGGGTGAGGGTTGAGAAGGGTGTGGGTGGAATGGAAGCCTGCACCACCATGCAATTGAATCCTGCATACTTCAGTGGATCTGTTCACACGCTCCGCAGACATCCTGGAGCACGTGTGGTATGCCACGCGCCAGGTACACCCCGCTGAGCGCCCTAGGCTCTGGAGAACCCGTGGGGAGGCTTGCAATCACTGCTTCGTGCAGGGGTCAGGCAAACAGCGGACTAGAATGAGGCAGACAGGGTGTAGGCACTGGGGAACGACTCAGCCCCGTAAACTGTTCCTGTGTAGGGATGACTGCCCAGTATTGCTAGGCCTCGTGATTTTTAAAGGAAAGATATGTATTTGGAATTTCATGTTTTTTTGTTTTTTTTTTTTCTCCTGGGTTTAAAAAAATACTACGAAGACCAAACACACCACATCTGCAGGCCTGCTGGGCCCAGGCAAGATCTTATAATAGCAAATGGTAAGGGTTGAAACAAAAGGAATCCCAGAAGCGTCTGAGAGCCTGCAGGTGGGGTGTTTCACCCAACCAGGGCGGGTTGCAGAAGTGGGGAAGGTCTTCCCAGTGAAAGGGAACGGAGTCTTGTCTGGTAGTCATGATGGCATAAATCACCGCACAAAGTTTTGGGGAAGCCATTCCAGACAGAGAATATTGTGCTGGGTACGTTGCACCTGCCAGCAAAAGACTATTCCTCAGCCTTCCTTGTGGACGGGTGGCCATCTGACTAATGGCGTCTCTCTCCTGACCGTAACCCGTGGGCAGGGGTAGGCCAGCCTGCGTTCCTCCCGCCCTCCTGGCTTTCATCTTGCGGACGGTCATGGCCGTCGAGAGCACAGGTTGTGGAGCTGGTGATTAAACCTCTTTGGCTTTGGTTTCTGTAAAACTGAGATAATACTATCTACCCCACTGGGAGACAGGTTGAAGGATCACTATCTACGAAGTACTTAGAACAGTGCCTGGCACGTATGTGTGCTGCCAAGGCGAGATGCCATCATTATGGTTCTGCTGGCAAGATGATCGTGCAGTGCTCTGGGGGCGGGGGCAGAGCCATGAGAGAGCAGGGGGCCTGGGCCCCAGCACTGGCCTTGCACCTGCGCTCAGATGCAGAGACGAGACAACTGCTCTCTTGTTTCGGCCGCTGTGTTTTGTACCTCAGATGCAGCAGCCGAGCTTACAGCCTTCAAATATGGCAACTCAGAATGGAGCCGCGAGGATGGAGCCCCAAAAGGGCTCCTTGCTCAGCAGGGAGCCTGCTTCTCCCTCCCTCTGACGCACCCTCCCTGCTTTTAAGCTCTCGCTTCCTCTCTCAAATAAATAAATAAAATCTATTTATTTAATAAATTAATAAAATAAATATAAATAAAGATTTTATTTATTTGTTTGACACAGAGAGAGACAGAGTGCACAAACAGGGGGAGCAGCAGGCAGATGGAGAGGGAGAAGCAGGCTCTTTGCTGGGCAGGGAGCCCAATGCGGGGCTTGATCCCAGGACCCTGAAATCATGACCTGAGGCGAAGACAGACGCTTCACCAACTGAGCTACCCAGGTGCCCCTAAATAAAATCTTTAAAAATAAAATCTGGAGGGGGACGCCTGGGTGGCGCAGTTGGTTGGACGACTGCCTTCGGCTCAGGGCGTGATCCTGGAGTCCCGGGATCGAGTCCCACATCAGGCTCCCAGCTCCATGGGGAGTCTGCTTCGCTCTCTGACCTTCTCCTCGCTCATGCTCTCTCTCACTGTCTCTCTCTCAAATAAATAAATAAAATAAATAAATAAATAAATAAAATCTGGAGGAATGCTAATACCTAGTCACTTGTGGCTCCTAGGAAGTTGTGAGCCTGGATTTCTCTTGTACCACACTGTCCCATGCCACATCATGGCCTGGAGTTCCCACATCAGTCTCAACAACCAGGTGCCACCGGAAGCTTGGGTGGGCTGAGTTGGCTTCCCTGAAAGAGGGGACCGAGTGCCTGGGCGGAGCAGAGCACGTGACCATCATGAACACTTTGATCCCCCTGCTGGACCCCCATATCTCCCTCTCCCCCACCCCAGGAGCCCAGTTTTTCCAGTTTGCCTGTGAAAACCAGTTCTGACACAGAATTCTGTGTCACGGTCTGAATGCTCTCTGAATCTTGGCATTTCTCTTAATACAACCCCTATATGTTTGTTTCCATCTTGGCATCTGTTTTCTGGTAAGAATACACTGCCTTAGTTTCTTGGAAGAAAAAAGAGATATGATTAGTTCTTTTATACTTACAGAATTTGTTCCATCCCAGGACCATTTGCATATCTAATGAGAACACCCAAGAGTGGTATTTCAGGTATGAGGAATATATTTCAGTATTGGAGGAGCCCTCCCAGGTGCACTTATATATAAAGGTCTGCTCTGTCTTTATGCAACTGGGAGAGTGGGAGTGCCAGGTCTGGGAGTTGGGAAAGACCTGGAGCTTTGACTACACCTGTTTTAGTCTCTAGGAGGAAGTGGGAACTGATCTCATATACCAGTGAGGATGCTTTGGATAGAAGGTAACAGAGACCCCTACTCAAAATGGCTTAGGCATTAAGGAAGATCTATGACCCAGGGAAGGTAGCTCCAGGGCTGGTTAATTCCATGGTTCTCCACATTAACATCATCCAGTTTCTTTTTGTTCCACCGCTCTGGCATCCTAGCCTGTCAGTCCTGCCCCAGGCCTCTTCCCTCATGGTGCCAAGATGGCTGCCACAGCCCAGTCATCACATATCACACTGAATGCAACAGCTTTTGCCAGATCCAAAAGAGACTGGCTTTTTTTATGTTTCTCCTTTTAAGAGTGAGCAAACTTCCAGAGTCCTGCAGCATGACTGTGGTCAGAATTGTATCACATGCAATTTTGTATTCATCCTTGTCGTGGGGAGTTTTCCCTTGGACAACTGGGATTTAGTGACATCTGCCAAGGGTAAAGGAGGGGAGAGTGGTAGGATAATTTTTGTTGACTCTGGGCTGGAAGATCATGAAGAGCCTTCTAGCTCTAACATTCTCTGGCTCTTATTTTCCCCTTCCTTATAGTTTATGCTGAGATTTTTTATAAAAAGCAATCTAGTTCAGTTAGGAAATTGGCCTCTGATGGACCTGGGTAGCTGTGTGAGCTTAGGCCTATGCTTCCCCAGACACAATATTGCTTTGCCACTAGGGTTCCTCCATGGATACAGAGCCAGAAAGAAAATCTTGGTCTGTATCCTCTGTATCCCTTTATAGATTAGTGTGTCCCGCTTTGGGTTTTATAGATCAATATAAATATAGAGACGGATACAGATGTAGGGGTATGAGTAGCGTACGCGTGTGTATACATCTACATTTAGCATATATACATACGTACGTCCTTATATAGCTGGAAAGCATACCTTGCAAATGCGTACCGATTCACTCACTCAGCCATTCATACGTATGAGGTATGTGGATAGGCATACTCAGAGAGAGAGAGAAAGTGGAATGTGGTTTCCAGGACCTGGGAGAAGGGAAATAGGGAGTTAGTGTTTAATGGGGACAGAGTTTCAGTTTTACCAGACAAAAGAGCTGGATGTGGTGATGGTGGCACAAGAGAATGAATATGTTTGATGGCCCTGAACTATACACTTGGGAACGGGGAAGATGATAAATATTGTGATGTATATTTTACTACCCACAAAAAATTCAAACATGTCTGTTTAGGATACATGTGTTCCCTCTTCCTGCCTCACTGCGTGTATGCAGTAGGTGCTCTGTGAATGAATAAGCACTGTCACTGATGTAAACTACGTGTCTGGTGATTCCCCCTTCATATGTACTGACTCAGGCTCAGCCTGGACTCAGAATCTGGCCCTCTTGCTGGTACTCGCACATATAAAAACCCATTTGCATAGATTTTACTGATGATTTGTGTGATCGGGGTCGGGGGGAGGGCAGAGTCTCATCCCATAACAGTTCACAGCAAAACCTTGAAGATTTTGAGCACTCCTTTGTTTCCCCTCTTTGCCCTGTCTTCCTTCTGGCACTCAGAGGACTATTGCTCCCTTCGCAGTATTAGAATCAGTAAATTCTTGGGTCTCCATAAACAAAGTGCCTCCAGGAAACCCACCTTTGCCAGGAGGTTGTTTAGGGACATTTGTTACCAGAGTATTCCCCACTCAGGGGGGTCTCTCCGGTACCTCTATAGAGCAAAACTCCAGGGGGCAGCACTCACAGTGTATTAGGGAGCCATGTTCCAGGAAATGGCCTCTGGAATTCTATAACTGCTACACCCGTCCCGCGCTGTCCCTCCCTCAGACATTTGTCCTGACTCCTCTGTCTTTCCTTGAATGCAGTTCCAGTGGATTTCATCAGTTTGTTCCAGCCGTGGACATGCATCTTTATGCTTTGTCATGGGTTTTTATATTGAATGGCATCTGATATCCTTCTAGCAGGAGGTGAATCGCTGATAGCTAGATACTTGCTAAGTAGATGAAGCGTGAAAAGCACTTCGTGATAAAGTGGATCTAAATTCTCACGAAGAGTTAGATTTCACCATGGATTTGGTAATGTTCAGAGAGCATCCTGTCTCCAGGTGACCAGGTCCAGCCAGCCAGGACACAGCTTTCCTCAACACCTACCAGGGTGGATTCAGTAATGCCACATGTGGTTAATAAAAAAAAAAAATTATATATTTATATATATATATAATATATAATATTATATATTATATGTAACATATAAATAATATATCATATATAATAATAAATATAATAATATGTATATTATAATATATAATCTATAATAATAAATAATGCATATGTATCTCCAAAAGTTACAGCATTATCACTAAGTCAAGTCCCGAAACGCTAGCAGATGTTAAAGTCAGGCAAGACTCAGCCTACCTTTAATGGAGCCACAGCGTATCTGGACATGATCCAAGTCCAAGTCTGAGGACCCCAGACTACCCCTCTAAACCTCTTTGTGACAGGATAGTCTGTTTTTAAAGCCACAATATATCAGTGGTTTTCAAAGTGCACTTGTCACGCACTCTGCCTTTCTGTCTCAAACCTCTGAGGCCTCTACGCCCATGTTTCACAGCTCAGGGGGATGTCGCAAACCTGGCCACATCCCTGCTCCTTACCTACATCTGCTCACCTTTCCATATCAGCACTCCCCACTCCCAGAGTAAAGATTGCTTAAAGCCTGTCTGTCTTCCTCCCTTCTGTAGGGAGAAAGCCTTAGCTTCTTTCACTACAACCAATTCTGCCAATCTGATGTGAGGATTAGATGGGGTTGGGGGTAAAAGCTTTGCTGCTCAGTGTGTGGGCGAGAGGGGTTAGGAATGCAGATTCCCGGGGCCCCAGAGCTACTGAGTCCGGCTCTGTTTCCGGCAAGCTCTCCCGGTGCTTTGTTCACCCATCAGCCTTTTTTTTAAAAATTGAGATAGAACTGACATACAGTATAATGTTGGGTAAGTTTAAAATGTACACGCATGTTGATTTGATACATTTATTATATTTATTAATGTATGATTACACCCATAGTGTGTTAGTTAACACCTCCCTCACATTGCCTAGCATAATTATCATTTCTTTTTTGTAGGAAGGACCCTGAAGATCTAGTTTTTTAGCAACTTTAAAGTATATAATATAGTAAGCATTGACTCTAGTCACGATATTGTACGTTAGATCTCCAGAACTTACCCATCTGCTCACTGCTCGTTTGTGCCCTTTGACCAGCATCTCCCAGTTTCCCCAACCCCAGTCCCTGGTTACACCATTCTACCATGTTTCTGTGAGTTCCGCTTGTCTAGATTCCACGCATAAGGGATGTCATACAGTATTTGTCTTTCTCTCTAAATGATCTCACTTAGCATTGTGATTACCCTCAAGGTCCATGCATGTCGCAGATGGCAGGATTTTCTTTTTTCTCTTGACCGAGTAGCTTTCCAGTGTGTGTGTGTGTGTGTGTGAGAGAGAGAGAGAGAGAGAGAGAGAGATCTCACATCTGTATCCGTTCATCTGTTGACAAACGCTCAGGTTGTTTCCATATCTTGGTCATTGTGAATAGTGCTGCAGGGAACATGGGGGGAGCAGATATCTTTCTGAGACCCTGTTTTTAACCGCCTTTGGATAAATACCCAGAGATCAGATTGCTGGACCACCAAACAGCAACAAGTGGGACTCCATGGAACCAAAAAGCTTCTGCACAACCGAAGAAGTAATCAACAAGATGAAAAGGCAGAATGGGAGAAAATATCTGCAAGCCATCTATCTGATAAGGGGTTAATAGCCAAAATACACGAAGAACTCATACATCTCAGTCACAGACAAAAAACATAGATTAAACACAGGATTGCAAATAAAACGGCCGCCCGTCAGCCTTGGAGCAGCCCTGGTGTAAGTCATGGGCGCAGATCCAGGCGTCCTACATAGGACTCCGTGAAATGTTAGTTAATGATTGCGGGAGGTTGGACCTATTATTTTTATGAAGAAAGAATCTCAATTTCTCCGGTGATATAAATAGTCTTAAAGGCCCTTTAAAGTCACTGTCTTATCTAAATCAAAGGGAGAAAGAACCCAAGAAATGAACAAATGAGAGACACAAGTTCTTTGGAGCCTTACCCTACCAAAAAAAAAAAAAAAAAAAAAGGCAGGGAAGGGGGGAAGAAAAAAACAGAAAAATATATTGAGTGTTTCCTCAGCCATCTGTGTGAAGAAATAACAAAACCAGCCTTGAAATACCAGCAGGAGAGAACACTGGAGTGCTTTACTTGACAGAATTATTGGAAATGCCTCTTCCTGGTTCAGGGAAAAAAATATTTCAAATATATTTGTCATTCTTTTTCCTAGCATACTTAGAACTCCCAGTAAAGCCAACAACCAGTTTTTTACTCTTTTTGATTCTACTTACCCTGTGGTTAATAATTTCCAGTTTACCCAGCAGGCTATGTAACCTCCCCTTTCCTGGGAAAGAATTTCTGTGCTCTGGCTGGCAGTGAACCTGACTTCTTAGCAGCTCTGCAGCTCGCCCAGCCCTCCCCTCCTGCTCTCCAACAGGGTCCCTCCTGGTGGGTGTCAGGAACAGTGACTTAGTGTTCCGTGCAGGGGAGCGGGGAGAAGAGGGGGCTGTCTCCCAGAACGGTGAGGCTCTTCCTTTATAATCTAGCCCTGAGAAGAATTTTCTCCCTGTTTCCTGGGTAATAGCTGATAAAGGACAGTTTGTCTGCTGCTGTTTATGTATACCTAGGCCGAACAAATCCCTAGACCCTTCTCCCCCAGCCCCCTCAAGAGAAGGCACTTGGAAAACACGGGACAATAATGAAAGCCGAGAGCGGGCACCCCAGCATCTCCCCTTCCTCCTCTTGCCTGCTGCAAAAAAGCTACGCCAGCTGCAGCCACCATCCAGGAGTTGGCTTCTAGAAATGCTTCCTTTGGGGGGAGGGGGTGCACAAGGGGGTTTTTAAGAAAGGGAGCGAGAGTAATCAGAGGGCACATCCCCGCCGCCTGTGGGCACCACCCAGCTGCCTGTCCCCTCCCTGGGTGCAAATCTTGGCCCCACAGCTTTGCTATCTAGGAGCACTGCCGGCATGGGGTTGGTGGGGGGGGGCTGCAAACAGACTCAGGGACTTTCTGATAATCCTCTCCCCAGTTTATCTGAATGAGCCGAATGGCTGCAAAACAAACCAGCCAACTCCAGGGTGTCCTGCAGAGTGTACCTGCAACTTCCTGTTTACAGGCTCAGTGCTAGAAGCCCCTGGGACCCAATCTGAGTGTGTCAGTTTTCTTTTTGCTTCCTCTGAGATCCCTGACGTGCTGGGGCAAAGGCCTTCCCTTCTGCCGACAGGAAAAATAATACTCTGGGAACAGGAGCTTGAATGTGAAGCCTGTTCAAAAAAAAAAAGAACTTGTAAGTTGGGGTTTGGGCTTAAGGTTGACTTGGCCTCAATTTTTTGATCCCCCTGGGAGCATCCAGCATCACAGATGGGCTCACGGTCTGAGACCCCATGAGTTAACCCACTGGGGGACTGAAGGGGGTCAGCCCTGAGGAGTGGGGAAGGTAGCTGCAAAGCCACAGACATCTGATCCCCAACACCCCCCCACCCCACCCCCGTGTGTCCCTTGCTTGTCCTTGTTTTCCTTTCCTGGACTAAAACAAAATAGGCATTCTGGAAGGGCTTCCTACCTTTATTGTGGTGACACCTGGCAAGTGGTCCTCCCAGGAACACCCGAATGACCTGGAATATGTTCTTTCCAGGTGGCCAGGCAGCAGGGGTGGTGGGACCTGAGCTGTAGGGGGTCTCTTGCCTGTTGTGGGGATGTCAGAGGCTACTAGAGGAACAGTGTGCAGGGACCAGTAGTAGCATCTTCCCCGGGGACCTGTTAGAATGCAGAGTCTGGGGCCCTGCCAGCACCCTCTGATCTAAATCTGCATTTTAACAGCCACCACCCCCCCCCACACACCATCCCAGAGGCTTCCTGCACGCATTACAACTGGAGAAGGATTGCCCTAGAGGACCTAGCCCTGTGGCCTCGTTATGAGGAGGCCTGTGCTACCTTTGGACAACTCGTGACTTTGAAAAGCTCTCAGGCCTTTTGACTCTTGCAACTGATCTTACTTCTCCCTCTGCTGAGAAAAGCAGGTTTAATTTAACTGAAGTGTTGGCTTACTTGCCCTCGTGGGTAGGGCATGCCACATATCAGAGAGCTGATAAGGACACATGGGAGAGGAGAGCTTTTCAGATGAATATGACACGTCCGGAGACCAGAAAATTCAGATGCCAGAGGGGCCAGGCAGGTGACAAAGATGCATGAAGTGGGCCCGCTGTGCCCTTGGGGGCTGGAGAGCCTGGGTCCTGCCTGAATGAGCAGCTGCTGCTCAACGCTGGCCCATGCTTGTCATGGAGGGACTCAGGCCAATGGGGCCAGATCATGATATTTTTCAGGAAAAGTCTGAATTTGAATTTTTTTGGAAGTGCCTGATGCTGAAATATTAGCAGTTAATTAAACACTTTTTTAAAACAAGAAAGAAAACATGGGGTAAACCTAACCAACCATGTCATGGAGCATCTTGGCGTCCTGGGTATGTAACCTCAGACTGAACCTCTGCCACCTGGACGGACTTACAGGCTAGTGGAGCAGATGGAGAATTTTAATATAATACTTCAAGGGAATAGGTACTCCTGGAGCCCAGGAAAGGGGTACTGAGTTCGACCTAAGTGCTTTTTTAAATTGTCTGTTTTTTTATTTAAAAGTGTTCACTGATTGCCTGTTATGAGCCAGGCTTTATCCTGAGACCAGGGATCAAACAGTGAACCAGATAGACACAGTCGTCCTTGCCCTCAAAGAGTATGCTGGATGGAAAGTAAGACAGAGAGGCTAGAAGAAGGGGATGGTGTTCCAGGCAGGGAGACTTGCATATGCAAAAGCCCTGAGGTGCAAACAACATGTTGTAGGTGGGGAGCTACAGGTAGATCAGTGCTGGGGAGCTCAAAATGAGATTGAGCTGAGGCCAGAAAAGAAGGTGCCAGAAGACAGGGGAGTGTACTGTACATATAATTAAGGAGATTGAATTTGGACCCATGGGTTCTGAAGGGTCATAAGTAGGGAAATGATATGGCTGGAATTCAGTTTTCCTAGATTCACATTAATTGGTGAGGGATGGGTTTAATGAGCAGGGAGCTGGGAAAATACTAGAACTCCAAAGAGCAGTGAAGGGTACTTGGGCTGTGATCCAAGAGCAAGGTGATGAAGGCCTGAACTGGGGCATCACTCTGGGATAGAGAGGTGGGCGTAGACTTGAGGACTCTGCAGGAATTAAAGTCAGCAGAACAATGCTAATTTGATGACGACCTTGGAGAAGGAGGAACCTGCATTTCTGGACTGCGTACTTGGTGGATGCAGATATCCTTGTTAGACTCATAATCTGCCCGAGTTGAAATCCCTATCTTTTCCCCCACCCCTGCACCTTATGCTGTGAGTGACCTGGGGGCCAAGCACATCAACCCTCCGAGCCTCAGGTTTCCCATCGGTGGAAGGGGGGCCAGAGTGCTTGGCTTATTTGCTCTTGGGCTAAAATAAAAGAGATTGTGGAAAGCAGCTTGTTGCCTGACAACAATAGGTGCTCAGGGATGGCATGCTCTGATTTTCCAGGCTACCGTCACCAGCCCACCAGGGTTGCATGAGCTGTGAAATCTGTTATCCACCCCCCAGCAATAGTTCTTAGTTCAGAGTACTCTACAAGGGGTTAACCAGATACCTGTAATGGGCTGGTGGCGGCCCTTCCCAAATGACAGGCTCATATCCTGATCCCTGGAACCTTTGAATGTGACCTTACGTGGAAAAAGGGTCTTTGCAGATGTACTTCAGTGAAGGATTTTGAGATGAGGAGATTGTCCTGGATTATTTGTGTGGCCTCTTCATTCAATGACAGCTGTCCCTATAAGGGACACCTAGAGATGACCAAAAAGAATGCAATAACTCTAGGTAGGGGCTGCAGTGGTGCAGACACAAACCAAGGGATGCCACGGCCACCAGAAGCTTGAAGAGGAAACAAGTGTTCTCTCCTGGACCCTTCCAAGAGAGCATGGCCACGCCACACCTTGATTTCAAAGTGAGAGAATAAAAACTGTTTTCAGCCGCCCAGTTTGTGGTTATTGGTTACAGCAGCCACAGGAAATGCACACGGTGCCCTTGCACAGCTTTTCACCTTGAAACCGCATGAAAAGTAGCTAAAGTCGGCAGGTGGCATGGGCCACCCCCATGTTAAAAGGGTGGGACACTAAGGCTCGGGTTTGTGGCGGGGGGAGAAGGAGATGCTCATAGCCACACAACCAGTGAGCTTCATGAGTTTTGAGCCTGGAATCCAGTTCTCCCGAGTCCTCCTCCAACCACTGGCCCGTCTGGGACTTCCTCCCTTCCCCTTCCCCTTCCTCCCCTCCCGTGCCCTGCCGTTTCCTCCCTCCCTCCCTTCCTTCCTTCCTTCCTTTCTTCCTTCCTTCCTTCCTTCCTTCTTCTGTGGATTTTGAGCTGCCGCTCACTCTCTAGCCAGGCAGATTGACAGGGGTCAAAAAGCAGCTTCTTTCAAAGACCAGGCAAAGAGCCCATGGGGGAGAGGGCCCTTCTGAGAATGCGGGAGGGAGCAGCTAGCTGTCAAAGGGTGTTTGCCCCGTGTGACTTCATTTGCGGGGAGCCCCACGGAGGGCCTCGCCCAGATACCTTCCTAGAAACACAGCACTGAAGAACCAAGCCAGTAAAGCATTCCTGTTGGCTGGTGAAGGGTGCTACTTTGAATAACTTAACATTTGTCAGGCAGATGGACCTGGCAGTCTTCATCTTTCCTAAAACAAGGTGGGGTTTAACTAACACCCAATAAGCAAATAAAAAGAAAGCCATACAGATTGTTGTCCTGAATGTTTGCAGTTGACTTTGCCTTCACCTAATGTGTCGTGAATACAAATGTGTCAGGAGGAAGGACCAGGTATGGCAGGCCCTCTCATTTTTGGAGGACTTGGTAAATGCTGGGCCCTGTGCTTTTTACCTGTCATCTCAGGGAGTCTCCGTCTCATCCTTGGGAGGATAGAGAATTGCTGCCCATTTTTTTTGCAAAATGGAAAGTCCTGCACCTTGCAGGGCTATACTTGCAAGGAACAGAGCTGGGACTTGCCCAGCTGTCTGACCCCGACACTTGGACTTTGGATGTAAGCCCCTGGTTCTCAACCCTCGCTCCACACTGGAAGGCTCGGGGAGATTTAAATAGTCCTCTCCACACCCCCGCCCACCGGCTTGCCATCCCCCAGTGAGTCTGAAGGTCTTAGTCTGGGGTATGGCCCTGCATTGGAATTTTCAGACCTCCCCAGGCCCCGGTAGATTTGAATGTGCTGTCAAGGTGGAGAACCCCTGCTTGAACCCCTTTCACATGCTGTGGGACTGCCTCTGACTTTGAAAAGCCAAGGAACCCAACTTCAAGAGCCAACATTCCCTTCCTGATCGTGCTGTCGGTAATCCCAAATTGCCACCCAACAAGGGCGGCCTGAAGGGACATACACTGCTATCTTTTAAAAACACAACACAACACGGCAACTGGGATCGACAGAGCATGGACCGTGAGCTAGAACCAGTCACCGCTAATCAGGGTCTCGGCGTGACATAATGTCATCTTCACGACCCTGCCCTTATTTTACAGAGGTGGAGACTGAGGTGGCGCAGGGGGTGGGGTCGTTTGCGCAGGTCACAGACTTGGTGGGTGGTGGCCCTCGGAGTCAGACTCAGTGTCCCCTGGCCTGTCCAGCACTCGTCACCGCTGTTGCTCTGTGTTCACAGACACACTCGTTTGCCTACACGGCCTCTCTGCTCATTAAGATTGTGATGTGGGCCTCAGAGGGGCTGGAGGAGGGGTGAGTAGTGGGTGGGGGTCTCCACAACGGCCTCCAGAGCGGGGCTGAGAAGGGTCAGGAGGTGCCCAGGGCCACCACTGCCTGGGGGGCTGGCCTCCTCTCTCACCTCTGTTCTCCCTCTGGGCCCCTCAGGTTTGGCCACATTAGGTGTGGGGAGAGAAGGGGCTGAAGGAGAGAGCACCCCCAATCCTGTGGCTGCACTGGAGGTTCTTTCTGCCTAGGGACCTTCCCCTTCAATGTGAAGGCCATATGACAGGACAGTAATAATTACAAATGTAAGAAATACAGATTTGGCATTTGTTGAGAGTTTGGTACGTGTATGTAGCCAGAAGCAGCGAGTAGGAAGAATCAGTGCTCTCCTTCAGTTCTCCTGCCCTGCCAGAGACAATGGTCAAGTCAACCCCATTTTCCTGATCAGGAAACAGGAGGCTCATAACACATCACCTTTGTCAGATCGTCACATCTAGGAAGTAGCCAGACGGTCTTTTTAGCTGCCCCATTCAATGCTATGCTTACTGTGCTGCAGACCAGAGACTGCTTTTCCTGCCTGTTCAGTTAACCCCCCTTCTGGCTATGCTGCCGAGTGCTGGAGAAATTATGGGTGTTGACTGTGCTACGGGTAGACCAAGGGCTTGCAGAAGCACGCCTGCTAGGGCTCCCACCCTGCATCGGAGCTGACCTCAGAAAGTCGGAAACAACCCAGGCCTTAATCCGCAGATGACTTGCTTGGCTCTGGGGGAACTGAGGCTTATGAGAACAAGAGACTTGCCCAGAGTTATGCAGCCTGTCAGCTGGAACCATGGTCCCTGGGTTTTGCATCTGGTTCTCTGTCCACTACAAGTCTGCTAGGTCCGTTCATTCATTCTTTCGGTGATTTCATGCATTCATTGGTCTGCGTGTGCAAATTCACTGGCCAATATGATTTCATTTGATTCTTGAAACAACCATGTGGGGTCAGTTATTGTAAAACCCTTACTACAGATGATGAGACTGAGTTTAAGAGAGGTGAAGTGAGCTGGCCAAGGCCCCAACAGGTAATGGTAGAGCTAGGATTTGAAGCCAGGTTTTCTGAGAAAGGGAAGTAGCTAGGGGTGGGGGGCGGGTATCAGGGGCTATGATAGACCAGAGGCTACCCTCGCCCTATGTGGGCTTTGCCCCTGTTCTAGGGGTCAGGGGTGAAGTCACTGGGCTTGGATTAGAGGTAGGGGTCGGGCTGGGCTGGTGGGCTAAGGAAGGCCATGGAAACATGTGTCTATAAGGTGGGGCCATGGGAAGGATCATAGGATGGTCCTTCCTGAGAGGTGTCTGGCCAGCGGTTTGGAGAGAGCATGCTGGGCATCTCTTGAGGGAGGGGGGTCCTGCCTGCTGAGCCACCCCAGGGGCCACGTGGCTGGGTAGTGCCCCTCCCAGGAGGGTGGTCCTGGTCTGCACCATTGGGTGGGAGTAGCTCAGATAGGACAGGTGCAGAGGTCTGTGGTTCATATTGGTCATGTCTACCTATGCTAAAGAGTTGATAAATTCAGGGCTTTGGAGAGTTTTGTAGCTGGAAACAGCTTTCCAGATTACTGAGGCCAGCATTTCCCACAGTACGGGCCCGTCGCTGGGCTGAGTACCCGTGCTGTGTGAGAACAGGGAGGCGGTCTGCACCCCGATGCTAGATAACATCGAATTAACCAGCAAGGATTTTTTTTTCCCTTGGCAATTTTCCTTCTATCTTTGTGATTACATGGGGAGAGGCCCCTCGTGCTATTTGGAATAGCTCTGTCACTTCTCAGAACATTCTCTAGCCTCCTCCTGACCCCCTCACCCCAGGCCCAGACCCAGTCCTCGGGAACCAGCAGCATCTACCTAGAGATGCGTAACCTTGTTCCATTTTCATTTTATCTGCACAGCTCTCTCCCCTCAGTGGCAAATGGTATCGACTCTTCCGTGATGGTCATGTCAGAAAGTTTTTGTTTAAATCAGTGAATTTGGGTTTTGACAAAGGGGCCAATTTTCAAGATAGGTATCAAGTCAGGCATCGTGGCTTTGACAGCCTGTGAGATAGAAAGGAGATGACTAAGGTGAGGGCACTGAGCGTGTGCCCCACGCCTCCACAGAAGGAGCCACAGCCTGGAGGGGCCTTAGCCCAGAGGCGTGATGCAAGGTGCCTTCAACACCTCTTTCTCTCCTGCCTGGGAGCCAAGATTTGGTGGAAGCAGCTCTCCAGGAGCGTGTCCCTTCATCCCAGCATTCTTGGATGTGGCTGTGCCTTCTGATCTTGTCTCAGACTTGAGAAACCCACCCACTGGCCAGATTGCCCACTGGTCTGGGCGGCAGGTACCTGCTGCCTGTCTGGGGACTCCCGGAGCCCAGCCGGGTGCCTGTTTCTGACTTCTGGGCTCTGCTTCTGCTCTTGCTCTCCTACATGATCCCACCTCACGCTCCCAAACTCAGCTGTAGTGTCACCTCCAGGATGATCCCCTTGGTCCCTGAGGCCAGGGCGCCCCAGGTCTTTCCTCACAGCACTCATCCCGGGATATTGTCAATCATAGTTACCCACTGACACCCCCATTGTGTTAGACACTCCTTGAAGGCAGGGACAGCATCATCCTTCAATCCTTCACTTGGCATCCCCAGAGTCTGGGGCCTGGCATCTTGAAGTCCCACGGTGAAGTTTGTTGCACAATATAATCATCATCATCCCCATCATCATCATCTGCTCTTTATTGAACACTGTCAAACATTATGTGATGCACTTTATAGTATTTCATTTAATCCTCAACAACCTTGAGAGATTGGGACATTCACTATGCCCATTTTCTGAATAAGGACACTGAACTCAGAGATGTTAAATGTCTTGCTCAAGGACACACAGCAAATGATAGAACTGAACTTTGAGCCAAGCCGACCTCCAGAATCCATGTTCTCAGGCAGTGATGGGAAAGTGCAGGTGACAGCCAGTGTCTCTCTGTCCCTCTCTCTGTGTCTACACACACACACACACACACACACACACACACAGTAACGCTGCAGGGTAGGAGACACTGGTGCACAGGCGCGTGTCCTTTCTGCTCCTCCCTGCTTACTGTTTGCGGAGGCGGCCTCTGTCCCTTCCGGGCTGACGCTGTGGCGGCCTGTGGGCGCAGCCACCCTCGCCACGCAGACTTGCCAGGCAGCCCACCAGGGCCCGGCTGCCCACCGGGAGCACATTAGTCAAGTCATCCTTGGGCAGGATTATGCCTTCACCGTGGCGATTTCGAGGCCCAGCTGCCAGGCCCGTGTGCAAATTTGTGCTGATTTGATTAGCTTGTTTAGTCATCGCTGCTGATGAGAGCGGGCTACAGCCACCAAATGACATTCTGCTGCCTGCAACTCGGTAATCGCTTTTGGAAGGGATATTATGTTAATATCGCACACGAGAGCCTCTGATCACACAGAACGACAGAGCGGCCAGGCCCAGGCCATATGGTGCATCGGAGGCCCTCCTTTGTAATCCTGGGTAATTGAAATCCTCAGCTTCATTCAAACGCGGAAAGCTTCCCGTCTGATGGGCAGCAGAGGGCCCTTTAGCAATTTATTCACCAGTCCTTACGGGAACATTATTTGGGGGATGACGGTAGGGATCCATGCCAGTGAAACTTGACCCTTTTTAAAGAACACAGATCTCTGGTACCTGATTGTTTAAGAAGAAAACCAACGGCGGTAGTAGTAACTATGAGGGACCAAGCTCTTCCAGCGTCCCATTCACCAAGATCATTGTGTCTGGTGCCTTGCTGCGAAGTCAAATATCACTCCCAGTTCACAGATGAGGAAGCTGAGGCCCAGAGAGCCACCGGCTTGCCCAAGTCCACAGGCTAGAAGTGGAGGAACGGAAACTCCTCCCACGCCTAACCCCAAGCTCAGCTCTCTGCCGGCAGTCAGAATGGGAGCTGGAAGGGGTTTTGAGACTGTCGGTAACTCCCCTATAGCTACTTAATGCAGTGCTTTGCAAACTCAAGCAAATGTCAGAAGCCCCTGGAGGTCTCATTAAAACGAACAAATTGCCAGGCCCCACCCCAGAGTTATAATTCAGTAGATCTGGGGCAGAACCTGAGAATTTGCATTTCAAGCAATCCCCAGTGATGCTGATGCTGTTGGTGCAGGGACCCCAATTCAGAGAACTGCTGCCCTAGGGAGCACCTACTGTAAACTTTGTACCGCCCAAGCAGGGGAGGCGTTCCCATTGCCATTTTCCTGAAAGGGCAGTAAAGACTTGAAGAGCTGGATTTGCTTTCTGGAAGTCTCTTAGCTAGTGTGTGGGATTTGAAGGAGGTGCAGGAAGCTCGCAGAGTTGGGACTCAGCCCCGGACTCTGATTTGCCATCTGAAGATAACGGCCTCAGGGAGGCCAATGTATCGTTTTGCTTTTGCTTCTGCAGAAGGAGCACAGAAAATGGTATCCTGGCTTGCTTCTAACATGACGTCTCCCGCAGGGCTCCAGGAGCCTAGTCACGTTCCCCTACAGGCTTAGCCTGGGCCCCGGTGGGCCCCTGATGAGAGGATGTGTGCACAGGCCAGCCGGTCCTTTCTGCGGGCTGCTTGGGTCTCCTCTTGAAACCAGTCTGTGCTTGCACGGAAGGACCCCAGCTGCGACGGGCAGTTAGAGGGGCCAGCACTGGGGCAGGCGAAGAGCTGGGAGGCTCCGGGCAGAGTGTGTGTTCTCCGCTCTGTTGCACTGTCTGTGGTGGTGTGTGCTCTACAGGGAACCTGGTGATGGTTAATTAGAGGCTCCCCTTTCTTACCTGGCCCAGGCTGACCAGCCACAAAATCCCTAATCAATCTCCCCTTCTTCTCCTCCACTCCCTGCCCTCCATATTCCCGCTAAGTGAAGGAAAAGGAAACTGATCACAGAGCATCTCCCCAGGCCAGGCACAGACCCACACACCGTTGTATGTTAAGATACAGTGTTCCCATTATTCCCATTGTACAGATGAACACACTGTGTCTTAGAGAGGCTCTCACCAAAAGCTACCCAGCCAGTAAGGAGGACAGAGCAAGGATTTAGAAGTGAGGCATGCCAAACCCAAACCCAGGTCTCTTTCTGCTTCCCTGTCTACCTCCTTCCTCCCCGTCCCTTTCCTTAAAATGCTAGTGAGCATTTGTCAATCTCCTACAGGACAAGTGTTGTTTTCAGTGATTCCCAAGCATATTTGTTGGTTGAAACTTTTTTTGTTGTTTCTTGTTTTGTTTTTTTTTTTCTTTTTTTTTTCTTTTTTTTTTTTAAGGACAGAACACCTTGTGAAAATCAGATAATAGGGAGCTGAGGTTTCCTGACTCATCCTCTTGACTCCAAAACACCTTCCCTCCTGCTCAGACACCTGGGTGCCTGGGATGCGCTTGCCTGGCCTGGAGCTGCTGAGGGAGCCAGGAGGGGTCCTGTCTGCAGTATCTTGTGCTGTATCCCGAAGGCCAGCACAGTGTCAGGCACATGGCTGGTGCTTGATCTATATGCTTGTTTGTTGGTGCGGATATTTATATCTTGTAGCTCAAAGTACTCAGCAGGGCCTCCTTCCACCAGCCAGCCTCACTGGCTGATCTGGAGAAATGAATGCGTCTTCTGCCAGGAGCTTGGGGCACAAGGGCATAAGCAGGAAGCAAGACCTCCTTGGAAAGCACCAGGACTCCGGCCTCCGAGGCCCCTCAGAGGCCTCAATTCCCGTTCCGCCCCTCCGTGCTGAGAGACCTTGGGGAAAGTCACCTCTCCTCTCTGGGCTGCAGGTATTCTCCTGCCAAGCCTCCCTCCCAGGATATCTGCCAGTTCGGCAGGCATGAAGTAAAAGGCTTCTGTGGCCGTGGAACATGCTAGAGAGGTGAGCTCTGGCCAGGCTGCTTTGGAGAGAGCAGGAATTTGGCCTAAAGGAGGGAGAAGTCGGTACTGTCCGAAGTGGCAGCCCCTTACCACATGTGCCTCTTTATTATAATCTGATTAATGAATATTTGTTTTTTTTAATGGAAAATAAAATTTGATTTCATATATATGGGGAAATCCACAGAGAACCAGAATCCCAAAGATAGGCACCATTGAAGCTAATATAAACGAAATAAAATTAACCATGCAGTTTCTCCAGGGCAGCCGAGGCATTTCAAGTGTGTGATAGCCACCTGCGGCCAGTAGCCCCGGGTGGGGCAGCAGAGGTGGGGGACACGGCCACCGTGGGGGAAGGTTGTGCTGCTGCGTCTCAAAGTGCCCAGGTGCTTGTTATTTTCCCATCTAATGTGGTGAAGGACACAGCCTTTTGGAAGTCCGCCAGGACGTGCTTTTAGGAGAGGGAAACAGGCATTTGAAATCACCCACTGTGTGACTTCATTAGCTCCCACTTTAAAAAGAAAAAGCACCAGATAATGTGAAACACGAAGTTAGCTGAGCGAGGTTAAGTATGCTCTGTGGCTCCACCTCCTCCCTCCCCCACCCCTGCTGCCCTCTTAGCTCTGCAAACCGTTTTTGACACCTGGGGACGGCTCCAGGCTCCGACTAGGCTCAGCCCAAGCTAGGTAAACAGTGTCCTGCCTTAGTGACATCCAAATGAATGAAGCGTTTACTCTGTGTCCTGGGCTGCCACCTCTGGCTTCTGGACAGCATCAAGATTGCAGGGTCCTGTGTCTCCTGGAGCACAACTCCACCCGGGTGAACAGCTGACTTATGATCCAGGAGTGCCACCCGTGTCCAGTAGAGCCCCCAGCACCATCAATTAGCAGTGACGGCTACTGCATTTGTGGGCCCTGTTGGGGTTCGAATTCTACCTCTGTGACTTCTTAGTGGTGTGACACGGACATGTGACTTACCCTTATTCAAACTCAGTTTCCTCTTCTGGAAAGTGGGAGTCCTATCATAGTGCTAGTGGGTGGTACTGAGTTTGCGTGTGGGGCGGGGGAGCGATTCTCATCCTTTTCTAGTCTATGTCCTCTTTTGCTAAATACAAAAGTCTCCCTCCCTCTAAGGCTCTGCCTCTCCATGGCCCGCTGATAAGGATTTTCTGAACATCCACCAGCCAAGAACACTTTGTTCAGCTTTCCCACATTCTGTCTGAAATAAAAGATTTTCTCCCAAAATATAAATTATGATGCTAGCTCTGTTGTTTTGAACTATACACATTCCCCCTCCTCTCCTCTCGCCATGTTGGTTCTGGTACATCCCCTAGAAGATCAAGACTCCTTCTCCCCCTTCTATAGCAAGCGTAACAGTTGAGCAGAGCCTGACGATGAGCGGCACATTATGGGGAACTCACTAAACAGTGGTTCCCTGCCCACCCCCACTCCCACCCAACCCCTGCAGGGGAAATGTGACCAAGACGAGTAACAGCCAACCAGTGTGGTCTGCAGACACCTGAATGGAGATCAGGCTGTCTATGAGAGCCATTTAGAGCTGTCTTCACTTCTTTTAATAGACATTTTCAGAGCAGTTTGAAGTTTGCAGAGAAATAGCATAGAGTTCCCTTGGACCCCCTCTCCCCACTCTCCCAGATTTCCCTATTATGAGCATCTTGCATTAGGGTGGGAGGCTTGTTATAACTGCTGAGCTGATACCAATACGTTATTAACTAAGGCGCCTAGTTACATGGGGGCTCACTCCTGGGGTTGTACATTCTATGGATTTTACAAATGCATGGCGTCCCTATCTACCAATACAGTAACATGCAGGATCACTTCCCTGCACGGAAGGAAAATGCCCTGTGCTTCACCCATTTGTTCCTCTCCCCTCCCCCTGAACCCAGTTTTTCCCCCCACTTTTTCATCAGTGCCCTTGTTGCAGTTTATAATGATAATATTGTAGGATTACTGGATGGGGTCTGCTTCACCCCCTGGGGCTGTAAGATGCTTCCAGAAGCAGCCACTTCACTGGACTTTCTCTACACCGTATTTTAACACCATGAACACTATATGTTGGTAGCTTGAAAGCACTTTGTGGAACAAATGAATGGGGAGATGGAGGGGAAGTGAAGTGGAGGGAACACAGAAGGCCCGAGGACTCCTGGAGCAAGCTGGAGGGAGGGAGGCCGTATCAGGCCAGGAGGGGGAAGCAGCACCCAAATGAACTACCCATCCTAGTCACCTCCAGCGAAATGGCAAAAAGAGGCTGTTCAGAGCAAAGCAGGGGTGCCACCCGGGGGTTATCGGGGCGTGAGTGCAGTCCAGCCCTGTCCCAGCAGGATGACAAGGACGATGGGCGCAGGGACCTGATGTCATAGGAGCCCCGCCCTTGAAACAGTCGGACCGGGCTCAATCTATCACTGTCTTCATCGTCGTGACTTTTGGAGTCACCTCCAGATTTTTTGGCCCAGTAAATGATTAAGCAGTTAAATAAAGACGGGCTCATTAAGGAAACATGCTTCCCTGCGTATCTGCCCCAGTTACTCCTAAATTTAATCTGTCCATGAGCCAATTTCCAGGACAAACACACACTGTCTTTTTTATCTCCCGAGACTTAACCTTGAAGCCATTCGTTGCCTGTGGTTTTTCCTGCGATCCCTTTCCCACTACCCGTCTCCTCGTCTCCTCGGAGGCCTGATGAAGGGCTCCCTTCCCCACCCCCACCCCCAGGCAGGCCGAGGGGCCAGTGGGTCCCGTGGGGCCGCTTAGAGAGAGGGCAGGGCCCCTGCAGGGCCCGTTCTGCCAGCAGGCAGGGCCAGGTCCATGAAAGCTCCCTTTCTTCTCGGTCACAAGGCTGCTCCGGCCACAGGGGCTCCGGGGCATAATCGGATTGAGTTTCCTTGGCCGACAGGTTGGCTTTGTTCTGCTGTCCAGATTTGCGTCTGCTTGACTCCCTGAGTTGCTTCTCGAATGCTCTCTGACCTGGTTTCACGAAGGACTCATCAGACATTTGCCGGGGTCTACAGGGGTGGCCGGGGCCCAGGGCAAGGTGAGGGTTGGGTGGGCTTTAGGGGAAAGGTACACAGCGAGAAGCCAGGTCATTTTCTGTGTAACATTTTCTTCTGTCAAGTCATGTGTCCCCTGCCCTGCTTTCTGCTTCCCTTCCTTATGCCCTGAGTCCCATTCCCACTAAAAAGTAAGGACATGCCCCTCCTTGGGTTTTCTTGAGTGGCCTAATTGCCCCCCTCCCACGGCTCTGTGACTTCCCTGAGCCGTCTGGGCATTATGTCCACACTCCCTCAGCTGGTCCCAGGACTGTCCATGGGTTAGATGTACAGAAGTTTGTGTTGGTTAAAAATACCAGGTGGAAACCTCTTTTCCCTGAATACCAAATAGGAAGCGATTAAGGGAAGAGTTCTTTGCAGCCTAGTTGGATTCTGGGTAATGACCCTGGCCTTGCTCAAAAAGGAAGAGCTTTGGTGCAGATAGGGCCCTAGTAGCACCTGAAACTGTCATCATAGGCGGGCTGGCTTGGTCACAATTCCCCTCTCAGGGGGGGACGGGGGTCTGTGCGGTCCCCCTCCTGGGAAGAGATACAGCCTTAATAGCTATAGGCCGGGGCCCCTGCGCCACTGCCACCCTCCCCTGGCCACTGGTATTGTTCAGGAGAGGATAGGCTGGCCCAGCCTGAGCTCATCAGCACCCTTCCCCGGGCCTATCACAATCCTTTCCTGCTGGTTATGTTGTTTGTCTTTTCGTGATTTGTTTTTTAACAGGAATTGGTGGGTCTGTCAAAAGGCGAAGCGGGAGCCACAGGCAGCCATGTTCCTGCCCCTCTTGAGCTAACAGAAAGAAGACCACATATTCAGGGACATCAAGGTGAGGGTAGTGTTTGCCCCCCCGGGGCCCAGTGGGCCTGAGGTCTGCTTTCTACCTGGCTTCTGGATTTATTTCCATCAGCCAGGAAGTCCCCCTTTGTGCTTACATTTATTCAGGTTCTGTTTCTTTTCTTTGCACGCAAGGGAATCCTTTGGGATTCAGGAATGGGCAGGAGGCGGTGCTGTCCCTCTTGCAGGACATGAGCTGGCAGAATGGCTGGGAAAGCAGGAGCCCGTGACCTGGGTTTGACGTCTGCTTTCTGAATGCACGGCTCTGGGCAAGCTCCTGCCTTCCTGTGCCTCACCTTCTCATCTAGAAAATGGGGCTACAGTAGTTGCTGCCTCGTGCTGTCAGTTGTGAAGACTGAGTCGGGACAGAGGGAAGGTGCTTTGAATGGTGCTGGTGTGTGGCCAGCCTAGCTGGTAGGCTTCCGTCTCCCTCGGACCCAGTTGCTTGCAAACAGAGCCTGCCAAGGCCCGAGCACGGAAGGAAATGAAACAAACCCAGAGCGAGAGACTGACACTCTCTCCTGACCTAGTTAGGAGGCAGTTGGAGGAGTGCTGGACTTGCTGGTGGAAGAGGGCCATCCGGGGACTCTGCTGAGTCCTGGGAGATGGCTGAGGGCCTGGCCTGCCCGCCTGCACTGAGCGGCCACACTCAGCTCTGGCATGCTGGTACAGGGAGGCTGGGCCCAGCTGGGGACAGAAAATCGGAAAGCGCACTGGGCCCCACAGCCCAGCAGGTCCACCCCCAGAATTTCCTAGAGAAACCCGTGCACGTGTGTTCTGGGAGGCAAGCACAAGAATGCCTAGTGCGGTGTCACTTGTGATGGCTCACGGAGGGCCACCGCCCAGGGGCTCACCAGCAGGAGAAGAGATACAACGGGGCGTGGGGTGGGATGTGGTGTTTGTATGCATGCGGCGAACATACCATATACTCATGAGAGCGAAATTGTTGTAGCTTCGTGCACCAACATGGTGGGTTAGAGACACAGAACACTGGATTTAAAACCTAAGGTACATTTTTAACAAAACTTGAAAACAAGCAAATCAAGTATTATGTCATTTAGGGACACATTTATATGTTGTAAACAGAAAAGATGAAGGAAGACAAAGAGACCAAAATGAAATTCAGGGGGTAGTTAGCTCTTGGTGGGGGTCAGGGGATGGGGGTGGGGAGCGGAGGGAGGCTCAGGAAGACTCTGATCACCTCGACAGGTTCCAGTTCTTACATCGTTGAATGCTGGGGTCACAGGTGTTTTATGATTGTGCTTTAGAATCTAATATAAACTGCATACATTCCTTGGTATGAAGTATTTCATAATAAAACGTTTTAAAAAGAACACTGGGCTTGACTTTGCTGTTTTGAGATGCTTCTCCCCACCTACCTTCACTCTAGGTTTTTTCCTTATTTTTTTTCTTTTCTTTTCTTTTCTTCCTTCTTCTGCTTTGCTTTTTGTTTTAAATGAGCAAGGATAATTTTGCCTCTGGAAAGATAAATTAAACAATTTCAGAGCCCTGGGCTTGGAGTAGCCCCCTCCCAGTCCCACTATGGCCCAGACGCCCGAAGACCTCCCTGCTGCCTCCATCCTTGTCCCCTCCACTTGGACTTCTCCTCAGCCCCAGAGCATCTTTGAAACCATCAAACTTACTGTACTTCCTGAAAGCCTGAGGCCTTCTGGGCCCCTGTTCTCTTCTTCAGCCATGTCAAAGCCTGACTGTAGCCAGACAGAGGGTTCCCTAAACCAAAGACAGGACTCTTGCTGCTGGGCCTTTTTCCCAGCTGTATATGAGAGAGCAAGAGGAGTCTGGGCAGCTTTGTTGAGCCTCAGACCACAGCGGATGGTCTGAGCTACTTCCACACCAGGTCTGGGCTACTTCCCCCGCTGTGAATTCAACCTGGACAGATGGTCTTGGCCCCGCTGATCCTGAAGGGACCGTTTCAGGTACCTCCTCCCCCAGGAACCTTCCCTGATGCCTACCCTCTGTTCTCACAGCCCCACGGCTGACAGCTGTCAGGGCACCCCGAACTTTCCACAGTGCCTTGAAATGTCCTGTATCTGGGTCTCTCCCACTGCCTCAAGCTCCCCAAAGACAGGAACTGGTCTTAGTTTTATGTTTTTGTTCCAGTAGTGACTGCACAGGCTCTGGCTCTGGGTCACTCGAACGTGAGCCCCACGAGGGCAGGGGTTCTGTCTATTTGGTTTAGCTTTGTGTTCCAGAGGCCTACAATAGTGCCTGGAGCATGTAGACGTGCCATAAATGTTTACTGAATGAATGGAGATTGAAGTCTACTGAGGGGAATTCTACCATCTAGTAGCTTTTTGAGCTTAGGTCAGACGCTGAACCTCTCTGAGCCTCCCTTTCTTCCTCTTTAACTGGGGATATTAATAGTACTATCCTCAAAGGGTCACTGTGGGGCTGGGTGGAAAGACACATGTGAAAGTGCCCAGCAAATGTCAGACACACAACCCAAGCTGGTTGCATATGAATCTAAGTCTGACCCCAGAGGCCAGGGTCAAGTGCCCTGTGGGCTTTGAGGTTGGCCATCTGAGTTTGGAGTCTCCTGTCACCCTCCCTGTGTGGTCCACAGGCAAAGGGATCACACATTCATGCTGCTTCTCCTTGGCTGAGGGCCAGTGACCTCTGGGGCTCACCTCTGACTGCTGGGTCAGCAGATCCATTGTGCTGGGGCTATCAATGGCTGGGCAGTTCCATCGAGTCCCCAGAGCCCAGCTGGTCCGTGCAGCCACGGTCATGGTCCCCATTCCTTGAATGGCTCTTTCTTGAAACAGAGGCAAACTCAAGCAGCCACAGGCGGCTCCTAACTCAGCCAGCTGTCTGGCCATTCTTTCAGGTCCCTTTGGGTCCTGAAATGCTAGGAAGGAGAAAGCATGGGGGTGGGATCCTGCAGAACTGGGATCCAACGCTGCCTTCCCCCATTTCTGGCTGTGTGACCCTGGGCAAGCAGCTTCCCATCCCCGAGCCTTAGTCTCCCCATCTGCGAAACGGGGAAGCAGAAATAACCAGTGGGACTTTTGTGAGGAGTCGGGACAATGCATGGAAGTTTCCCAGTGCATTGCACTGGCTGAAGAGTTATATAAATATCAAGCATATGACATAATATAAAAACATAAGAGGTGATAGTTATTAGTCAAGAAGGTGACGATGGTGATGGCTCCTCCTCCTCCTCCTCCGTTCAGTGGATGACTACCTTCTGTAGAACTGAGTGTCAAGGAGAAGAGGGAAGCTCTAAGCATGTGTGCTGGTTCGTGTGTGAGTGTGTCTGTGTATTTATATATCGACAGACATATATGGTATATAAATAGACACTTTGTACTATATAAGAAAAAAATGACATCGCAGGAAAAGTACACATTTTATTGAGCATATTTGTATAAAGGAATGAACAAAGAAACATATAGGATGCCAACTCAGGGGCATCGTGCTGCAGAAACACTGGCCAGTGTCTTCCTGTTGCCAATACCCCGACAGGGCTCATGCTCATGGCCTCCCAGGTCTGAGGTGCCTGCTCCTCTGTACCCCACTCTCCAGCCTTCTTGCTGCTGCCACCACACTGGGCTTTTCTAGTCCCTCCCATCAGGAGTCGTGTACCTGTGACAGGCCTTCACAGAATCGCTGATTTCTCCTTCAAGGCTCTTGTTGCGGTTGATACTCTACAGTTATTCGTAATGGTCTGTTTAGATGCCCAGACCAGCAGACCACACTGTCAGATGAAGGGAGGGCAGAAGTGCCGTCGGATTTTGCTTTCCGTTTCAGCCCCAGCACCCGGTTGGCATGTGTGGTACAGTGTAAATGCTTGCCTGGATGGATGGAGGGGTGGATGGAGAGGTACCACAGACTTGCTCTTGAGGAACTTACTGTCCACGTGGAGTCACAAGATCTCGACCCTGAAGATGGTCAGCAGTAAGTCAAGACACTTTGTGGTCAAGCGTCTTGCACCCAGTGGTGGAAAGACCTAGTCCTGGGAGAGGAAAGGCAGGGGAAGGGCATACGATCATCTCACTGAAGGACTGCCCTCGTATGTATGAAACAGGAGGTAGCTTCTCAAAGACCCAAGGACAACCTCTTCCAACTGTGAATGGCCTGTGTCTTTGCTGAAACTCAATGCTGCGTTGTTTTCAGTTCTTCCTGTCGTCTGTGACTCTTTCTCCTGCCAGGCCCTGTGCCAGGTTCTGAGGACACAGACAAACCAGAGGGTCCTTGTCTGAGAGCCTCAGAGTCTGGGAGACCAATCTATAAACACAGAGCAGCCAGGCAGGCCACAGCAGAGGGCTGTGAGCACAGAGCAGGTGAAAAACAACTGAGCCACTTCGGTGGGAAAGGATCAGGGACGAGGCTGATTCCCAAAGGATCAGGAAGTGTTGTCCTGCTGGAGGAAGAAGCAGTGGCAGATTGGAAGGACTCGGTGAAAGCTTGTGCCTTCTTGGCCCAAGTGCTCACTGCTCATGGAGAAGGTGAGAGATGAGGCTGGGAAGTTTGGTGAGCCCCATCTGGTTGGCCAAGGCCTTAAGCTTTATTCTGAAGGCGACAGGGAACTCTTGAAGCTGTTTCGGCAGCCAGACAATGTGGTCAAGCAAGAGGCAGGTGGAAAAGGGGCAGAAGAATCTGAAACGGAGGTGGGGAGGCTGGCTGGGAGGACATGGCAAGTTTGAAAGTGGTGAAGGTGGAAATAGAGGATCAAAGGGCCACGCCCCAAATATCTCAGACAGGACATCCTCATTTATTCATCTCTAAAAGTGGAGGGGAGACAAGTAAAGATCCTTTATCCCACCATCTAGAGCCACCCATGGGAATGGGTGGTTGGTGATGATCCTTGAGCTACTCCAAGGAGCTCAGAAAATCCAATCACGGGCTCCTGGGTGGCTCAGTGGGTTAAGCCGCTGCCTTCGGCTTGGGTCATGATCTCAGGGTCCTGGGATTGAGTCCCGCATCGGGCTCTCTGCTCGGCAGGGAGCCTGCTTCCCTCTCTCTCTCTGCCTGCCTCTCTGTCTACTTGTGATCTCTGTCTGTCAAATAAATAAATAAAATCTTTAAAAAAAAAAAAAAAGAAAGAAAATCCAATCACTATGCCCCCCCAGTGAGTATGGCACTTAGCAATGCTGTCTGTCCTTGGATCCTCTGGGACCCCAGATGCAGAAAGCAAGGCTGACCCTACAGAGCAGTGGAGGGGGCAGAGCACTGGGCCGGCCTTCTGCAGGGAGGAGGGGAAGAGAGTCACCTGGTGGGCAGGAGTGAGGGAGGCGGAGCGGTTAGAATGGGGAAGGGAAAGAACCCGGAAGAATGAGGACCCTAATGCTTGACATGGTCCAAGAGAAAAAGGAGAGGAAAAGTGGGGAATGCAGAGAAAAGGCCCATCTACAAAGACAAGCAGAATTTTCCATTTCCAAATGGATGTGAGGAAGAAGATTTCAGAAGGAACACAGTTGCCAGGAGAGTTGGAGAGAGATGACTCAGGATTACATAACAACAGGTAACATGGTACTGAGGGGTTGGAGCCTATGTATGGATTTATCTCCTAAAACATTTTTTTAAAAAGGAGACGCTTTAGGGCCAGAAACATAAACACATGCCTCCAGGAACAGGACAGGTTGTATAAATACCAGATGCACAATAGCTCCAGCCTGCAGATGACACCAGGGAACACCAGACTTTCATGTCCAAGAGACAATAGAGAGGGGTGGAGACTGTGGCAAACCAGAGACGGCAGGACCCGCCAGAAGGAGCAGCACCAGCTCAGCTCCAACTGCTTGTTGCCACATGGGAACACAGGTCCAGAGTGAGCATGGTTTCTGAGATTTCCCCCCAAATTCAGAAATTTGGATTTTTATATGAAACCACCTGATTTGCAAGTTACAGCAACTAGCTTAGATATTTTCAAAACATCATGCTGTCAGCTCTGTACACATTAGTGAAACCCATCCAGTCTGTCGTATACCTGTGTGCACCACCTCCGCTCTGAGCCAACCTTGCAACCAAAAGAAAATGCACAGTATACGCCTCTTCCCAGAGGAGATCTGGAAGGAGAACTGGGCTGGGGCTCCAGGTGTGGCATTTATCTCTAATGGGGATCCTTTGATCCCTCCAGGCCTCAGTTTACCTCACCTATATAATGGCAGGAAGATCTCTAAGGGCCCCATTAGCTGAAATTCTCTTTGCTCAGCTTCCCCAGATTACTACCACCTTCCATCAGCAGAGACCCTACTCTGTGCCAGGCCCTGTGCTTCCTCTTTCTAGATCACATGCAGCTTTTAATGGGCCAGAGGGTGGCCTCCAAACTAGATCTGTTGGCCTCCAAAGGCCATGGGCTGAAGCACTCCATTCTCCTGTTCTCAGTGAAAGCAAATCATTAAATAATTCAGGTCATGCTCAGGGGACAGGGAAACATATTCAGTTGCTTTTAAGGCTGCTACCCGATTTCTAGCAGACATAAACAGCTATTTTTGGTAGCTTATGTATAGATTTTTGAGGATTCTCTCCAGCCTTTCAAAAGGCAGGGGACTGGAGGGCCTTAAGAGAAGCGAGAGCAATGAACAGTTAATACCAGACGCACTAGGGGGTCTCAGCCTGGCAACCTAACAGGGACTCGCACAGGCCCGGGCAGGCCCATGGGGCATCAGTTTCCACGAAGGGGTGACTCCTAACGCAGCTCATGCCTGTTCCTTTATTCGAATGCGGGCACTTGGGACGGAAACCGGCGGGCCTATTTAATGAAAATGCTCCCCCCCACCACCCCAATCACTTTTTCTTCAGTGATTTCAAACGTCACGTCTTTCTCCTCGGTTGTTGGAATCAGACACATTGGATTCCCCTTCTCTTCCTTTCCCTCAAGCTCCACATTCAACCCACTGCCCAAATCTGGGGCTCTCCTGAAACGTCTCGTGGATGTGTTAACTTCGCGTGCCTGCGCCTGCGTTCCACAGCCTCCCACAGCTCTCCGCATTCACCCTTGCTCCTTTCCAATCTATTCTTGATATGGTGGCCAGAGGAATTTTTATAAAATGCAGATCTGGCCCAGGCACTCCTCTGCTTAAAAACCGCTGGTGGCTCCCCAGGGCCCCGTTAATAAAACCCAGGCTTCTCTTCGTGACCTACAAATCACTCCACTATCTGGCCCCCACACGCTATGTTCCAGCCACCCTGGCCTATTTTCAACGCTTCGGATACTTCGAGTTCTTTCTGGCGTTGGAGTCATACAGACCTGGATTTGAGTCCTTGTAACCTTGGGCAAGTGGCAGCACCTCTTGGAGTTCTGCTCTGCTTATCTGTGAAATGGGCATAATCGTGTGGCCTATGTCAAGGCTTAATCAATACAGGAGCCCCCTTTTGCTCGAAACCTCTAGGTTGCCCATGGAACAGGGAGGAAAGAGGGATTCATTTAGTCTGCTGACAATTTTCCTTGCATTCTCTACTGTAACAACAAAATAACTCCAAGTCGTTCATCAATTTTGGCGTCTTTTTAAGTGGGTTGTATGTACAACCAAGCATCAGCTACTTTCACCTTTGTTTCTAATTACAAAGTTGATGCCACGTTACTTAGAACTGTGTTCATTAGTCGCTCAACAGATATGAATATTTCGTGCTTTTAGATACAATGAAGTTATTTTTCAAGAAGTCACTTGTCATGTCCCTTTGCTTTCCCGTGTGGCTATCTTTGCTTTTGACTCCCCTGGTCCTCCGGCTCATACCCCGACCCCACCCAAATTCACCCGGAAGCTAAGGGCATCCTGTACTTCTTCCCAGGAGGCCCAGTTCCCAGGTGTGTAGTTGCTCCTGGGCCGTCTCCTTATTCTTGGGAAGCCATTCCAACCCGTCTCCCCACTCCCCTGCGCATACCACACTGCCTTCCCCTGGCTGCTCAGCAAGGCCAGATCTAGTCCGGTGAAGCGGCTTCAGGAACAAAAGCGGAGGAAGGGCAGGCGAAAGTTCAGAGAGGAGGGAGTGACTATTGGAGCACGAGCATCTTCTCATTCCCCTCTGGGTCCCCTTTTCTGTTCTGATTGCCTTATAGCTAATGTGGTACTAATGGTGATGGTTAACAGTCATAGCAACACCAGCAACAAAAATATGAGTCAACATTTAAAGCCGTGAATCTCGGGGCATCTGGGTGGCTCAGTTGGCTAAGCCAACTTATTAGTTAGCTAATAAGGTTTGCCCCACCTCGAGAAGAATGTCTGTCTTCCGCTCAGGTCACCATCTCATGTCCTGGGACCTAGCCTTTATCCAGCTCCTTGCCCAGCAGGGAGTCTGCTTCTCCCTCTCTCTCTGCCTCTCCCCCCTCCCCTCCTCCTGCTCTCCTGCTCTCTCTCCTCTCAAATAAGTAAATATAATTTAAAGCAGTGATTCTCAACATGGGGAGATTCCCCCGCGCCCATTGCCAAGGGACCTTTAGCAATGTCTGGGGACTTTTTTTGTTATCACAACTTGGATGGAGGTGCTTTGGCATCTAGGGGGTAGAGTCCAGGGATGATGGCTAAATTCCTTACAGTGCACAGGACAGGCCCCCCATTCCAGCAAAGAATTATCTGGTCCCAGATGTCCATAGCTTCAAGGTTGAGAAATCCTGGTTTATAGCATACTTACTGTGTGATGAGAGCTGGGCTAGAGGTTCTATGTGCATTATCTAATTTAGTCCTTGGGGCTGTTAGTTGAGCTAGATATTATTATCATCACACCCACCTTATAGATGAGGACACTGAGGCTTGAGGGGTGAAGTGACCTGCTTGAGATCCACAGCTGTGGAGAGCTAGAGGGAGCATTTGAACTCTGGTCTGTTTGACTCCACTACCTCAGTGATCTCTGGCTCCCCCTTCTCTTCCCTGTCCCTGTGGCTGAGTGCCAGTGGGTTAAGTGGCTTCATGCTATAGCCCAGACAGGGATCTAATCCTAACCGTGTGCCAAAGCTGTGTGTGCGGTGTGGAGGGAGGGCCTGGTGTGATAGCCGTGCCCCTAGGAACCTCGGGGATAGTGGAGGCGAGGTCTCCTTCTGATGCCCCCAGCCCCTAAGCTCCTCGGGGGGTGGGGTGGGGAGGGAGAGTGACAAAGGGACCAGGGTGTCTTCCTCGCTGCACACAGACACCTGGCTCGGGCTCAGCTTCTGAGCTGGGATGAGCTGGGCTGCTGGCAGCAGAAGGGACACGTGAGAGGTGGATTCTGTTACGTCTGAGGTGACATTTCCAAGCCAAAAGCAGACAGTTCTGTACTATGGCTAGGAATATATATTTCCATCCTCCATGTGTATGTGTGTGTGTATGATCACCTGTGCTTGTGCTTATCTGTGTGTATCAGAATGGATCTATGGGTGTGCACGTAAATGTGGAACAGGCTTATACCTTGGTGCATATGTCTCTTTCTTTGTGTATGTGCTATCTTTCTTTCTCTGTGTGTTTGCCTGTGTTTGGCTATCTAGGCCGACACGTCTGTGTGCACATTTAGCTCTGTGTGGACGCTGTATGAAAACGTGCACGCATATAGGTAGGTGACTATGGTCGATCATGGTTATTGCATCTACGTGTGTATGAAATGACATGAAGGTGTGTTGCTGTTTTTATGTGTACATTTTTTTGTGGGGTATATGGGTTTCGATCGACAGCTCTGTGTTGGAGTCAGTGTGCCTGCGTGTCAATATATACTTGTGTCTGTGCATACAAAGGAGGGGACTGTGCTCAGTGATTGTGTGTGTGTGTGTGTGTGTGTGTGTGTGTGAGAGAGAGAGAGAGAGAAACTCCAGGATATTACCAACAGAGACGCAGCTGCAAACACTGCCCCTCATTTGTTCCTTGCAGCCTCCAAGAATCTCGGCACCTTACCTCTCCTTAGTTTAGAAGAGGTCACCAGGGGGAGGAGAGGGGACCCAGGCTTTCCCTCCCCTCCTCCGTTGCCCCAGCTGGCTCCCATGGTGCCAGCTGTCAGGGACAGAGGTCCTTGGGCCTTGCCCCCCTGCCAGCCAGTCACTGAGGCTAAACATTTACTGAGGCCTGAGGCTGTGTTTGCTTAAACTCTAGGGTCACTGCACACATGCAATTTCTGGTTCAAGTGCTTTCCCCTCTGCAGGCTGAGGAGAGCAGGTGCTGGCTGAGCAAGTTACCTGGGGTTGCAGTATCCCTCCATGAAACAGACTGGCTTAATAAGGTTTGCCCCACCTCGAGAAGAATGTAACCTTGGCAATGCATTCACTACCTTGTTCTTTTAAATTAGTGTGCCCCGAACTCTGGTATTTTTGCCATATCTGTACAATTCCTGTAACTGTTAACTTACTTAGCATGAAAAAAAATTGGCCTGCTTTAAAAATGTAAATACCCATTTAAGCTCTAGTCAAAGCATTTGTAACTAATGTAATCAAGGGTTATCTAGGCTAATTATAAATTTGAATTTAAAAATGTATTTAGTACATACTAAAGTAATAAGCTTTGATTCCTATACTCCCTAACATCACCTTGCTCGCCCCATGTTGGGATGAGAGTGCTTCTGAAGTGCCCTCCGGTTTTTTGCTGTAAAGGCAGCAGGATATGTGGACGTGTTCGTTTCCATACCACTTGCTTAGGCAGACACTGTTTGCACACAAACCGGCAGGTCTGGTGTACCTGCCATCAGCTACTGGGAGAGAGGTTTCCACATCCACGGTGGAAAATGCTTTGTTTCCTGGGTCAGGACAGCCTGGGGATGCAGTGTGGGCAGCTGACTGCAAAGGAGATTCTAGGGGAGCTCAGTGCCTCCTCCTCAGTCTGGATCCTCCCCTGGGGACCCAGTGGCTCAGTGGTGTCATTGCCTTGGTGATCCTGAGCAGGGTTGCAGGCACAAAATTCCCCTTGCAGGTGGAGAGGATAGAAGGGGAGGAGGAGGGGGAAAGGGGGACAGATGCCCAGACAGATGGGCCTGGCCGCCAGCTCTGCCTGGCCTAATGAATTTCCTTCTCCGGCCCTCAGGCAGGTCAGTAAATGAGACCAGCAACAGCATCTGGGATGATTCCAGGATGAGGCTAATAAATCAGGCCTAGGATGAATCCTGCTTCCCTGGAGATAGAGAGAGGCGGGCCAGGCAGGGGAACTATGGGAGGGCCTTCGAGCCTGGCAGCAGCCAGCTTTTGGGTGAAGGAGTTGGAAGGAACTCCCTCCTGACAAGTCAGGGGCCTCGGAGGCATTGGCTGTGTAGCACTGTGTCCCCAGAGGTGATCGGTGGGCAGAGTGGGCCCTCCCAGTGGTCTGTCTTACTGACCCCAGGGCCTCCACGCCACAGTGAGCCCCCCCACTCCATTTATTCCTACAGATCCACTGGTCTCAGGAAAGGCACTGAGTCCTCTTTGGGGAAGTCTTCCTGGACCCAAGGGGCCCCACCCATGTGTCCTTAAGGGTCACCTTCGGCCCACTGAGCATAACCAGGCTGCAGTTTATCTGCCTCTCTTCTGGAAAGCAAGCTTGTATGGGTGGAGACGGCCTACACCCCCTTGTGCCCGGTGTGGTGCCTGGAACCTAGCAGGTGTTCCTCGATGGTAGTTGAAGGAAAGAAAGGAGAGAGGCGCCACAGGTAGCAAGGGCTGTAACTTCTCTAGGGCAGCAAACAGAGCCTGCTGATGGAGGCAGGAGGCCGGATGTCTGTGCCACTCCAGCAACCCGCGACCTTGGGGACACTCGGGTGCGCATGGTTGGCCCCACCACTCATAGGGGGTAGGACTTAGGCCACAGATTCACCTTCCTGAGCCTCAAGGCAACCTGTCTAGGTCACGTGAATCCAATCAGGTAAGCCGTTTGGAAATGCTTTGTTAAGTATCGAGTTTTCACAAGTGCCAAGTGTCAGTTGTGAAATCACACAAACCTTGAGCAGAAGGAGACACGAGAAAATATTTCCTTTACCTTCATTTCGCAGCTGAGCAAGCTCAGCCCTGAGAAGGGCCGTGAACTTGCCCTCTCTCAGACCATCTTGTGGAGCATGGCATGGATGGTCCAAGTTCTGGAACTGACAGCCCGGGCCAGAACCTGCCTTGTGACTTGTGGCTGTGTGCCCGAGTCGACCACTTCATCCCAAGCCCCCACTGCCTGGTGTGTAAGATGAGAGTCCAAATGGTACCCACCTCATGGTGTGGCCCGGGGTATGAAGTGAAGTATTCCAAAGACCACATTTTTACCGAGTGCCTACGATGTGCTGTAGTATTGGAAATTTATTGGTCACCAGAACAGAAAAAAAGAGCTCTGCCTGCAGGAGGCATATATTCTAGATATAGGAATAAACAATGGGTCAGATGTTTTTTAAAATTAAAATCTTGAGTATTTTAGTGATTTGGTGATCACAGTGATTTTTCTCTATATGATACACCCATTTACAGCACCGGCCAGACTGTGTACAAGAACCTAACAAAATAATACATAAATACATAACGAAATACATAATGAATAAATACATAACGAAATGTGAGGGGTGCAGAGAGCATACTTAGGGAAGCCAACAAGTTCACTTTCTACATCCAAGGATAAAGAGTTAGAAATACAAAAATAAGAAACACACGCCATTTTGAAATGTAAAATGACTTTCACATAGGCAGGTGCGTGGAAATGTCCACACAGGCTAGGAAGCACATATGTACCCGTATCTGTATGCACGTGTGTGTGTGTGTGTGTTAAGAGGGTGGGGTTTGCATGGTCAGGCTGGAGAAGGCCTTCCAGAGAAGGTCTTGGAGTAAAGCTTGCTTTGCCCAGGGCTGGCACAGAGGGTATCAGCAAAGGGAGCTGTTAGTGTCACTGAAGAATAGAGCCACCTCTTTCCACCATTATGGGTATAAAGCATGTTTCCATTCCTGCCACGTGTTCCTCCCCTCCCCTAGCCTGCCATCCATTACTGACTTCCTCCTGCTCTCTTGACTTTGCACCTTCTGGGGTACAGGTCCTTCCCAGGCAGAGTCCGTTGTCACGCAGAAGAGGCACATGTGAGTGTGAGTTGCACATGACAGCGCAGGCATGGCGGACGCCCCTGGGCCCGTGTGCCCGATGTGGGAGATTGTGTGTGGGTATGAGTGGCCATGTGAGCTCTGCATGCAAGGACACAGATGTACTGTGTGATGGCCGGATTTGTGTGTGTAAATGTATCTGTGAGAGGGAGAGCAGGCATGATCTGCGTGTGTGTGTGTGTGCACTTGCGCATAGCGTGGCTTCATGCGCAGGCGCACACCAGCCCCGGCCTCCTGAAGACCGGGGAGCAGACCTAGGTGGGAGGGGCTTTTCTGGGAGTGGATTTCAGATGCAAACAGAAGAGCTTGGGGCTCAGCCAGCCACGAGTTCTGGATATTGCCATACCAAGCCCGGATGGGGGAAATTCAGGCCAGGGAAGGGCTGTAGAGTAAAACCTATGAGAGGATGTGGGACCGAAGTGAGGGTAGCCCGAGTGTGGACAGCATCTCCACGGAGAGATCCCCAGGAGAGGCAGGCTGTGGCACCGAACATGGGCATCCACAGAGGAGGCCCCCATCTCTGCCTAGTGTGTCCTCAGGGACACATGGGAGGTGGTCCCAACCTTCAAATACCTCTCTGTGAATGTGTTACCTCTTGATTCTGGATTCGAACAGCTTGCACATCCTGCACATCCCTCACCAGAGAGGGACTAATGACCTCCTCCTCCAGGTCCCATTCAGAAACTCCTGGAGAAGGTCTCCCATTGCTCTGGATTGGACCAATCAAAACTTGGGCTTGAAGAAGGCGTGGACAGTGACTGGCTCAGTTTGGGCCAATCAACAGAGACTGGGGAGCGGCGTTCTACCAGATTTGGCATCTCCAGCTCGAGGTCTGTGGCTGGAGTGGGAACAGAGCAGTTCCCAGGCCATGGGCTTGGCACTGGGTGGGTAGGGTGATGGTCATCAATGATGCCCAATCTTCAGCCCAAATGCTTGGATTTCCTTCAGAAGTTTATATTCACTGGACCCCTGCGAGGTGTTTCAGTCTCCAGAGGCTCCTGTTAAAACTACTAAACTCACACTGAAGTTGAAATTCACTACCAAGGATCTGAAATCCTACGGGAATAAGATAAGACAAGATGCCGATCTGGGATGGTTTTGTGGTTTGGCTCCAGGGCCTGCCGATGCCCGCTTAAAACATAAAGGAAACTAGCTTGGGAAAAACCACAGGCTTTGGAGTCAAGCAGAGCTTGGTTCAACTCTCTGCCCACCCCTCCCAAGAGCTGGTTCTGTGGCCAAGGGCAAGTTGCCTCACCTCTCTGAGCCTCTGTAAAGTCAGGAAATGAAAGCACCAGAGCTATTAGGAGACCTCCAGGGGAGGCCAGGTACGTCGTCATCCGCTGCATATAGGCCCTCACGAAACGGTGCAGTGGGGCATTTTCTGTAAGTCAGCCTGGTTGGTCCTTCTCCTCCAATGACTAGACCACAAATCTTGCAAGCTAACCAGAAAATGAGGCCACTTCTCCTGGGGGAGGCAGGTACCTTGTTTTCTGATTTCCCCATTAGGTTCGGGGCAACAAGGAGAAGCCGATCAGGCACATGCTCTGAAGTCGGACAGAAGTGGGCTTGAAGCCCACCCCTGCCATCAACGAGACCTGTGACCATGGCTGGTCACCTCTCCTCTCTCGCCTGATCTGTCATTCTTCCGTCAGTAGCATGTGGGAGAATTTGACACAGTAACACATGTACCTGCCCTCCATAGAGTGCCACTACCCTGTCACTGATTCTTAAAAACCATACTGCACACCTACGACTTGTTGAGTTGTTTGGCAGGTGTTTATGAACGGCCTCCCATGTGCCGAGAATCCTACCAGGTGCTCGCAGTCGTGTACGTAACAGACTGGTTCTCATCATCACATTCTGGCATGTGTGACGGAGACAGACAATAAATCAATACCTATGTAAATATCTGATGTCAGGTAGGGACACGTCCTTTGAGGAAAAACAAAGGGTATGAGGATAGCAAGCAAGGGGCGGGTGTTGTGGATGAGAGGATGTGATCGGAGTTCAGATACTCTGTGCCAGCTGATGAAATTGCCAGGGGTACGCAGATAGAGACCCAGTGCCTTCCTTCTAGGAACTTGCATCCCCGTGGGGAGACAGACAGAAAGCAGACGGTGGGATTGGACTGGGATGGGATTGTGCAGAGTGATGCTTACTAGAGACCGGCGTGCTTAGTGAATCCTGGCTCTGTCCCCAGCGCCCCTTCTCTCTTGGGAGGGAGCTAACCCTTCTCATGATCTGTGTGGGATTCAGAGATCCACTTAGTGGACTCATGGTCCCCTGAATATTCCAAGCCCCCCGGCCTTTCTTGGGACACCTGTGGGAACCCGTTCCCCTCCCCTTCTCCCACTCACCTGCTAGCCCTCTCCTCCTCCAGGGCGCCTGGGCAGAGAGGTAGGAAGCCTTCACGTTCACTGATTTAGAGTCAGACCCTGTTCTCATGGGGCTCAGTGACCTTGGGCAGGGCCTTTTACTTATCCGAACCTCCCCTGGGATAACGACGGCACAGGGTGAGAGCATCTCTGAACCTCTTCTCCCCAGGGCCCAGCCAGTGAGAGTCTCCACTCCCCCATCCTCCTCCATCGCCTCTTTTCCCCCTTCCCCTCTGCCCTTGTTTGTGCTCTCTGCCATCTGGCAAACAGGTCTGTGTTCCCCTTCACCATTCCATGAGATATTGAGGACAGGAGAGGGTGTGGTGTTTTGAGTCAGAAAACAAAGTACGTGCTGGTTTTGTCATTCAGCTGTGTGAGCTGGGGCCCTCCCTTGCCCTCTCTACCCTTAACTTCCTCATCCGCCAGTCACCTCCCAGGCAGGTGGTGTGGTCAGCGACGATAACACAGAGACAGGGCCTGGAACATCTCAGATGCCTGACGAGGGGCAGCTGCCGTCTTTCATTTCCAGGCCTCAGTGTTGCATCTGAAAGTGAGGAACATTTCTTCAGCACTCACCATGCAGTAGGCTTTACCCATGTGATCCAACCCTGGGTGGTTTGTATTTTCATGATCTGCCTTACGTTTGAGGTCATGGAGCCCAGGGTGCTATCTAACTTTGCCCAGAGTCTCCTCAGTTAGGAAGTGGTGGGTTCAATGTCCGGAGCCCAGCCTCAGGCTTCTGGAAGATCCAGCCATCGATCCCCCGGGGAACTATCGTCCTCAGTCTGACCATTGTTGTTCCAGGCAGGGCTCCCACGCACTCTGAGGAGAAGCTGCATGGAGGGCCCCAAGAAGGGCCTGTCAAACTGCTGTACCCTAGGGCCCCCTTTGAACACTCTGCAGAAGCGTCTGTCAGTCCTGCCACGTCAGGCTCCTGACAGGCTCTCCATGAGGCCCTCCCTGTCCTCGAGGATCTCAGGGTCTGGGGGCAGAACCTCCTGGGGTGGCCGAGCAAAGCTGAGCAGCCTCCACCCTGAAAAGCTGTGTGCCTTTGGGTAGGTCTCTGAGCCTCAGTTTCCCCATCTGCAAAAATGGGATAATACTACTAGTGCCCCAGAGAGGGTTGTCTGAGGGGTGAGGGGCTACGTGGGAAGTATGGAGAGTAGCACTTGGTCCACAAGGAGTGCCGGCCCGGTGGCTCATAGAGTAGCAAAAGGCCAGTATGCTCTTCTCTGTACACAGGGCAGAACTGCATGTGTGCTCGAAAGCTAGGCCCCTGCCAACAAGCCGGCCTGGGGGCTTTTTCAACACCTATTAAGTGCCCCATACTTAGCTGTTACAATCCCATCTGATCTTTTCTATAACTCTGAAGTCCTGCCCAAGGTCACACAGTGGGGCGTGAAGGAGCCCAGGCTCATCTCGCTGCCCCCATGTCCCCTGAGAAGAAGGGATTCTCAGGGATGAGCCTTTGCTCCTTAGCTGGACTTGCATGGTGTTGCTAGCCAAACCTCTTTTCTTTCCCTTGTTGGCTTCTTGTCTCTCATGCCCCAGGCCTGGTCTCCAGGGATCCATTGCAGGATCTGCTCTTCTCATTGGAGAGCTTGTCTACTCTCAGGGCTCCCGATAGACCCCTTTTGTTTCAGGTTCCACATTCCTCAGTGCATCTGGTCCATTTCCCCCTCGATGCCACACAACTAAGTGCAATTGAGCAGGGTCCCATTAAGAACTCATCATTGTGCACCAGAACCTTCTCGTCTTTCCTGTCACCATCCATAACCACCCCCATTCATGTTCCCCAGGGTCCCAGCCTCACAGTTTAGCTGACCAACTTGGCTTCCATCTCTTGAGCTCCCCACCACTGCAGCCAATTGTGGTGGGCCCCATCTATTACCCCTGTAAGAGTCAGCCCTTCTCCCTCCCCTGCCACCAGCCCAGTTGGGACCTAGTGTGGCACATCCCATACTCGACTTAGGTCTTATTTAAAGCCACCACCTTCTCCTCTGTTCAGCATTCCAGTGTCTTAGATATCTGATGACAAGAAAGAACCCCCTCAGGGGCCACCTTAACTTTGCCACATTCCTTCTTTAAACACTGCCTTTATTCCTGATTCTTGCAGAAAACAAATTCATTTTTCTCCTATTTATTTGAGAAGCAGCTAATGAAAATGAAAACATATTGTATTAGTTAGGGTTCTCCAGAGAAATAAAAACCAATTTTTTGGTTTTTATTATTTACACACACCAATGGGATGTGTGTGTGCATGTGTGTGTGTGCGTGCGTGTGTGCATGTGTGTGTGTATGTGCTGAGAGAGAGAGAGAGAGCAGGGTGGGAAAGAGGGAGAGAGGGAGGAAGATGAAGAGAAGTTCATTATAAGGAATTGCCTGACAAGGCCAAACTCCGCAGTGTGGGCTGGTAGACTAAAGCAGGAAAACCAGTGGTACAGATGAATTCCAAAGGTGGTCTTCTGTAAAATTCCCTTTTGGTTGGAGGGCAGGCTTCAACTGACTTGATGAGGCTCACCCACATTATAAAGGGCAATCTGTTCTACCCAGAGTTCACTGACTTAAATATTATTCTCATCTAAAAATACCCTCCAAGTTGGCATATAAATTAACCATGACAACTATTATCTGCCCAATGCTCTGCTCTAGGCTAAGGAGACTATCAAAGAAAAAAAAAAAGATTCCTGACATTGCACAGCTCAAAGTTTAGTGAAGATCTGGATTCTGTTACCACTCTCATCCTGGGCTACAGGCTTTTTGCTGGCTCCCTGTCACCCACTGTACTTGTGTTTTCTGAGTTCAGTGATCCTTGTGTTGCTCCCCACACAATCTCCTCTCTCAATCCTGACTCCTGGACACCAGGCTGTCCTGAAGGGGACAACCCTTTGTATCTTCCCAACACTTAACCCACTGCTCCCCTGCTCCTACCACCTGCTCTAGGAATCCTGCCCTCCTCCAGACCAGGAGGGACCATGTGACCCAGGTTGGGCCCATCAGAGACCTGCCCTGAGAGTTTAGAAATGAATACTAAAGTAGGGGGTGGAGAGTCCTTCTCTGTGGTAAAGCTGAAACCTGACAGCTGCCCTGGCTCCTGTCCCATAGATCTGAGGTGACTAGAGAAGCAACAATGAGAAATGAGAACAGAATGTTCTGGTGATATTTCAGTAGCTAATTCTGTTTCTCCTTGAGACCCAGCCTTATCCCCGGCCTTTCCCATATTTTAGTTATATAAGCCAATAGTACACCTTCACCCACCTGTCTCTGTCTTACTCTCACACAGCAGTTCTCAAATGAGGATGACTTTACTTCCCACTCCTGAAAGGGGACATCTGGGCAATGTCTGGAGAGGTTTTTGATTGTCACATTCATGAGATGTTAATGGCATCTAGTGGGCAGAGACCAGAGATGTTGTAAGCATTCTACAACGGACAGGAGAGTCTCCCACAATAATCATCCTGCTCAAAATGTCAGTGACATCAGGAAACCCTGCTGCAACAGATCTCCCAACCAAGACTGTCCCCACTATTCAAACTGCTTCCCATGATCACACTCATGGATTGGATTCCAAGCTCTGCAGTATGTGAGCAAGTGACCTGAGACAAAGCATATCACATAGCCAAGCCTCCATTTCCAAGATTAGAACTGAGACGTCCAGCGTCTTACCCATGTGCCTACTAAGTTCTTGGAATGTGCTCCTTCAAATTGAGACACACCAGATTTCCAGGACCTTGTAAGAAAAAAGAATATAAAATGCTTCATTATAATCAATTTATATATTGATTACATGTTGAAAGGGTAATATTTTATACCTAGTGGTATGGGGTCAATAGAACATAGGATTAAAATTAATTTCACCTGTTTCTTCTTAACGCTTCTTCATGTGGCTACCAGAAACATTAAAATAATCATGTGGCTGAATATAAAATGGCAAGGAGAGACCAGGACCTTTATGAGGCGGAGAAGATGACTGACATGGAGCCAGTCTTCCTAACGCCAGGTGCCTAGTGCTGATGAACCTTCTGGGGATCTTGGAAATCTACTGAAGACCTCCCTTCCATGAAGTCCTCTCTAATCTACGTTCCTGGTGCTTGCATCCCACGGACAACTAGGTCCTATCTTTGGTCTCCTCTCCTTAGCCTCTCATTTTCAGCATTGGACCCAGAGCAACAACAGTTAACAGTGCATGTGATTACAATCGGATAATAATCCCCGGTCTTCATACCCCAACACAGGTAACTCAGGAACATTGCTTTTCCTCGGCCTGAATCTGCGTTGATCCCTTGTCTTTTTGCTGCGTTCTTGGTTACCCCAAAAGGCAGGAAACATAACTGCCCTTCCTTTTCAGCTCCCTACAGTTCCCGGGTGCAATTTTCTGTTCGTGGCTCTCACTTCCCAAACATGTTTTCAGCAGCTCTGCCGTTGTGATAGAAAATTCAGGGGTGATTTGGATGTTGATGCTGCCTGGTTGTCATGGCAATGCCAGCTGCTTGGCCTTCCCAGCAAGGCAAATCGGCCACGGAGCTGGCAAGATGGGATTTGAGCCTCTGACAACAAGACACACGAGGCCCTTCTACCTTCTTCTAACACCAGCCTTCTACCAGACCCTCATCACCACCCCCTGTTTTTCTGGGGGGCCCGAGGGGCCTCCTACAGCTGATCTGGTGATACAATGAGACAAGCTCCGTGGGTGGAAGTGGAGGCCTGTCATTGCTTTGCCAGCCACCCCCAGAATGGGGGGAAGACCTACTCTATGACACGGATGGAGTCATGGGTGAGTTCAGCTCCTGGGCCAGCATTCACGGTACTGACACGGGGCCCCAACCCATTGGCCTCTTTCCCTAGCTGCTGTCACAGGCGATGTCCCGTTTGGAGAAGAGACCCCTTCTGCAGAGAGTGTGATAACATCTCTTCTGCTTTCTGGATGATGGGAGAAAATCATCTTCGACTGACTGGGTGGTAGTCCTGAAAGAGGGAAAGGTCGGTAGCCAGCGCATCTTCGGGGTCTTTGCGTCTGGCTGTGAGCATGCTTAGTGAAGGGCTGCTAATGACCAGTGGGGTAGCCCTTTCCGAGGCACCTGGATCACCCTGCCCGACATTCACCACAACGCCGTGAGGCGGGTATCATCATTATCCCCGTTTTATAGGAGATGGGCTCAGAGAGACCAAGGAAGGCCCCCAGAATGTCACTGCTGGCAGCGCCAGGATTCTCGGTCAGGACACCACCTTCCAGAGCCGCGGCGTTCACACAACCTTGCGGCTCTCTTTCGAACAAATGTGGGGGCTGGCGATTTTTACCCCTCGTGGACAGGAAAGAAAACAGAAGCTGCCTGGAGATCACATGCCCGAGGCCATATGGCTAAGTTGCAAAGCCGGGTGTTTGAAACGCAGTCCGTTGTTTCCAAACTTTGTCCGTCCTGCCGGGTCACAAGAATATGCAGAAGAGCCTCTCAGACACGGGGAGGTGCCGTCCGGCCATGAGGGGCCACTTCTCAAGCAGAAAGGTCCCTCGTGACCCTTTGGACAGGCCCAGAACGTGCTGTGAATTGTCCTGCCGGGCTCAAGGCCCGCGGGCCCCATGATGTGAGCAGAGGCGAGCAGCTGCTGCCACGGGGCCCCGGCTGAGTCAGGAGCAGGTGACGCTGCCGAGAGGCGCTGAGAATGCCGGGCCTGCCGCGGCGGCCGCTTCAGCACTTGCTCACAGAGTTAGTCAGAGCTCCTTGGCCCCCCTGACCTGCAGCCAGGTCCTGACTACTGAAATTCCTCCTTCACAGGCCCGAAATGTTCAGGGAAATAGCACGGACCTCTTGCTAAGAAATCACCTGGACCTTCCGAAGAGAATCACCCGGGACAGATTTTCTGAGGACTGTCAGAAGGAGGTGGCCTCAGACAGCCTTGGTTCAGGGTTGGGGGGTGGGGGTTGTGGTTTGCTTTCCCAGGGATTTATACCAAAGGAAAGCAAGGAAGGAAACAAAGAGGCAAAATATAAGAGTTCCAGACTTGTCAGCCTTCCACTGTCACCTTGTGCTTTCATATCTGAAATGATGCCTCAGGGCCCTACCTAGTACATCGCTTGGGGATGTGCCTGTCCCCTAGCCAGCCCGAGGCCAAGCCTCGTCTCCATTCTTCACTGTCTCCCTCCTGTTCTCAGTCTCCCCCAGCTCCGGAATGGCCCCTCCCCTTCCTTCATTTTGCCCTGGGAAGGAAACAGGCTTTTGGATTCACCCCACCCAAGTCTGTATCCCCATTCTACCATTTTTTGGTGTCTGAACTTCGAGCGGTCTGCTTACTTCTGGAAGCTTTCATTTTCTCCTCAGTAAAACAGAGTGAATTATACCTGTTTCTCTAGGCAGTTGGGAAGATGACATGAGAGCGTAGAGGTAAAAGTCCCAGCTTAGCACCTGGCCCATGGCCAGCATTCGGCACAGTTCTCTCTACCATCTTCCCTTCCCTGACTACAGGGCCAACGCGTGTGGTCTGGAACTAGCTAGACGCTGAGCTGGTGGGCCCACCAGAGCCCTCCTGCAGGCTCCTCTCTACCCCAGGGCCTCTCCTCGTCCTGGCCAGCACACTTCTCATTATGGAGTTGGCCTGTAATTAAGCTGTTGCTCGGCTTTGGAGAACGTGCCTGTCAGCAACCCCGGCTCCCTTGCCTCTGTAGGGCTCCTTTGCTTGTTGACGAGACCTCATCTGTGGGCCCAGGGACATCCTTGGAAAGGAGGCTATGGCATTCCTCCTGAGACCCTTCTGAACACGGGAGCAGTGGACACCAGTCCTGTGTGACATGGGTAGATGTAGAGGGGATCGTGGAGGAGGCGCCTGTCAGGCCAGGACCCAAGGCATCCGTCCTGACAGGGAAGGCAAGGGAAAGCATAGTAGAAAAAAACTCTAAAAGGTTCCCCATTAGGACTCCAGCCTGGAGTCCTGACAGGCTCTGTCCTTGCAGATGCTGGAAGAAATGAGGGTTCCTTGGGGTTCCTTGGCGTGACTCTCCTTATCCTGACATCTCAGCCTCAGCCAGAGGAGTTCAGGGTACAAGAGTCAGGCAGACCAGATCGCAACACGTATTCTGCCTCTGATCAGTTGTGTGACCTTTGGCAAATGACTTCAGTGTTGCAAGTCTCCAATTTTCCATCCATAAAATGGGGGAAATGATACTTCTGCAGTTCATCAGAACAGATGTAAAAATGTGGACGTACAGCACTCTGAACAATAAATCGTAGCTATTACTGTATTTTTGAGCTTGGTTTCATCCTGTTTCCTCCCGAAATAGGCCTTGCACGTGGCTGTTCTTGTAGCCACAAGACTAAGGCCCTGCATGACTTGGCTTAGCAAACTCCTACTGATTTTCCAAGGCCCAACTCAAATGTTACCTCCTCTGTGAAGCCTTCCCTGATTCCAAGCAGTTAGTCACTTTCTCCATTGTACCCCCACAGTGATTTGTTATGCTTTTGATACGATCCCATCACACTGTATGGCAACGGTCATAACCCCCTCCCCGCTCCATCCCGCCCCAGCTATGCCCTGACCCCTTGGCTAGGCTGTGAGCTCACATAATAAAGGGTCCCCATTTGTTCTTCCTGGTAGTCACAGAGTGGGGACTTAGTGACTGTTTAGTCAAGTGAATGAATGACTGCAAGGAACAAAGAAATGATGGATGGATGATTACAGAAAAGAGAACGTTAGACATTAACAAAAGAAAAATACAGAGAGGTCAGAGAAAACCTTGACCTTTTAAAGCACATTTTGGTTTACTTAAGCCCAGGCTGGAGCTCAAGAATAGAAAGAAGCCCACACTGTCTGACAGAGAGACGAGCGAGGGTGGACTTTAGCCAGAGACGTAAGGCCGAATTCGAACGTTCGAGAGCCGTCTGCCCTGGGGACCTGCTGAGTGACACCATGCTAGTCTTAGCCTTTCTTTTCTCTAGCACCAGAGGCCTCATAGGGCCGCCAACCCTGGGACAGAAGAAGCACATGATCTGAAGAATGTCAGAGGCCCCGCTAAGGACGCCATTCCCCAGGCAAACGACAGAGGGTGGGGACCGGGTCGCGGCTGCTGTTCTCCAGGGAAAGCCACGCTCCTTGACCAGTTGAGCAGGGACCGGTGACATGTGCCCAGCCCCACCCAGAACGAGGAGGGCCTTGACTCTCGTCACAGCTGTCTGTGAGCTGGACTGTTTCCAAGAGGCCCCTGGGTAGGGAGCTGACACTGGCTGCTGGAGTGAACTCTGAACTCTTCATTACGAATGTGGGCTGTGTGGGCCTGGGCTGGGCCATGCCTCTGGCCTTGTAGGAGCCCCCACATCCTGGTCAGCGTGGCCCGCCAAGCACCAGCCGCACAACTCCGTTCTTCCCAGCTCTTCAGGCCTTGCTCTTCCTTGTGTCCCTGATTACGTTGTAAATTCATCCACTCAGAGGCCTTCCCTGCCACCCCATCTAAAGGTGCCACCTCCCAGCCGTCTTCAGCCTCTCATTTTACTGTCTACATGGCACGCGTCCCGCCCAAACCGTCTCATCCGCTTCTGTTTATTTGTCTGCCTTTTAGACTTTCAGCTCTGTGAGGCCATAACTGTTTCTCCTGCTCAAGGTATACCCCTTAGGTCTTAGTATAGGGCCTGGTACAGCATGGGGCATAAGGGTTAGGTGAATGAATGAATGAATGAATGGGTGAGTGAAAAAGTGGGCCAAACTCGTTAGGCCTGAATAGGCATAAAGGTTGTAGATCACACACCTCAGGTAAGCTTCCCTCCTCTGGGCTCCACAGGCCCGTGTAGGAACACCCCCCCACCTCCCATCCTAGCATTCAGCACTCTGGATCATAATTGTACCTGAGTCCCCATTTAGACTGTAAGCTATGCGAGTGCAGAAGCTGGGTATGATTGTATTCTCAGTGCCCAGCCCAGGGTCTGTTGTAGAGAAGAAGCTCAGTAAAAGTTAGGAGGACAAATAAGTTGAGTAATGATTGATTAATTCTCGAGTCAACACAAAACAAGCCTCAAAAAAGCCAGTTTTTACAGGATCACTGTGGACTTTATCATCACACCCAAAAGGATGTTGGCTCTCTTTCTTAGGAATCTGGTAAAATGCTTCAGCCACTATTACCAGACTCGTAGTCTTCCTTTAGAGAACCCTGAATCCCTCCTGCTACAAGTTAAAGGTTAACTGCTACCTTTAACTGCTACCAGTTAAAAGTTTTAAGGAACTCAGTGCCAGACCAAGTGCAATATTCAGTGTGAATTCTGTCTGCTCTTCTCTGGTCTTAACCCAGACCAAGCCCCAGGCACGTCCTGTGGTTGTTTCCAGCAACCTTTCTGTCCCACCTCCAGGCATATAGGACAACCAGGAATTCAGCCCCAAAGACAAAGGGACATTTAAGCCAAGGCCTGAAGTGTGAATTGAGGTTATTCAGAATATGTGTCAAAGTAGGCCATTTAATGTTAACAACCCCAAATCTTAGTGACTTAGAGTAATACAAGGCTGTTTGTGGCTCATGTCACAGTCTGCCCAACGTAGGTGGGACTCTGCTTCATGCAGTCATTCAGAGTCTCCAGGTCCTTCTGCCTGGACTTTCTGCTAGGTCTTTGGAGTCTCCTCTTAAAATAGAGAAGCAGGGTTGTGCATGGGAGGTCTTTAATGAGCTGAGTCAGGATATAGCAACATCACCTCACTCTCCATTGGCTTGAAGTCAGTCTTTTGGCCACACCCAACTCTAGGGAATGCTGGGAAATGTGGTCCAGCCTTGTGCTCAGGAAGAAGAGGAACATGGATATTGTATGCAAAAGGGGGGAAGGAGGGTACTACAGACAGAGGGACCATTGTATGCAGAGGTCTGGAAGAAAGCTAGCAAAGCACACTGGGCAGCTGTCACATAGTTAGTCTGACTGTCATGAATGTAGGAGGAGGAAATGGTGACAAGGAAGTGACTGGTTGGTCATCAGGTTCACTCTGGACCTTAAAGGGGGGCCATGGACAGAAGCTAATGCTCAAGATTATAAATCAGCCTTAGATTGGGTCGAATGGCTGAAGTTCCTTCCAACTCGATTGAGTATTTCCATGAGCATATGATTTCACGGGATTTTTAAAATCATGTTTTAATTTTTTATTTGTTGATAGGTAGCACACTCATATGGTTCAAAATCTTTAAAGTGCAAAAGCGTAAATCATAAAATCTTTCTTCCATGTTGTCTGCTAAGCACCCACGTCTCCCTGAAAGCAGCCAATGCTATCAGTTTCTTGGGTATACTTCCAGCAATGTTTTGTATATATGTAAGTAACATGTATATTTTCCCCACAAATTATTGCATGTACTATCAAGTACCTTACTTTTGTCAAACAGATTTTTCATGAAGCATGTAAAGAGTATCTTCACATTTTTCACGACAGCATAGGATTCCATTGTATGGCTATACCACAGAGATAGGTGCTTTCAATTTATAAATAATCTTGCAATAATTTTGTTTGTATACATCATTTCAAAACTGAGTGAGCCTACTGACAACATAAATTCATATGAATGAAACTGCTAGATCAAAAGGTCACACTATTTTAACAAGACCAGACATGAGCCTCCAGGCTACCCCACCTGTCCTGTCTGAGCTCTTCCCTACTCCTGCCCAATGATGAGACCTGGATGACACTCCTGTGATTGGCTGTGCCCAGACATGTGGCCCTGGCATAGCTCAATAGGTAGGAACCACCTACCTATTCCTCAGAGGATGGCAGCGCCCAGAGTACTCTCCTTGGACTCTTAGCCAGACACCTCTCAGGAGGGGTTATCCTGTGGTCCCACCTCAAGGACACCTGTCTTCATGGCCTCTCTTTGCCCATCAGCCCAGTCTCTCTCTTACCCCCACCTCCAGCCCAGTGACTTCATCCCTGACCCCCAGAACAGAGGCAAACTCCACAGTAGGCCAAGGAAGTTGTGGTAGCCAGACAATGCCCTCTCCAAAGATGTCTATCTCCTAGTACGTGAAACTTGTGATTATGTTGCTTTACGTGACAAACGGGACTTTATGGATGTGATGGAGTTAGGCATCTTGAGGTGAGAAGGTCATCCTACATTTTCCACGTGGGCCCAAGTAACTACAAGAGTCCTTAAAAGGTGGAAGGAGGAGGCAGAAAGTGAGAGAGAGAGATCGGTAGATGCTATGCTGCTGGCTTTGGAGATGGAGAAAGGCACCATGAGCCAAGGGATAGAGGTGACTTCCAGAAACTAGAAAAGGTGAGGGAACACACTCCCTGAAGTGTCCAGAAGGAACACAACCTTGATTTTAGCCCAGTGAGACCCAGTTTGAACTTCTGACCTCCAGGACTATAGGATAATACATTTGGGTTGATTTAAGCCAGAATGTCCATGGTAATTTGTTACAGCCGCCATTGGACGCTAACACAGCAGTTCTTGACCTTCCTACGCAGTAGCCCAGTACTGCCTCTCCCTGAGTCTCCAGCCTCCTCCATGCTCTCAGAAGACCAGGCTTTAAGTCCCAAGGGGTGCTCCTGGGTACCCACATCATTTCTTTGAGCCTTGGTTCTGTCCTCTTCAAAATGCAGCTCATTATCTAACTGGCCTCCCTGGCTGGCTGTGAGGGTTCAATGAAATGACGCTTGTGACGTTTCTTAGCAACCGCGCCTGGCACAAAATTGGTGCTTGAGGATATTTTTAGTTGTTGAAGATAATTCTGAATCTTTCACTTGTGCTGCTAGAATCCCCTCATGCTCAGGTCCTAGCAAGGGCCCTAGCTTTCCCTGAGGGGACAGCCCTTCCTGGCAGTGCTCTAGACCAGAAAGACCCTCAGGGGCCCCACTCTGTCCTTCCCACAAGCCCTGGGGAGCAAACAAGGGCCTGAGCACTGTGCTCACTGCCAGAAGGAAATTCGGCCTGGGTTTGCCTCCTTTCACCGCCACTTCCCAGCTGTGTGAGGTTGGGGGAGCTACTTCATCACACAGAGGCTCAATTTCCTTATTTGTGGAATTCTCACAATGAGGCCAGGCCCAGGGTGTTGGTGTGACGGTTAGGTGTGCTTGTGTCTGAGAGCGGAGTTGATGTTCAACAGCTTATCTCCCAAACTGAGGCTGGGCTTCCTTTCCAAAGCAGGTTCAGTAGACCCTGGAGCCCAGACAATAGGGGAGGCCTCTTTAAGAAAGAGCGTCCATGTTGGAATTCATAAGCACTTGGATCCATGTTGATATATAAAAGTCAGGTGCTGGGGTGCCTGGATGGCTCAGTCATTAAGCGTCTGCCTTTGGCTCAGGTCATGATCCCAGGGTCCCTGCTTCTCCCTTGCCTGTTGCCTGCTGCTCTCCCTGCTGTGCTTTCTCTCTCCCTCTCTGTCAAATAAATAAAATCTTTTTAAAAAGTGAAAGTTAATTGCTTCTTACATACTAAAAATAAACATGGCATTTGAAGTTAAAAAGAAAAAACAAAACAATACCATTTACACTAGCACCCCTCCAGATGAAATACTTTGGTATAAATCTAACAAAATATGTGTAAGATTTACATGGGGAAAACTACAAAACTGTGATGATTGAAATCAAAGAATTAAATATACGTCGATGAGTAGGAAGACTTGATATTGTCAGAATGTTAGTTCTATAGATCCAGTGCAACCCCAATCAAAATCCCAGAAAATTGTCTTGTGAGTATTGACAAAATGATTTTAAAGCTTATATGAAGAGGCCAAAGACCCAGAATAACCAACATAATATTGAAGGTGAAAAAAAAGTTGGAGGATTGACACTACCTGACCTCAAGACTTACTTGAAAGCTAAAAAGAGCTACAGTCATCAAGACAGTGTTGTGTTGGCAAAAGAACAGACAAATAGATCAATGAAACAGAATAGAAAGGCCAGAAATAGACCCCCATAAATAGAGTCAACTGATCTTTGACAAAAGACCAAAGACAATACAGTGAAGAAAAGATAGTTTTCCCAAAAAATGGTGCTAAGAACTGGGCATCACATGCAAAAAAAAAAAAAAAAAAAAAAAGAAAAAGAAAAATTAGACACAGACTTTATACCTTTCACAAAATTTAACTCAATATGAATCACAGACCTAAATATAAAACTCAAAGCTATAAAACTCATAGAAGACAACAGAGGAGAAAATCTGCATGACTTGGGTATTGTGATGCCTTTTCAGATACAGCCCCCAAAACAGGACCATGCAAGAAATAATTGCTAAGCTGGACTTCATGAAAATTAAAAACTTCTGCAAAAGTCAGTATCAAGAGAATGAGAAAACCAGTCACAGGGAGAAATATTTGCAAAAGGCATATCTGATAAAAGATGGTTCTTTGAAATATACAAAGAACTATTAAAATTCAACAATAAGGAAACAAACTGCCCAGTTAAACAGTGGGCCAAAGACTTTGACAGACACACACCAAAGAAAATATACATATTGCAAATAAGCACTTGAAAAGATACTCCAACATCATATGTCATCAGGGAAATGCGAATTAAAACAAAAATGAGGTGCTCCTAAGGGGCTCAGTTGGTTAAGTGTCTGTCTCTTCATTTTGGCTCAGTTCATGATCTCAGGGTTGTGAGACCGAGCCCCGAGTCATGGCTCTGCGCTGGGCGTGCAACCTGCTTAAGATTCTCTCTCTCCCCCTGCCTCTCCACCCCTCTAAAACAAAAAACAAAAAAACAATGAGATATCACTATGCATCTATTATAATGGCCAAAATCTGGAACACTGACATCACCAAATGCTGACAAGGATGTAGAGAGCAGCAGAAATGCCCATTCAGTGCTGGTGGGAATGCAAGCTCATTCTGCCACTCTGTTCAACAGTTTGATGGTTTCTTAGGGAATTTAGGTAAATTGGAAGGGGAGGTGAACCATGAGAGACTATGGAATCTGAAAAACAGTCTGAGGGGTTTGAAGTGGCGGGGGGGGGTGGAAGGTTGGGGTACCAGGTGGTGGGTATTATAGAGGGCACGGCTTGCATGGAGCACTGGGTGTGGTGAAAAAATAATGAATACTGTTTTTCTGAAAATAAATAAATTGGGGAAAAAAAAAACTAAACATATTCTTACTGTAGGATCCAACAGTCAAGCTCCTTGATATTTACGCAGAAGAACTGAAAACTGACATCTACACAAAAACCTACACAAAGATGTTTACTGGAGCTTTATTCAAAACTTTATTCAAAACTTGGAAGCAACCCAGATGTCCTTCAATCGGTGAATGAATTGCATAAAATGTAGCATACACTCAGACAATGGAGTATGATTCAGCCCGAAAAAGAAATGAGCTATCAAGCCATGCGAAGACATGGAGGGACTTAACTGCGTACACCTAAGTAAAGGAAACCAGTCTGAAAAGGCTACATACTAGATGATTCTCTGCTCTTAACTTCTTCTCCTCCATGGTGCGTGTGCCAACCAGCTTCCCGAAAAGTCCCTCGCACCCAGCCTGGGTAACTGTCCAGGGCAGTAACCACTCGGCCTTCAGCAGTCTCCAACCTCCTTGCTAAGGGAGCAAGACAGATGGCACAAATGCCACATCTCTCTCAGATGAGATCAGCTCCTTAGGATGGAGGGAACAGTTAATCTCCTCCTTGCTCTGACGGGAGGTTTGTCAGATTTAGCAAATTAAAAAATGGGACACCAAATTAAATTTGAATTTCAGATAAACAACATATAATTGCTTAGTGTAGGATGGCACATTTTGCATGGGACATTTGCTTGGGAGTCCTGTATTCTCTCTGGCCGCCCTCTCTGGCAGGGACTCGGCAAAGTCAGGTTCAGTGCCACAGGAAACGAAATTGATTTTAGCAGTGGAGCTCCCGACTCTTCTTTCTGAGGCAAGGATGTAGCTATCCACACTCAGGGCGTGTTTTTCAGAAGTGTTCCTGATCTGAGAAGTCGCTAGAGAGTACCTTGTGATCGAAGGGATATGGGGCAGCTGGCCCCCAAGCAGGTTGGTGGCTCCGAGTCAGACCACCCGGTGTACGAATATTAGATCTCAAGTTGTGAGACTCTTACCTCTCCTCTCTGACCCTCTTTTTCCACCTGTAAAATGACAGTTTCAATGTCCTTGGGTGTGTGAGCATGCAATATGAACACATAGGTTGTAAAATGTATGTCTAGAAGTCAGTGGTGACTTGCCCCAAGTTAGGTTTTTATTGTCAGCCATTTAAAATAAAAAAGACATTTTCCCAAACGATTGGACCTGCTCTGCTGAAAGTGGCAGCCAGAGGGATCTCAGGTGCATGTATGTGCTGACCAGCTGGGCACCCCTTGTGTGGAACCCTCTGTTCTGCGTTGAACGTGCCTGGCATCTTTGCTCCTGAAGTAGGTGCTGGCAGGTGGCCCGCCGAGCTGTTTTTCCAGGGAGCTCCTCTGGAGCCCCACCCTCTCCTGACTTGCAACAGCTGCAGGTCCGGTGGCCCCAGAGCATAAGCTGCTGGCGCCCATCTCTGCCCTCCCAGGCTTACCAGCCCTGCCCTCACCCACACCAGGCGCGTCCCTGAGGCTGCGTCCACCTGCCGCTGTGCAGTGACCACAGCGTCCTGAGGCGCGGATGGCCCGACATGTGGTACGGTATGTCTTTAGGGAGCCCAGCGGCCACCCACTTGGGTCAGCACACCCATTTCTGTGGATGTGGAAACTGAAACGCAGGGAGAGAATGGCTACTTTGGGCTGGCATCGTCTCCCAGTCGAGAGCAGACAGGTGTCGTTGCGTTACCCCATTCAAGCCTTACTGAGGTACGACAGTATGAAAACTAAGGCTCCTTCCTCACGTCCCAGAGCCCTTCTCTCACTCCACAGCAGGCTTTTCTCAGCCTCGACTCTATGGCCATTTGGGACTAGATGGTTCTTTGCTGGGGAATGGAGGGGCTGTCTTGTGCATTGTAGGATGTCAGCCACCACCCTTGGCCTCTGCCCCTAGATGTGGATGCCACCCCCCCACCTTATTTCCCAGTTGTGGCAATCAGAAATGTCTCCAGGTTTTGTCAGGTGTCCCTGGGAAAATCACCTCTGCCAATAACCACCACTCTAATCACTGTTAATAGTTTCTTGTAAACATTTTCAGACTATTTCTAAACACATGCGTATGCCCAATTTTTTTTTTTAAACAAAGATGGAAGAAAGTAGACAACTCTTCTACCACTTGCTTTTTTTTACTTAATATACTGTGGCCATCTTTAGGTACACACACAAACTTGCATTTCGCCTTCCAGCAGCTGCGTGCTATTTCTTTGTGGGTCCTGCCCCAATTGATAGGACCAGTTCCCCGACAGTGGGCTTTTGAGTTCTTTCCAGTGTTTTGCTGTTGGAAGTGATGCTTCAATCAGTATCCTCTCACATAAATCTTGATAGATTCATGGGATAAACTCCTGAAAGTGGAATTGCTGAGCCAGAGGTAAGGGCATTTGAAATTTGATCTGCCACATTATTATCCAAATATACCCCTCTGCCCCTGATATCTTGATTTAAAGTACCAAATATTGTGTGAGCACTTACAGTATTTCATGTAGCATGCTAAGCAATTTACAGGCAGTAGTTTATATACTTCCATATATTTCTATTTGGTAAATGCTGTTACTATTTCCATTTCGCAGATTAAAGAACGATTAGAGATTTAAAATATTCTCTTAGTCTTGCATACGACAGCACTGGAACCCCAGCCCAGAGCCGTCTCACACTAAAAACCTGTTCTCTTAATTTTCGTAATGAGCTTGTGAGATGGACCCAGTTATTCCCATTTTCTAACAAGACTGCTGAGACCCAGAGTCATTAAAGTCGCAGAATCCAAAGGGCCACAGAATCCAGTCACAAATTTGAGCTTGACTCCAGAATCTGAGCTCTTCCATTGAGGCTCCAGGGCTAACTTTTCCAGGAAGCTCTCTGGGATTACCCTGTATTCTTATCAGCTGAACCTCTGATGGTAGCACCTTGGGAGCCCTGGAAATCTGCAGTAGGCACCTTACCCCAAAGTGAGGGGGTGTGTGGGTACATGGGGCCTCGCTGGTACTGGTGTCAGGCAGACCTACATGAGGATCCCCCCGTGCCCTCTCCCCACTGAGAGTGAACCTAGGCAAGAGACCTCCCCACTTGGGGCCTTACTTATTCATCATGGTGACTCTTGTTATTGCTGTCATTAACACCTGGGTGGCTCAGCTGGTTAGGCATTTGCCTTTGGCTCAGGCCATGATCCCAGGGTCCTGGGGTTGAGCCCTTCATTGTGCTCCCTGCTCCGTGGGAAGTCTGCTTCTCCCTCTCCCACTCCCTCTGCTTGTGTTCCCTCTCTCGCTGTGTCTCTCTCTGTCAGAAAAATAAACAAAATCTTCAAAGACAAAAGTACTTATGATAACAGCAGTTACCATTTACAGCATACTTTATCTGTAACACATTTTGCAGTGACATTGTCTTCGTTTGGGTCCCCGAGAAGCATACGCTGAGATAAAGAGATGGGGCAAATATTTGTTTGAGAGCAGGCCCCAGGAGGCAGGCTTGCTGAGGGAGTGGGGAAGTGACACAGGGAAGGGAGGGAAACCACCAGATGGTGTATGATGAGCAGGCTCCTGCCGTGGGCAGCCGGGCTCCGGCCCACTGGGGACCTCTGGGAAATCACATGCCTCACATTCTTGAGTGTCACACGGAGGGAACCCACCACTCCTGGTCCTCCCGGTGTTGGAAGCTGCCCTTGCTTTATTGGCCACAAGGTGTTCCTGCCGCCTTAGGTGGGCAGGGGACCTGTCTGCAGGGGATCAATGGCACCACGAGCCTGCAGGTGGTTGGCAGGAGCTTTAGAACAAACACTTAATTACCACTGACCTTGTGTTTCTTCCTGCTAGCTCTGTAACCCTTCCTGTGGATCTCTGCCTTGTTACCTCATCTAGGCTTTTTATATCCCCGTGCTGGGTATGGAGAGAGCCTCCATAAGTTGAGGCTGACCATTGATTCCTTCAGTCATCAGCAAAGATGTACTGGGCACCTACTATATGCTAGGTGTATGTATTGGTTGCTTTTTTTTTTTTTTTTTTTTAATTAATAGACCATTTCTTGAGTAGTTTTAGGTTTACAGAAAAATGAGTAAAAGTGTCAGAGAGTTCCCATATACCCCCAATTCCTGCCTCCTGCCCTTTCTCCTATTATAGGGAGGCGCATAGGCTACAACTGAGGAGCTAACGTTAATATATTATTAGCTAAACTTCATAGTTTATCCACGTTTTTTGTGTTGTACAGTTTATGTATTTGAACAAATGTCTAATGACATATATCCACCATTAGAGTGTCACACATAGTTCCACCGCCCTAAAAATGCCTCCTGTTCCACCTGTTCCTCTCCCTCCCCTCCCCCATCTCCTGGCCTAAGTGCTGGCGATGCAGCTGGGACAAACTAAAGCTTCTGTCTTCGTGGACCTGACATTCTAGTGGGAGAGATAGACAGTAAACAGGCAAATAACACATAAGTTCAGGAGATAAGAGCGTATTTGGGAGGGAAGTGGGGCCTCTTCTTTAGCCAGCATGGTCAGAAGAGGCCTCTTTGAGGAGAGGACACTGGATCAGGCCCTGCCTGTCTGTGAATGGCCACAGATACTGCTGGGAGCCCTGAGCCCAGAGACCTCTGTCCTGAGAGGCAGACCAGAGTGTGAAGCCCAGAAAGACACCCTGACCCCTCCCAGCCAGGAGAAGGGTTATGGCTGAATAATATTCCCCCTAAATTCAAATATGGAAGTCCTAACCCCTAGTACCTCAAGATGGGACGGTATTTAGAGAAAGAGGTAGTTCAGTTAAAATGAGGTCCTATTGGGTGGTCCTAATCCAGTATGACTGACATCCTTACAGAGAGAGGAAATAAGCACACAGACGCGCACAGTGGGGAGATGGCCATCCACCCGGCAAGGAGAGGCCTCAGAGGAAACCAGTCCCGCCAACACCTTGGTCTTGGACTTCTAGTCTCCAGAACTGTCAGGAGCTAAGTGTCTGTTGTTCAGTCCGCCCAGTCTGTGGTACTCGGTTGTGATAGCCCTGGCAACAAACGAAGGAGGTGAGAAACCCACCCTTCACTCCCTGGCTCTCCCATCCCACTCAGAACTCAAGAGGCGTTAGTGAGGGCAGTCTGCTGTGACCCAGACAACTTGGGTACAAAAGTCTGCATTGCCATGGCCTTATCCTTCTGGGGGTAGAGGACCTGTCGTCTCTGTTCTGATCAATCAGTTGCTGCTGGTTGTGGTGGCCACTTACCAAGGACCCACCAGGCACCAGGCATGCCCAGAACAGCCCTGAGATTAAGAGCACAGAAATCTGACAGGAGTCCGACAGACAGACAGGGACCAAGGCCCCCCTCTTCCTTCCATTTCCTTCCTTCCTTCCAGCTGTGCGACCTTGAGGGGGTGATTTCACCTCCACAGGCTTCAGTTTCCATATGTGTCAAATGAAGGGAAGTGATGGCTTTCATCTCCTGTGGCTGTTGGGGCCAAATGAGCGAATGGGAAGTGCTCGGCGCGATGCCTGCCACAGAGACGAGGTTGGCCGCTCTTCTGTTCCACGTAGCAGTCATCCTTCCGTAAGCCTGGGATGGAGGAAGGATTCTCACTTCATGGCAAGGAAGCTTACCTGAGGGAACCTAATGCTGATCAGCTTGTCCATCCACAACCTTGAAGACAGAGCCAAGCAGGAGCCAAAAATCCTCCCGTGGAACCACCGGTATAGTCGGCCGTGGCACTCATGTCACTGGGGTCAAGGCTGTGGACACTGGCCTTGTACATAAGCCTTAAACATCCTAATCCTACTGCCTCTCCACCACTAGCCCCTCGAGGCAGCAGTATTGGCCCTGGAAAAGCTCAAGCACAGACTTTCTGTGGCATTTCCAGCTTTTTTTCTACTTCCATTTTTAACTCACCTTGGTCCACTCCTCTGGAAAATTTAGAGATTCAGTGATTTTTCAAGGCTCCCAGCAGCAGAACCGTCCTGGGCTTCTGCCTCAAAATGCCATGTTATCCCATGGTGACAGTCACACTTGACAAAAGCTGGTATATTGATCATGCATCTCCTGTGTTGGGTATTTTTCAAATGTCGCCTCCTTTTACAGCAGACAAAGGGCCTTTTTGGTGGGTAATATTGTTCCTATTTTACGGATGAGAAGACTGAGGTCCAGGGATGTGCCATGACATGTTCAGGGTCTCTGAACTCAGGTCTGTGTGTGTTCAACACCTGTACCTCCGGCACCCCTCCTTTGCCCTGCAGGTACCTCACAGCTTGAGTTTTAGGTGTTTTATTTTATTTTTAGCCAAACATTGTTTTGTCTGGGCTACAATTCAATTCAGGTTTATGGGAAAAATACCATTTGTAACGACACAGGCGAACTTCATGTTTTAGCATCAAGCTTAGTGCCTGGAGCATGATTTTTACCAACCTCACTTTTCCTTTCCTCTTCATTATAGGGAAAGTCCCTGTGCCATGAGCATTTGCTTTAATATCCCACAAAAAGAACCTGGAGGCAGCTGCATTTCTCCAGCTGTCCTTTAAAATGGGAGGAGCGAGGAACAGAGACATTATTGAGGCTGGGGGCTGGAATTTAAGGGCAAGCTGAAATCTTGGAGAGGTTACCTGTGCTGATTTTCTCTCGACATTGAAAAAGCCTGTCAGAAAGATGTTAATCGTCAAGCTTCCCAGAGCTCAGAGGAGCTTCCCAGAATGCACTGCAAGAGAGGAGGACAAAGGCAAAATAGACAAGGTGGCCTGGACCCAATTATCTTTGTTCTGCATGAGGCTTCAAATCGGGGGTTGCGGTGGCCTGGCCTGATGGGAACAGATACAAGGGAGAACATTTTGTACACTAGATTGTGGAATAAGGAAGAGACCAGAAGGCCTGGATTCAGGCTCAGCTCTGCTGCCGGCTACCTGTGTGACCAGGAGGAAGTTGCTTATCTGGGTCCAAAGTCCCAGTTGCGAAGAAATGGTTGAACACTAGACTCCCTCGTTGTTCCACTGGGGTCCCACGAAGATGACCTTGGCCAACATGACACATCCTTTTGTTTCCTAGGAACACACCCTGAACAGCAGCAGCGAAAATAAATGACAAAAGGAGCTCGTGTTTGTGGGCCAAGCATTGTCAAAATATTTTGCATGGCTTGTCTCACTTGTGTCCCCATAGATGCGAGAACTGGGTACTTTTTTGGATTCTCACACTAAAGATGAGGATAGTGTGGCTCAGAGAGGCTAAGGGATTTGCTTACATCTCAGAGGCTGACAAGTAGCAGATCTAGATCAAACCAGGCACTTCCTTTTAAGTGAAGTTTCAAGGAGCAACATTAGTCCCTCACCCTGGGGTCTCCAGCGAGCCAAAGCCTGACCTCCCTCAACTGAGCGTCCCTGGCTTAGGCAGGCACTGCTGGAGTGTAGCTGGATCTGGTTAGAGAGGCCCCAGTTAGGGCTGGTCAGTCGACCAGAAACCTGAGCTGCTCCCAGACCTGTCCCCAAGGTTGCTGGAAGATAGCGTGCGGCTTGGGGATTGGTTCACAGTATTCTAGCTCTTCCCTAGTAGGCAAAGTGGCCTTTACCCTGTGTTAATGATGTCATCTCAGGTCAATGCCAGGGAGAACCACTGGCCATTTGGGGCACTCTAGGGGGGAGGTGGCGGTGCTGAGCAGCACCCCCACTCCTCCTCATCCTCTTCCCTTGGTCCCTTTGGTTGACCCACCACCTGCTTCAGGTTGGCACAGTAGAAATTTCCGGCGGGAGGAAGGCCCAGGAGTGGAGTCAGTTTCATTCCTACGTGTACATTACTTGTGAGCCCAAACCACAGCCTGCCTGAGAATTCCAGGCCACACTCCCAGAAGCTGGTCTGATCGAATATTCATGGACACTGATGGGTTGTCATCATCATGAATCCCACGATCTGCATTTATTGCTTTGGCACTATTTTATAAGTGCCAAACCCCTCTGCTTATATTTTAAACCCCTCTGCTCTGTGCTGCATTTTCAACACCCTCCAAGAAAATCCAGCTCAGAGCAACTTAAACATCTGTGGCTTATCAAAATTGCGCTCAGGCTTCAATTTGGGGGAAGGACGATAGCTAAAAATTAATTTATGTATCAGGCATTGATAACAGGGTTGGAAACACTAATATCTTTGTTTGTAGATATGCAGGGTATGGTAGCAAGAATCTTCTAATCAGAGACCTGGCTTTGAGTCCCAAACTGCCCTTTGCAACAACATGATAATAATAGCTTACAAGTAGTCAGGGTTTATCACATGCCAGACAAAGAACTCACAGGACAAATCTATGAGCTAGATGCTATTACTGTCACCTCCATTTTTCAGATAAGGAAACTGAGGCACAAAGAAGTTAAGTAAATTGCCCATGGCCTCATAATTGCAAAAGGCAATTTGTAAGCTCAGTTCTCCTTAATTATCATCCCCAAAATAAGGGATGATAATTCCCTATTTATCAATACTTAGGAAGATTAGATTCTGTAAGGGAGGAGGAGTGCTTAGCACATAGAGCATTCACTTCCGTTCCTCCCTCCCTCCTCCTTTCTTTCTAATATTGATCAAAGGCTGCAGTTGGGTCAAGTCTAGTGCTGGTTCCTGGAGGGATAGCTCAAACAGGCAGAGTCCTTTACTCTCTGTAGACCTCAAGCCTGCCATTTTACAGGGAGGTGGGCAAAAACAATGATCCTTGAATCATCTCGTTCTCCCGGGGTGCCAGGGGAGCTTTATTTATTATTTCCCCTGATACGGCTTCTGCCTCCTCCCTGATTCTGGAGAGAGCAGTGATTCTTATTGGCAGGTGGAATCAGAGCAACTTTGTCATCTATTACCCTTTCCTTGGCATGTTATGTGCTCAAAACTCTGACCCAGGCAGAGGCCCAGAGAAATAGAAATATTTACTCAAGGTCACAAAGGGAGTAAGCAGCTAAGCCAGGATTTGAATAAGGTGTATCTGACCCAAACCCCACAGAAAGGCAGTGCATTCTTTTTTTTTTTTTTTTTTTTAAGATTTTATCTATTTATTTGACAGACAGAGATCATAAGTAGGCAGAGAGGCAGGCAGAGAGAGAAGGGGAAGCAGGCTCCCCGGTGAGCAGAGAGCTTGATGTGAGGCTCGATCCCAGGACCCTGGGATCATGACCTGTGCTGGAGACAGAGGCTTTAACCCGCTGAGGTACCCAGGCGCCCAAGGCAGTGCATTCTAAATGTAGGCAACTCTAAGCTTAAATCTCCAGCCTGCCATTAGCGTGCAATGGTCTCTAGCGTTGGACCCAACATTGGGTACAACATTCCCAAAATGGCAGTCTCTCTTTTCAACACCACTCTGGGAAATGTTTGGCATTGTGACTCTCTCCTCCCTCAAGATCCTCTATTCCTTTGACCTTCTTGTTAAAAAGTATGTTGAATTCTCTTGCCTTCACTGTGGATGTGCTACCCTTTATCGAAGTCCCCTTTTAAGCAAGATGCCTAAAGTCAAATGGGCCACTGTATATGGACCACATCTTCCTTATCCATTCATCTGCTGAAGGGCATCTTGGTTCTTTCCATAGTTTGGCGACTGTGGCCATTGCTGCTATAAACATTGGGGTACAGATGGCCCTTCTTTTCACAACATCTGTATCTTTGGGGTAAATACCCAGGAGTGCAATTGCAGGGTCATAGGGAAGCTCTATTTTTAATTTCTTGAGGAATCTCCACACTGTTCTCCAAAGAGGCTGCACCAACTTGCATTCCCACCAACAGTGTAAGAGGATGAATGAATAAGGAAGATGTGGTCCATATACACTATGGAGTATTATGCCTCCATCAGAAAGGATGAATACCCAACTTTTGTAGTAACATGGACGGGACTGGAAGAGATTATGCTGAGTGAAATAAGTCAAGCAGAGAGAGTCAATTATCATATGGTTTCACTTATTTGTGGAGCATAACAAATGGCATGGAGGACAAGGGGCGTTAGAGAGGAGTAGGGAATTTGGGTAAATTGGAAGGGGAGGTGAACCATGAGAGACTATGGACTCTGAAAAACAATCTGAGGGGTTTGAAGTGGCGGGGGGTGGTGGGAGGTTGGGGTACCAGGTGGTGGGTATTGTAGAGGGCACGGCTTGCATGGAGCACTGGGTGTGGTGAAAAAATAATGAATAATGTTTTTCTGAAAATAAATAAATTGAAAAAAAAAATGGGCCACTGTAGAGGAGGGCTGAAGTGCAAGGAGAAGCCGCCTTCTCATCTTCCATACTGAGTACTTGCTCTGTCTGCTTTCCTGCTGGGCACACCTAAAACAGCATGATCTTTGAGTCAGCTAGAATCAGGTAAGGATGCACAGGCACCAATGTGCCCTGAACACCTCCTAGATTCCAGGCTCAGTTCACATGTGGTTGTGCTTTGAACCTTTACCACTCTTCTCCAAGGCAGGTCTTATTAGCTCCACTTTGCAGATGAGGCAACTGGGGCTTAGAGAGGGTCTATACCTAGAAGCACAGAACTAAGGACAATCCCTTGATCTTGTGCCCATGTGATCAAGTTTTGAACCACAATAGGCAAGACATGTGACTACCCCTATGAACATCATGTGATTGGATTCAGTCTCTTACACATGCCATTTACAATATTTTGGGGTTCCAAGTGTTTCAGGACCCAGGGCTGTGCTATGACCCCTACCTCTGTAAATTCCCCTGAATATGATCATCATGACATTTATGAACGTCATGAATAGGACACTGTTGAGTTCAGAGTCCTGAAGTCTCCATTGGAGACCTACCCCCTCCAGCCTCTACCATCTCACCAACCAAAATTCTTAAGAGTCATGGCCCAAGGACAGTAAGGAATCCAGCAAACATGCCCTCATCCTCCTCAGACTTGTACAGCTTATCTGAACGCACATTGTGTAAGACCACCATGGTGGGCACTGGTCGTTTCTAACTTGCAGCTCTTCTTCTTTTGTGATTAGCATATTTACTTTCCATTGAGTAATAAGGCAGAGTGGAACACCATTTCTAATTCTTCATTCCCACGTAACAGGAATATCCATCATAACCATTACCTCTTGAGTTTGCAATGCTTCTCGGTAGATCAGCTGGAGATTATCTCCTTATGGCGTTGTTGTTGAACTTGGTCAAGACACTTGCATTGATCGCTGGGATGTGGGTGGGCATGAGGTGAGCAGAGGCTCTAAATGTGCTTGTGTGGTTCAGTCTTGTGTCTTCCTGTTATCTGAGATGAGAAAAGCACATCTTCTGGTCCACAGGGGATGAGGAGCACATGGCATAGACCCAACTCGACCCGTAGCCTGGAGCCAAGCCCAGGCAGCCCCAGCAGGAGCACGATTTATCCTCAGAACCATGAGCAAGAAAAAAAAAAATGCTTGTTAGTGTAAGCCACTGGGTTTGGTGGTTGTTACACAGAATTAGTGCAGTAATTGCCAATTTCTACACAGAAGCATCCCCCTTCCACTTGCACTTGTTTGCTGGGCTTGGCACCACTCAAGGAGGAGACTGTGACCCAGCTGCAGTCAGTAGGTTAGTCTGTGCTGGTGGCTCTCCATTTGCCAACCACCCCCCCTCCACCTACTCTCTGCCCACCTCCTGTGTGCTCCAGGCTCAGGGCCCCTTCCTCATTTGTGGTCCCTCGTGGACTGGTAACACTATTACCTTTCCTTGCTCCTCAGGCCAGCCGGCAGCTAGAGACTCTCCCCATGCCAGTACCAGCTGCCTCAGTGCCCCCGTTGGCTCCCCAACTCATTCTACATCCCTGTGAACCAACCTTGAATCCCAATAATCCCCCCCCCGCCCCCGCATGTCCCCTCTACTTCCAGCTGGGATTTGGCCCAATCCAGTGCAATGTTCCTAGATGCTCTTTGGGCAAGTTACTTAAACGTTATTTTTTCCCCCAATTGACAAAATCAGGATTATACTGTTGTGAGAGAGATATCACGCACTGTCAATGCCTTGCCTTGCACTTAACCCAGGGGGGTTACAATACAGGTTAATTCTCCCCGCGCTGCTTGCTATGAACAGCATCTAATGTAGTTCCGGGCACACACTGAAGCTTTAATAAATATTTGTAGTTTGAAAATCCCTATGGTAGATTTTCTTCCTTTGACCTTTTGCTTGTTTTTCCTCTTGAAATAGCAGAATAAGGCCCCTAGTGCCATGGTGACCGTCTCTATAGAAATCCATAGCTTGTTCCGAGCACACCTACGGATGCCAGTGGGAGGCTGGCATAGATTTGGACCAATAGAGAGAAGTCATGCTTAGCCTTGTCCTGGTTACAAAGAACATTTTTTTTTTCTTTCAAATGGACCTTCCTGTCCCCGATTCAGCATCACCTAGCTCTCCCCTAATGTGGGTTAATTTTTCAGCAGCTCCTAGAAAGAGTATATTTCCAGTCTCTCCTGGGACAGACAGAGGAGTTTGAAGCAGGGTAAAGCAAGTTTCAGCAGAGAATATTTGGAGCCTGCTGAAGAGGCAGTCTGCTCTGATGGCATTTGTGCCGGGAGCGGGGCGGGGGTGGTGGGGGTGGGACCGTGTTTGGTTGGAACAGGTAATCCTTCTGGGCACTGTAATCTGAGGTTAGAAACAGGCTTGTGTTGCAACCAGAAATCCCTGCTGTTCTGGCCTTTTCTTTGTCAGGCTTGCTGGACAGCTTGGGAATATATTGGTTTGGGAATGAGGGTCCTTTACTGAAACCAAGGAGGGCCTCTGTCCCTTTAAGAGGGTCCTTAAAGAGGGACAGTCGGAGAATCAGAGATGAAGGCCAGATGGTCAGTAAACAGGATGGCAGTGAGTTAGGGAGACGACCAGCTGGGCTGTCTGCTTTAGTCACCTTGCAGTGAAGACGACTTTGGTCAGTGGCTGCAGTTGGAGATTTGGTGAGGGTTGGACACCCTGATCCGCGACTCTCTGAATGGTCCAACCGGCCCCACCTCCTCAGAGTTCTAGACCCAGGAGGCAGTGGGAAGCCATAGAAGTATGGGCTGTAAGGCCAGATAGGTCTGGATTCAAAGCCTAGCTCTGTTCCCTGGACAGTTATATTATCTGTCTGGACTTCATTTCCTCATCTGTAAAATGGGATGAAAATCCCATTTCCCAGGTACACTGTGAGGTGAGTACAGATAATATGAGTTGAGTTCAGTTCCTGGAGAAAAAGGAGGTACCCAAGGAATCTTGGTCTCCCCCCTCTACTCTGGAGAGCATACTAATAACTTTTTAATAAGAAGGGCGTAACAAGAAGTGAAAATCTCTGAAAGTCTGGAGTCTTGGCAATTTGAAAACGAAATCCCCAAATCCTGCTTATTCAATAGCTTACTGAGAATGTGAGTATATCACTTAGGACTAGTATCCGCTCTCTGTAACAGAAAACCCAGATTATGGTGCCTTAAAAAAGATAAGGATTTACTTTTCTCTTGTACAAAAGCAGTTCTGATGCAAATAGTCAAGGACTGGCTCCCAGGTCATCCCCTCCAAGGAGCCAAGACTCCTTTTATCTGTGTTCTGCTGTCCTTAGAATGTAGTTTCCATCACTGAGGTCATTGTGTGGCCGTAGAATGCTGCTCAGCTTCAACCATTATGTCACATTCCAGGCACAGAAAGGAAAAGGAGAAGTGTAAGAGTGTTTACCTCTTAGATGAGTCAGCACTTAAAAAATAAAATGACAAGAAGGTCCACCCGGTGACTTTCAGCTTATTGGTCACCCCCTAAATCAAGGGAGGCTGGGAAATGTACTGGGCGGGTAGACACTCCCAATAGGAGAATGTCATCCCTGCCATATGTAGCCAGTACAACAGCTTCTTTCCTTTCACGGGGCAGGTCTGCCTGGACCAACATCGGGAGTATTTTTCCCGGGAACAAGAACGCATCTTGGTTTTCTGCCTTCTCTACCATCGGTTCTCACCCAGCAGACCAGCTATTTCTGGAAAGGCCACTCACTGGTTGAGAGTGATATCAGAGGGCTGTGGTAGACAGCTGACTTCACAACCAGAGATCCTGGCTGCACGTCTTACTGACTGGCTGTCCCTGTTATTTAACTGCACTCCTTCAGGGAGCATGGATTCCCATAAGGACCAGTGAGATGCATAAGGCAGGACCTCCAGCAAGAGCCTGGTGCTGAACGAGTTGTCAGCAAAGGTGACCCTGTCTGCCCCTTGCAACCTCCCATTGCCCACCCACACACTGATGTTAGTAAATCAGACATCCAACTGTTAGTAAATCTTACACCCAACTTCAGATGGTACATAGGTCTTATGAGCCAGAAAGGTTCAGAATCAGAAACTCAGCTGGCTGACACATAGGTCCCAGATTGAACACTTTTATATGGAACAGCCGAAAACCCTAAGAATAACCACCACAATCTAAGTTATTCCGCATTATCTCATACCTCCCTACCTGATTAGCTGCGTCGGTTATCTACAGCTGTGTGACAAATGACCCCGAAACTCAGTGGCTTAGAAAACAACACAGGTCACAGTCTCTGTGGGTTGGGAATCTGGGTGTGGCTCGGCTGCATCTTCCGGCTCAGTGTCTCTCAGGAGACTGCCATCATCTGGGTGGCCGTCATCTCGAGGTTCCTCTCAGGGTGACTCGGCTTCCGAGCTCACTCATGCAGCTCTTGGCAGGAATCAGGTCATCAATGGCTGTTGGCTGGAGGCTCCCTGTGGGTTTCTCTGTGGTGTGGCTCACAACATGGTGGCTCACTTCCTCAGGACGAACCAGTGAGAAAGCCAGAGATGGAGTGCGAGCAAAAAGGAAGTCTTTGATAAGCTGCTCTCAGAAGAGGCATACCATTGCTATTCTAGTCTATTCTAGAAGCAAGTCACTAGGTCCAGCCCAACCTCAAGGGGAAGGAGGGGGCCATTTTAGAAGAACCAATCAATGTACTGTTGTAGGAAACTAAGAAATATCCAAGCCCCTATTGCATAGATGCCATGTGGTCACTTCTGCTCTTTTGGGCCTTCCTGCTTCCCTGGGACTGCCTCGTCCCTTCTGCTCAGAGACCCCACAGACCCCAAAGACTCTGGGACTTTGCTCCTGCCGCACACCTGGCCCTGCAAACCAAGTGTGCAGGCCTCCCACAGAGTGTGGGCCCGCTCGTCACTCCCTCTCACAGCCCTCCTCACATCACTCCCAGGAACATTCTTCTGTCTGCAGGCGGGAGGGAATACCTTGCTTTGCTCGTGATTGCCTTCCTCCACATGTTTTTGGCTAAGCCATGAGTTCTTTCTACTCTTCTCAGAATCTGGTCTTGGAAGCTCAAAAGGCAAGGAAGACTCCTGAGCCAGTGTGATATGGGACACCAGAGGGTGTGGAGGCCCAGAGGAGACACCCCATCTGGGCTGACCATCTGGGAAGGATGGGCCTGGGAGGCCAGAGCTGACCTGAGGGATGAGTGGAGTTCCACAAGCGAGGAGAGGGCATCCTTCTCCAGCCAAGAGAAGATCCTGTTCAGAGGGGGGAGGTCTGGAGGCTGGGCTCTGAATGGCTGCCCTGCGTCTGTGGGATGGGGAACGCCACAAGTCGTGTCTCCGGAGTAGCTGCAGATAAGGTTGGAGAAATAAGTGGGGGTCCGGTAACGAAAGTTCTTGGATGTCAGGCCCAGGCATTCAGATTTTATCTTCAGGAAATGTAGATCCATGGGAGTATTTTTAAACACTCAGTGATGTGACCAGCTTTGTACATCAGAATGTTCTCTCTGAGCCAAACTGGAGGGCAGGCTGGAGCCAGCATGCGAGTGAGGAGCCCGCTATGGCCGCCTGGGCATGGAAAGACAAGACTGTGGTGGGAAGACGGAGATGGGGTGCAGGAGGCAGATTCCCTGGCTTGGTATCTGAGGGGCTGTGGAGGCACAGAGAGTTAAGAGTCAAGGACAACTCCAGGGCCTCTGACGGTTGCTATTTCCTGAGCTGACAGGACAGCAGCCCCAAGAGGGAAAGGTTGGAGAGGAGGCAAGAGTTAGGTTAGTCTGAAGTCCAGGATTCTGTGGAAACGGGACCTTTTGGTCGTCTGGTTTGGAACCTCAGCAGAAGACTTTGGAGCAAAAAAGCCCACATCAGAAGCACGCGAAAGAGGCAGCCTGAGAACTCTAGTACTTTCTAACAGTTGCTACCGACTGTGGTCAATGAGGCAGTTTCGACAGGAGATGACCATAAAATGCAGATGACCATGACCCAGATAAAGCCAGACATCAGGACTCATTGAGGAAGAGAGGTCAAGGGGTGCTTTCAGGCACTCAGCTCTCCCATCAGGGACCCAGATGTCCTTTGCTTTCTGCTCCACCCCGCTCTGGACTTTTGGTCTCCAAGTCGATCCCTCTTGCTAGCAGATGCACGCCGCATCCTAGATTTCAGAGTTTCAGAGAACTAGACCGGTGTTCCAGGAAACAGGACATGTTTCCCAGTTCAGCCTGGATGTTGGCATTGGCACTTGAGACGGCATTTCTTTGTCATTCCTGTGTGAGCAAAGTGTGGTGTGTCTCTGCAGCATTTCAGGAGGACTGTAAACTGTTTGGGAGGTGACAGGGGCCCAAGGGAAGAGTGTCACCATTGGGGCCAAACAGACCTGAATCCTGGCCTTTCTGTGAATGTTGAGTAGGTCACTTCCCCTCTCTGAATGTCTCTTTTAGCATCTCTGAAATGGAGACCATCAGGGGCTGTGAGTGTTCAGGGACATAACTCTTATGGAGTGCCTGGCACAGTTCTGGGCATAACCACCTCAGTGCCCACACTTCCCCACTCACCTTAATCCACACGAGGGTATGACGCCGTTTTAAAGAACACCCCAGGAAAACACCCAGTCCAGCCCCATGAAATGACCTGCTGGTGGTAGAATTTTGTGCAGATGCTGAGTGGGACAGGGGTTTGAGATGACAAGGACAGGGGAAATCTGGGTTGCTTGATATATATATATATAGCTTAGATCCACTCTGATCACATGGGGCTATTCCAATGAATAGAGTCCTAACTGGGAAGCAAGAGAGTGATTAAAAAAAAAAAAAAAGTCTTGAAAGCTACCTGTGTCACGTTAGAGTTCAAGCCAGCAGAAACAGAGCCTCCCTCGCCCTCAGATGCCTCTGTTCTCCTGCTCATTAACTTGGCAAAGCTGTGAGTAAGCTTGGAGCCTGCATGCAGGGGGAGACCGACTGCCTGGTGTGCCCGATGAGTCACCGCCGCCTGCCCTGGTCCCCTGCCTGCCAGGTGGCCACTATCTTTGGACATTTTTGTTTTCCTTTGTGGAGAGGGATAATTATGGCCTCCATGCCCTGTGACTGTATCCATTCTGCCCGTCCAGACAGAGGTAGAGATCTTTCACAAAACCCTCTTTTTTTTTTTTTTAAGGGAAACTGGGAATAGGTGGTGTCGGGGGGATTTGAGCAAGTCTGAGGTGTAGAGAAGGGTGGATGTGCAAATATAAGAACCTTTCGGGATTTGCAAAGTGCTTAACTATGCCATCAAGTACTGCCCAGTGTGGTCGTTGCGTCAAGTGGCTTAACTGGCCTATAGATTGGTTGAGTTGGTTTTTTCTTCTTCCTTTCCTCTTCTTTTCTTTTCTTTTTTTCTTTTCATTTCATTTCATTTCATTTCTTTTCTTTTCATCTTTTCTTTTCCTTTCCTTTCCTTTCTTTTCTTTTCCTTCCTTCCTTCCTTTTTTAGGAGGCTCCATGCTGGGCTTGAACTCACGACCCTGAGATCAAGACAAAGCTGATAGCAAGGGTCAGGCACTTAACCATCTGAGCCACCCAGGCACCCCTAGGTTGGTTTTTAAAACCCAGGAAATTGTACCAATGCAGGATTGGACGAATTCAGGATGGGGCTGGGTGGTTTACATGGACACAGAAGAAAAACATCTGGGGGCAGAATGGCTTCAAATGGAAAATGGTCAGGTGATCAGGGAGATAAATGGATGGATGGGTGGATGTTATTGGGAGGGAGCAAGGGGAAATGCAGACATCAGAGCTTTTGGAATTTGTAGGCGGAAAATGCAACCCTGTGGGCATATGCAAGGTGCTCTCAATGGAGGCTGGAGGCTGAGAAGTCAACCCAGGACGGAAGATAAAATGTGATTCAGTCTAAAGAGTTACTCCGCACCTAGAGAAGGTGGGGTTGGCTGTAGGAGTCATCAGGTGATTTGTGTCACCGGTGGAAAATATGCATGAAGTCTACAGTGGTCGGACTCTGAGCGTGCCTTTAGCAGTCATACTCCTTTTTGAATTGCCACCCCAGGAAGTAACCTTGGGGAAATTATTTAACTTCCCTGGATCTCTGTTTCCTCATCTACAAACAAACAGAGGATGGGATGAAGGTTCAGGGCGAGGACGGAATGAAGTGACCCAGCTAGGGCATGTAGTTAGTGGTTGTGATGACATTTTCATGTCTTACTTTTCTCAACACACTTGAATTGTGAGGGAGCACTTACTTCATGCCAGGTCCATGATAGACACTAAGGATACTGACTTGTTTGACTCATTTCCTGAATATTCACTGAGCACCTACGATGTGCCTGGCAGACACTGCTGCATCCTAGAGGACAGACTAAGGGGGCCGCAGGCGAGACCCCTGCCCGTAAGGTGTCCTCTTGCCTGGCGAGGAAGACGGACATTCACAGGACTAAAGTGTACAGCATGGATGGGTTCTTGCTGAATGCCAGAAGGTTGAGGGGTTCCAGTCCAATGGGCTCATCACCAGGATTGTCAACCCCCCTCTAGATGGGAAAACAGAAGCCCAGAAAGGTGAGACTGGCTCAGGTCCCCATACCTAGTGAGTGGGAGAGCCTCAGCTAGCACCCACCCCAGCCCGAGTCCAAAATCCAGGTCCTTTCTCAACAATACACAGTTGTCAGGGTGTGTTCCAAGCTTTTGGATGAAGACGTCCAGTCAGGCAGAGCTGAGAAAATCCACAGACACCGAGGTATTCAATTTTCAGTCTCCAGTTTGGGAAAGATGTAATTTCAGGGTACAGAGGAGAGGATTTGAGAAAAGTCAGCACCTCCTGCTGCCGAGGGTTGCTGGTGTATCTTGGTGTGTGTGTGTGTGTGTGTGTGTGTGTGTGTGCGTGTGTGTGCACGCGCGCATGTGTCTGTGAGCAGATGCGTGTATCCGTGCGTATTTCTGTGCGTGTATCTCTGTCCCTGTGTGTGTATCCGTATGTCTTTTGCCTGTGGAGGGGAGGCAGGCAGGTGTGCCTGTCTGTATGTGTGTCTGTGTATTTGTGTGTGTTGCTCTGTGTGTCTATATAGCTATATATTTATGTGTCTCCAGCCATGTGTGTGTCTGGGCTAGTGACCCTGTGTGTATGTCTGAGTTGGGGGTGTGTGGGTAGATTTGTGTGTATGTATGTGTATGGATTTGTGTGTGTGTCTCTCAACCCGCATGTGTGCCTTTGGAGACATGTGGGTGTATTTGCACATGTGAGTGCTTTTTGGTATCCGTCTTCCCGTGTTGATCTGTCTTTGTGTGTCTGTGTGGCTCTATGTGTGTGTGTGCCAGTGTTCATGAGTGTCTGCATGTATGCATGCCTCGGTGGGGGGTGCTGTGTGCCTTGTTCCCTTCCCCTACCCCCCCCCAGTTGTTTCTGTGGAGCCGATCTAACTTGTCCTTCAGAATTGGGGACACGGCAATGGCAGTGACTTTTCCCTTATCTCGCAGCCTGCCACTCTGTCAGAGGAAATTAGATTTGCTTGGCACAGTCTGCTCCTTATGATGTCATTTTGGCTGTGATCTGCGTGTCCTGCTCTCTTAGGTATTTGTCTTTTGATTGCCTGATGAATACCTGCCAATGCAGAGATTAAGAGAACACGAGTTTTGGGTTTCTTTCTTTCTTTTTTTAAAGAATCATACTAGGGGTGGAACGTTAGCTGTCTGTTTCTTTGCCGTGGACGTGGAAGTCATGGTAAAAGAGATAGAGCCTTGGCTTTAAAATGGAAAGACCTCGGCTCAAATCTTCAGTGGGACCTTTCAAAAGCTGTGTGACCTTGGAGAGGACACTTTACCTCTCTGAGCCACGGTTCATTTTCTGCTAAATTCAGAAAGTTCTTCGGAGGGACAAATATAATAACAGATGAAAACATTCTCAGAAATCCACAAAGTCCTTCAATGGCAATGATGTCAAGGCAGAGAGACCCTACAGGAGGACTCCGGCCTCAGACATCAGGCAAACTCTGGGTTTGGGCCCTGGCTCCCTTCTTTTCCCAGTGTGTGACCTAGAGCAAGTTCCTATACCTCTTGGAGCCTCAGATCGCTTCCCTACTAAATAGGATATTATATATAAGGCACTTAGCGCATGGCTGGCCACGACGAGGGCCCCCCAAATGAGAGCTCATAATATTTTTAATAATACAACAAGTGTGATAGCAGTATTAATATTTGTCTACTTTCAAACTTTCAGTGAGTGTAATAAGCAGGATACAGCCTTTGGAGGTGCAGGGTGACATGGGCAGCGTGATGGAAGTGATTTACTATTATTTATTTTTACTATTTCAAGATGCAGTGTCAGTAGAGTGTTCTTGGCATCACCATATTCTTGGCAAGCGCTCTGCCTTTCATCTAGAGCTGAGAGACCATTCTGGTTGCACAAAAGGCTGAGAACAAGACAGCCTCCAGCCCAGAGCTAACTGCTAGGGGCTGACTTCCCCAGGACCTGCCCCCAGCCCTTCCAACTGCATCCCTTCTACATGATCTCCTCACTCCAGCCTCAACCCCCCTTGCCTTGGAAGATGCCTTTCCCTCTCCTGGAATGTTCCTCACTGCCACTCTAACCCCAGATCACCTGGGCTAGGCTCCAGGTGCTTCTGCCCAGGCTAAGTCCCTGCCCTGTGCCCCCAGTCCACTGTGCATTCACTCCACCATGCATGACGTCCAGGGTGCTTGAAAGTTCTTCTCTGCACCTGACTCCCTCCCATCCAGTGCCCTCCAGTAGGCAGGGATGGGGACCGCAGAGCCCTAAGTGACTGCAAAGCGAACACATGGAGATTAGCTGTCTCCTTCCCCTCCTCCCTCAGATGCAATACCTTCAGACAGCAGTGTGTTCATTTCATCTGGACCCTCTTCTGACAACCATTTTGTCCAATAACAGAGATCTAGAAAGATGTGTCTGTTGATTTTGTTTGGGTTTTGCTTTTGAAACAGATGGGCTTATCTCCTCTGGACTGCTTGTCTCCAATCACGGTGCCACACAGGCCAGAGGACAAAAGAGGCCCAAGTGTTTGCCCCATTTCAGCCTGTGTTTTAGGGCGGATGTGTGGGTTTGCTGCAGTGACCATGGGTGTCCGTGTGAGCCCGCAGCATCAGTTTTGGAGGGTGACTGGAGGCCCAGCATCTGGAATTGGACTGCCTGATTCCAAGCCCTGGAGGTATTGAGCCTCTTTGTACCTCAGTCTCCTCATCTGTAAAATGAGGTTACATCATAATACACGGCTGCCACACCAGGGTTTTGTCAGCATTAAAAAAGATCACTCAGGTAAAGCCCTTAACCCAGTGCCTGGTGGAGAGTGAGTGTTCGGAGAAGGTGGGCTAGTGTTCCTACTGTGTTATACTTGTACCCAATGGAAACAAAAGACCAGGACCTCCACTGTGTCTGGAACAGAGACTGAGCATTTGGAGTCAAACTTCTGCCTCCATTCTGCAGAGCTGGGCAACCAGGACAAGATGTTGGAACTACTCTGCAATTTCAGATGAGTCTTTTTATGGTCAGGTGGGCATCATTTGAGGAGAGACATTCATCTATCTGCCTGATGAGGTGTGAGCCTTTCAGTGTGAGCCTTTCTCTCACTTAGCAGCCACCTGACTCTCCTAGTTGGCAATCAACTTGGCACATGGGCCACCTCATGGTGGGGAGCAGGGGTCAACAAATGACATCCCTCAAGCCGAATCTGGCCCACAACCTGTTTTTGTAAATAAAGTTTTATTGGAACACAGCCATGCCCATTCATTTACATCTTGTCAATGGCTGCTTTTGAACTGTAATGGCAGAATTGAGTAATTATAATAGAGACTGTAAGGTCTGCAAAGTCTAAAATGTTTTCTCTCTTGACCTTTGCAGGGAAAATTTGGCAACACCTGGTAGTCCACTGAAACAGGATTTAAAAAATAATCAGGTGGAGCTAAATCAGTAACCTGAGCATCATCCCATCTCCTCACTCTCCCTCAGCCCTGACATCAGGTTGCTCACCGAGACCAGATTATCTGCTTCACTATATCTCATATGTTTCCCCCTCATCTCTTTCTCAAAGTCCACTGCTTTAGTTTAGCTCTGTCTCCACCCCTCTTGACTATCACACACCAGGGCCACCACTAGCCTCTAAGATGTCTGGGTGAATTAGAAGACATAAAGATGTCTTCTCTGGGTAGCTACAGCTCCACGACACATACAGTGAACATCAGGGAAAAAAGCCACGTGACCTTATGGATTATACCCTTCAGTTACAGCTCTTACACCTTCTGGTTATACCTATTGATTGTACATTCTCCTCACTTCCCTATCCAGGTAGACCTTCACCCTAGAGCTGGAGTGAGCTTTCTAACAGGCTGTGTCCCTCTCCTGCTCAACCCCTCCATAGCTCCCCTCATCCTCATGACAGAGCCCATGTGCATAATAGTCAAGGCCTGTCATGGTCTGGTCTTTGCCAGTGCCCCAGGCCCACGCCTCAGCACCTACTCAGCCTACCTCGCAGCAGGGCACTGTCATACAACTTGGAGTACCCCTGACCTAGACCTCCATGCTGTTCAGACTTTGGGGACTGGCACAGTCTTGTCCTTCATCAAATACTTTATTCCTTCTTCTATTCATTGGAAAACTTCCTAGTCTTCTGTCAGGTCCACCACAAGCCTCTCAAACGTCTTCACACACTACAGTTCGTGGCGTATGCATGGGTCAGGAAATTAAGGGTGGTGGAGCTTGACCAGTTTGAAAGAGGCACTAGTCTAGCAAACACAGGAGTGCACTGCCCTCGGTCAGGTGCTGTCATAGCGTAGGATGAGTAACACAGGCTCTGGGGCCACACTGCCTGGGGTCAAGTCTGGCTCTCCATTTTATTAGCAATGACCTTAGGCAAGTGATTTAATCACTGTGCCTCAGTTTCTTCACCTGAAAAACCATGATAATGATAGAACTTTCTTCACGGCTTTTCATAAAGATTCAACGAATATATTAAGATATGTGTATAAATTGTATACATAGCTTAGAAAGCTACCAGCAACATGGCAAGTGCTGTAAACATTTTTGAGGTAGTGCATGTGTGTGTGGGAGCACGTGTGTATACGCACGTGTGTGTGGCTGTGGTTTTGATGAGCACTCGCTAAAAGCTGCTTCTCAGGCTCACATCGATTCTGATCCCTATTAAGGCTATTATTTGACTGTATTATGATTTTAAAAGATTATTTTGCTTTCCTCTCTCCTTTACTAGACAGGGAGCTCCTGGAGGGCAGCAAGTATGTCTTATTATCTGTATTCCAAGCGCCCAGCACTGGCCTTAGTTGATTTTTATTTTTTTTCCAATAAATGAGAAAACGAGGCCTAGGTCCTGAAGCTGAACCACCACGGGGCCCCCTTCCTACAGTTACAGGGGCCAGAACCCTCCTGCCCCTCACTCACCCCACCCCACCCGCCTTTCACCCCTACCTTCTCCTGTGAGAAACATGCCAAACTTGTGAGGGATTGGGGCGACTTTCTCAGACTATCTGTTCTCCATGGCGAGATGAGGATTTGTGACCACATCTCACCGTCAGCGGGAGGGAGGAGGGCATAAGGGACCCTCGAGAGAGAAATGGAGCTTCCAAACCGATTCTGAGGAAAATGGAAACTCCAGCTGACCTAAGAGATTTCTATAATGAGAGAAAACCAATTTAAATGCAAATAGCCCAAAGCCTAGTTGGGGAAAGGCGTTGGCTGCAGTAAAGGCCTGGGAAAACAAACACAGCCCTCATCATGGAGGCCAGCTCACCGTTAGATGCGAGGGCTGCTTTATCCATTTAGGATTAAAGTCTAAAGGAGGGACAAAAAGTCGCATGCATTGCTGGCGGCAGTCCCTGGGCTTCGTGGTGCCGACTGAGACGTGGGCTCCTCCAGCGACTGGAGGAGCCAGTCGCTGGCCACGACCATTTACAGGGGTCCTCAGTAGGTGTCAGTTGCTCTGCAAGGTGCAGAGCGCAAAAGATGTCCCATAAATACCCAGGGCATGCCCTCTGAGGGGCTCACAACCTCAGGGAACCATTAGAACCTGAAGTCTCTTCTGGCTCCACAATAGGTACTTATATTTTATTGAGCATTTACTTTGCACCAATGCCCAGGCTAAATATTATCCGTGATAGTCATCCATCAGATTCTCTCAGTGAGCACTTATTATTATTCCCATTTGACAGACAAGGTAACTGAGTTTCCAGGAGGTATGAAACTGGCTCCTGTTTGTTGCAGAACCAGCTCGAATGGCTCCAGGGCTCTGACTCATATTCGCCCTGAGATGCTGAGAGGGGACATGGGTGCAGAGCAGAGGTGCCCAAAGGCAGGATGCCGTGGAACAGGGTTTGCTGCTGGCTGTGGCCTGGAGCCATTAAAGAACCCTGTTCAAGGAATCCCAGTGTGGATTTTTCTGCCACTCACTGTGTGACATTGAGGGTTACTTTCCCTCTCTGGGCCTCGTTTGCCTATATAAAATGAAGGGGGTGGCCTAAAATTATTTTAGGCTATAAAATCATATTATTCTAGGACTCCAGCTGCCCTCAAGAATAGCCATTGCCTGGTCGATAAAACACAACCTCTGTCCTCCTTGATGCCCCACCCCTTGGCCTCTACCCTTGCTGGCCCATAGCTGTTGCAACCGAGCACTTTAATTTCCTCCTTTGGTTTCATAATTCAAGGACAGCACCATCTGCCACATTAAATCCGCGTCCCCTGCTAGCCTCCTTCTCAAAATAAGAGATGGATAAAGGCTTCATCCGGTTTATTTTACAGATAGATCGAGAGGTTGGCAAAACCAAACAGGGATAGCGTTGGCCTTGCAAATGTTTATTAATCCCCTAATCTTCTGGTAGGACCCCAGAGCCCATTCTGCCATCTTCACTGCCTACCCCAGCCAAATCATGGTGGTGATGGTGATGGTAGATGACATTGATCGAGGCTCTTCTGAGTCAGACACTTCCTTAAGGTTTTTTGGATTCATTCATTTCACATGATTACATCTCTGCAAGGAAGGGGCTAATAATAACAGCCCCACTTTACAGATGCAGAAATGGAGACCCAGAAGGCTTAAGAAGTTTGCTGATGACCATGCAGCTGCGAACAGCAGAGGCTGAATTGAACTAGTTGGGGAAACAGTCACAATGGAGATGGCCAGCCTGAGAGGAGCCAGGCTTCCCAGCTGGGCTTTCTGACCTCTGATATTCGAGGTGTTGAGGGCACTCTCCTTTATGAAACATTCATTCGAAATATTTTTCCTGAGCAGCCCATAGTGTGCCAGGTGTCGCTCTGCTCTCCCTGCTGAGCGGCCAACAGAGAACAAAGCCCACCGGGGTCCTCTCTCAGAGGGCTGAATGTCTAGTACAAGCACAACAGATGCGATCGTTGTAGGTGATGGTAAAATGCTGCAAAGAAAATACAATGGGGGGTATGAGAGGGAGAAATGGGTGATGGTCAGGGCAGGTCTCCTGGAGCCCAGGGCCTCTGAGCAGAGATGGGGTCATTCAGCAGTGGCATGGGGTTTCTCAGCCTCAGCACCGCAGAGATTGTGGGCCTGGTCGTTGTCAAGGGGCCTGTTCTGGGCACAATCGGCTGTTGGGCAGCATCTCTGGCCTCCACCCACGAGATGCCAGTAGTAGCCCCCCTCTAATGTGACCTTGCCAAATGTCCCTGAATGGTGAAATCAGCCGAGTTGCGAATCCCTGAGTCATGAGATCAGCAAGGCAAGCGCCGTGGGTGGAAGGGAAAGCAAGGCGGGCTGAGCCTTTGAGAAACAGGAAGAAGATCGGTTTGGCTGGAGGGCAGGGGGCAAGGATAGGGGTGGCAGGGCTGTCACAGCTCTTGAAAACTCTCTAAAAAACACTCAGCACACTTACACACTTACAGAGTTTCTTGTCTGTGCCAGGCATTGTACCAGCTGTGTCCAAAGTCATGGTGCATGCCCCAAGGTGATCACAACTGGGGCAGCTGGAGGAGACACTTGAGTCCTGGAAGGCAGCTGTCAGCATGGGGCTGTCCATGGTAACACAGGATATTCTGGTCAGAAGGCAAGCAGATAGGGTCTCTGAGGGTAGTGACTGCAGTGCCGGAGGTCTGAGCGCCCTCTTGAAGAGGAGATACAGACAAGGGAAGCCTTCACCTTCCAAGCATTCCAGCCCTTCTGTCTTCCATCAGCAATATCCTGCCCCACCCCCGAACCCCCGCCAGCCGCACAGCACACAATTTTCGTGGAATTTCTAATCACTGTGCCCCCCTGGTCTAGCCAAGGGCTTGGCATGAGACCCAAGCTTAGCTATCAGATTCTTTCTTCCTGGAATTAGAATACTGGGCAGAGAAACCCAAAGGCAGAGAATGGCTAGAGTCCATTTTTCTAATGAAAACGGAACAAGGAAAGTTCTTTTGTTCTGTCATTATTTTCTGCTCTCTCAACAACCTGTTTTTCTCTCTCTCTTCCAAAGCCTCATTTCTGTTTTTCCTTCTAACGCCCTTTCAATATATATCCATTTAGTTCACCACAGTGGATTTCCGATGCTCAAAATCCCAATTAAAATACAAATCGTGCAATGTGGACAGGGAAAAGAGAGTGTCAATTTCTGATTCACGGCACTCACCACTTTATATTAAATAAGCTGTATGTCCCTCTATCTCCTAGCAACCAGGAGCTTCTCCAGGGTGGGGAGAAGGCTTTTCCTCGCAGCACTCAGCTCAGGGCTGGTTTCTGGCTTTACACTCACCCTGGTTTGTAACTACCCATTTCTTTGTGGGATCATTGCTTAATGCCATCCTCCCCCACCATGCCGAAGGCCCACGAAGATGGAGTATAGGGAACCTACCCAGTAAGGTGACCAACCTTCCCGGTTTGCCTTTGTCCCCCGGGGTGTTTCCTGGGACAGGGACTGCCTGTGCTAAAACCAGGAAAATGCCCAGCAAATCAAGACAGCGGCCACCCTACCAGGGCTTGGCATAGAAGAAGCCTTCAAGCACCATTTGTCCCTGACATTCAAGACATATATATTGAAATGAACTGTAGAGCAGCCCAGCCAAAGGCATACTCTTTCATTCTGCATTTCTTCACACCGACTGTGCCCGGTAACCAGCTTGTCAGAAGCGGGGGATTCAGGAAAGGGTGTCCCAGCAGCCAGGACTGGAAATGTAAGTTGGAACTAGACTGAAGAGGGGGCCTCGAATGCTGGACTGAGAAATCTGGATGTCGTGCAGGTGTAGCAGGTCCTGGCTGGTGGAGAAGCAGGAGGACATACGAAAACAGCATAATTTAGGAGTGATGCCTCAGCGGCTGTCCACCAGCCACTGTTAAAGGAAGCATCTGCAGGCACTGCCTAGCAGGGGGACGGAGCCTGAAGTCCACGTGAGCTGTTTGCTCGTTTTCTTCCTAGGGTCTAGGCTAGGCACAGAGCGGTTTTGGCTACCTCCTTTTTCAACTCAAGCACAGCCATCTGCTCAACTCAACAAACAGAAAATCCACCCCCAGGAAACGTGAATTTATTTGCGGATATGCGATGAATCCCACAGCTTTGCTCCTTGCAGAGATCCAGCAACCCAAACCATGCCACGAGGCTGTCCTCCCGGGAGACGTCACCCCTGTCCAACCAGTAGGTGAGAGGACATCCATGCACAGCCAGGAGCCCTTTTCGGAAGAGGCTTCCCAGACTTTGAGGAACTGGTGATCCTCTGAGAAGAACACTTCTCTGATTGACCTCCCTTGATTCAGAGAGAAGGACTGTTCCTAAAATGACCTAGTAAGTGAGAAGCCGAGGGTGGGCGGCTCCCTCCTTAGCTTTTCTCAATAAAGAACTGAATCATGTAAAAGGGGGCCCCTTGCTCCTCCTGGCAGACAGGAGAAAGTTCTAGAAGGTGAACACACAACGAAATAAAAACATTAAATCAAGAGGTTCGAGCATTTTTCCTCTTTGAATTCTCTTTCTGTCCTTATCACACCAAGAAGGCAATCTCACTCTGGTACTAACAGGTCTTTAGCACCTCTCTGAAACTTTAACACCTCTCCAGATCGCCCTTTTAAATGGAAATCAAACAGCCCTCTAGCCTAGAGTCTTCAATGGGCACCCCTGTTCCCCCAGAGTTCAGTAATATTGCTTTATTTTCCAGGGTATTTCTTTTTATGGATAGCTCCTTTTTCTGGCAGGTGGTATTGGCCTTCCATTTATGGTAATGAGTACATTTCCCTTTTGAACAAATGTATTTAAGTTTTAAATGTGAGACAAGTTAAAGAAAAATAATGAGGGAGAGACGAGGCCAAGTGGCATGCAGCGAATCGCTCCAGGATCGGTGGTCCTCGCGCCAGGTCGTCCTCGCATGATTGCCGCTTGCACACTGGGGTGGGGAGCGGAGGGGAGGCGCGGTGACTCTAGGGGCGCCCGCCAGAGCAAACGGCAAGCTTAAGACTTAAAAGGTGGCTCCTTCACGGAATTAGGAACAGACCTTGGAAGCTCTTCACGAGCCTTTGAACAGACAGAAACCTGAGATGAGAGAGAGTGGGTCTGTTTAACTCGGCAGAGGACCATCCTCGTGGGTAAGGGGTCTCCTCCCTCAAGGGAGAGATGGGCAGGGAATTTGTGTATTTTTCCTACGGAGAACTACTGAAGGAGTGATAACGGGCAGGAACAGTGGTGGAGGGGCAGAAGCAGCCGCCGCGTGCGGGCAACCTGCGCTAAGCTTTTCATACATTCCCGGTCGCCTGTCGGCCCATTCGCCAGCCCTCACGCAGGTATAATCACCCCTACTTTACAGATGAGAAAACAAGAGCTCTGCAAGGTCACAGTGAGCACGAGGTAGGCGGAGATTCAAGTCCAGGGCGTCTGGCTCTGCGCATGCCCCTGTTAACGTTTCCTGGAGGTGGGCGGCCCTAAACTTCATCTCCATTTTACAGAGGAGGACTCAGGCCTAAGATCACACAGCTACTGAATTGTCAAGTCAGGTAACCCACCTCCCAAGAGTGGCGTTTTCCCGAAAGCAAGTTATTTTGTTAACTCAACAAATGCTTATGGAGCCTCTGTCCTGTGGGGAAGGCCCCTCTTCCAGCACACGTGTGCTCTCTGGGGGCTGTGGGTCCATCCCTGCCCTCCCCCAGGTGGGGGAGTCATCCTATGCACCTCTCCCTGGGACCTCTGGATTTCTGGTTAAATCTAAGCCAGACCAGCCCACAGGCCTGGCTCTGTGGCAAAATCGGGAAGCCTGGGCAAGGCTTCCAGAACCTTCAATCTGGTCTCAGTTGTGCCTCTTTGCCCCTCCCAGCCTCAGCTTCCTCACCTGCCAAGCAGAGCTAATTCCAATGACCTGACTCCACTCACAGGGTTATTGGGAAAGTCCAACAAGGGTGTGTAGGTGAAAGACTTTTCACCTTGAAGCTCTACATTAGTTGTCGCCGTTGGTTTACGTGTCTCTCTTGCAAGTTACCTTAAAATAGAAATACACTGTTTTTTTTCTAATTACCAAAGTTTGGGAATTACAGAAGAGCACACAGAAACAAATACAAATCATTCATGACCCTCCCCTACCCACTGGTCATCTCTATTAACCCATTGGTATATTTCCTTCTGGTTCCTAAATATGAAATAAATAAGTATAATCACTGCCTGACTTAAAATCCCGTAGTTTCCCCCTGCAGTTGAAGTAAAATCCAGACTCCGTATAAACAACCAACCTGGGCTTTCATCCCTGTGTCGTGTGGCCTGTGCCTGCGTCCCTCCCACCTCACCTCTTTCCAATTGCACACCATGTCTCTGCCTTTATTTATTTCTCTCTAAAACTGCAGTTGCGTCACCCCTCAAGGCCTTTGTCCCTTTGCCTGAAATGCTCTTTCCTGGATCCTCATGAATGGATGTTTTGCAACATGCAGGTCAAGATCGGAATGTCACAGCCACGGGTCATTCTCTCCTTGTCACTCCGTCTAAACCAGCCCATCCTACGTCCTCTCCATGGCATCGCCCTACTGCTGGTAACCATCTTGTTGGTTTTCTGACTTCGCCCCACATGGTACGCTGACCTCGTTCCCTTCTGTATCACTGTGCCCAGAATATTGCCCGGCACACAGCACTTTAACTATTCAATAAGTGAATGGATTAGATTAATGCACTTCCAAGCTGGGATCATCCTAGATCAATATTGTGCAACCTGATTTTTTTCACTTAATATGATGTGACCACAATGACTTTAATGGCAGTGCGGTACGCCATTATATGGACACATCACCATTTTTAACCAAGCCCCTGTTATTGATTAGTTGGGGCATTTCTCATTGGTGTGTTTGTAAGTAATATTACAGCAACCATCCTTGTACATACACAGCGAGGCTTCGCACACCTCCTTGTCGTTTCCCTAGGATTAATTCCTGCTGGTGAAACCCTGGGATCCAAGGGTATGGATTTTAACCCTCTTGATATTGATTGCCAGACTGACTTGAGGAAAAGTCTGACTGTCTCCAAATTTGTTTTAATGACCCATAGTTGCGCTAGTCTTGGTAGAATCCTCTGAAGGCAAAGAGAATGTCCTTATCTCCTCATCCAGGAGTGAGCTAAGGTTGAGGCCATTGGGCAAGACAGGTCATACCCACTTAATCAGCAAAAACCTCTTTCCTTCCCAACAATAGCTACACTTTGAGCCCTACTGACCGGGCCCAACCTGTGATGTGTAGCGATCCTCTCAGGTGGTAAGGCACCAAGGCTAGAAGTCACTGTAGCCAGGCCAAGGCACTTCTCTTTCTGGAAATTAATGACAGCCTGGCCCAGACACACCTTGTGACCTGGATGTTTCTTCTTTTGCTCTCCAGAACACACCTGGGATGGGCCAGCTGGCTTCTTGCTTGAACCTTGCCTCTACCTGGCCGAGTCCTCTGTGCCTTCGCTCACCTGCCTGCTCCGTGCCCTACTCCATCTCCTGTCCCAAGGCCTAGGCTGCTCCCCACCAGGAAGCCCCTCAGTAGCCCAGAACTGCTACAACTCTGACCACCCACCTGTCCTGTGGCATTGAATCAGGGCTTTTCTCCTTCCAGGAACTCGTTCACAGTCTGAGTCAGAACCTTTGGTAGAATCGGGCCTGGTATGGATACTGGTCTCTGGTACTTGCTTGCTTCGTGTCTTTGGACAACCTCTTTAATCCTTTCGGACCTCAGTTTCCCCATCCACAAAACTGAGATTGTTATAGTACTGACCGGAAAGTGTTGTTCTGGGAATTCGTATAAAGCCCTTCGCTTCGTGCCTGGCACAGAACAGTCGCTGCACACAACAACAGAAAATAGTGTTTATCTTCATTTTGTTCCTCTGTACCTCTGCACAGGCTGAGCCGGTAACAGGCACAACGATAAAGGAAATATTTGTGGAATGGAATGAACGGACGTCATGTGAGCCTTCCCTGTGTGTGGACCGAGCTTCGCTCACCCGCACTTGGGGAAACCAGAGCCAGTCACCTCAGGATCTCGGGGCCGGAGGAGAAAAGAGTCTCTACCAGGAGCTGAATCGTCCTTCAGACGTTTGTCCAGAGCTCTTAGAGAGTGAAGATAGGTTCTCTGATTTAATCCCCACACCCACCTGACAGGAAGATATTTTTATGTCTCTCTGATAACACCATTTGTTGACTACCTAGTGTGTGGCAGGCCTTTGCGAGACACTTTTTAAAAAATGTGATTTCATTTAAATCCTTACTCTATCTCAGGGAGATAAGGGTTATTATTACCAAAGAGGAAACAGGGTCAGAAAGTTTAAGTAAACTGCCCAAGGGCAAATGGGTAGTCAGAGAAAAGGAGAGGCCGGGATTTGAAACAACAACAAAACCCAGAAACTTCCGTTATATCACCTGATTTACTGACATTTTCACAGACCGTTCAGACCTCTGCATTCAGTAGGCGCTTAATAGGAGCTGAATTGCAGATGCATGGTGATCTTGGGCCTTCTAAAAGGCGCTTCAGAGGGAGCAGTTTCTATTTCCGGCACCCACCTCAATCTCCACCTCAAGGGAGGTTGCTCCCCACCCCCTGCGCGGCTGTCATGATGTTCTTGTTTTTCTCCAGGCCCCGTGACTCAGCTTGCCGCTCCAGATGGCTTCCTGCCTTTCCAGTCTTGTTGGCTGGGGTCCCGGGGCCCTGGTACAGTACACTAAAACCGAAAACATGTTGCAACCAAGAGTGGAAACCCTCCCTCCTCTGATCGCTAATGGGAAGACCAGGGTCTTCTGCTAATCATGGTGGTGGCTCCCTCCACGGCCTCCCCTCTGGCCCTGAGATCCTCCTCCTCCGCCCCAGCATATTCTTGATGCCTTGGAGATGCCTCTCAGCGGGGAAGCAGGGACCAGCGAAGGGGAAGGTCCCAGTTCTGACATGCTCTTGGTCTGTTGACCTTAAGAAATTTACTTGCTGAGCCTCAGTGGCCAAATGGAGGGTTATGCCCACCTCTGAGGGTAATAGCTAGGATTTCCAGATAAGGTGCAGAATGTCCCATGCTGTGGACTGTGTTCCACCTAAATTCACATGTTCAGTCCTAAGGCCCAGTGTGATGGCAGTAGAAGGTGGAGCCATAGGGAGGTCTTAGGTCATGGTGACTCCACCATGGAAGGATCCAGAGAAAAGGCAGCCATCTGTGAACCAGAGAGAGGGCTCTCTCCAGACACCAAATCTGCTGGCGCCTAGATCTGGGACTTCCCAGCCTCCAGAATTATGAGAATTAAAATTTGTTTTTAAGCTAGGCTATGGGAATTTGTTACAGCAGCCCAAATGCACCAAACTGAGCTAAATTTACCATCCAGTTAAAATTTGAATTTCAGATAGATGATTTTTTCATAATATAATTTTGTCCCAAATATTGCATTCAAATTTAACTGGATGGTCCTGTAACTTTACTTGCTACATGTACAACTTTATGTAGAGTATAGAGAGAGATAAATGTGAAGATGCTTTATCACCTACCAAGAGCTATACACCAAATCTCTTTCCAGACACATAGGCATATCCACCCACGGACCGCCAGCTTGGCTCGGAGCAGAGAATGGATAGACTTATGATCAGCTGATGGAAATGTGCACCTTCTCGTGTGGAGCCCATGAATTGGATACCTGGGCCTTGTTTGTCTTGTTTTTCAATTGGCTGATCTTTGGACATTCACCTTCGGGGCTTCAATGCTCCCATTTTTAATACTCCCAAATGCTAGAATGAAAAACGTGGAAGCAACAGGTACCGAGAACTTTACCTGTTGTTGATTGACTGACGCATGTTTGAACCAAATCTCCTTTTTTTTTTTTTTAATTTAAAGATTTATTTATTTACTTGACAGACAGAGATCACAACTAGGCAGAGAGGCAGACAGAGAGAGAGGGGGAAGCAGGCTCCCCGCTGAGCAGAGAGCCCCATGCGAGACTAGATCCCAGGACCTTGAGATCATGACCTGAGCTGAAGGCAGAGGTTTAACCCACTGAGCCACCCAGGCACCTCACTTGTTCTCCTTTTGACTGCATAGTTGAAGAAGAAAACAGCATGATTTGTAAGTAAATTACTTAATGAAGGATGTGTTTGGCTCCAAGTTGTTTGCAGAGCCCTGCTTAACATAAAAAAACAAAAGGAAACAACTGGTTTATATAGACTACTTGTTTATTGGGGGTTTTGGGTACCTCCTCCTGTCAGAGTTCCCTGGAGGGAGAGATTTTGTCTGTTTTGTTCCCCAGTACTATTTAGTACCTAGCCCAGGAAAGCTAGAATATTTGATGCCCTGAAACCATTTTAGCTGGCTACTTTAAAGACAAACAAATACAATCCATAATTTATAGGAAAGGGACTTTTCTGAAGCCAGTCAACCTCCCTTCCTTGTTAAGGAGATGACAATCATGGCCCCAAGTTTTTTGGAATAGTTACCACCTCTCCACAGAATTTCCCCCAGTCAGTGACCAACTCAAGTGCCCAGTGCCTAGGGCCCAAGGGCTAGGTTATTTGGTCCACATCCCCAAAGTTTGCAAAGTTCTGCTGTCATGTTTTTGTTTTTTAATGGGCTGATCACTGGCCACCAAGACACTAATGAATGCCCAGTACCCAGTGAAAGAACGGCAGGCTGACTTTAGGAACCTCTTAGCATCCAGAAAACTCTACAAACGATCTTGAAATTTGCCTCTTAAATAGCAACTCTCCAGTGGGAGAGGCCAACATTGTTGGTGACTTGGGACTGGTCCACCAGTCCCAGCAGCATTTGGGTCCCCTCACCTTAGTGAGACCCTTCATTCAGCTCTACATTGACTGTCACCCTTTCTGCACCCCCTTCCATAGGTGTCACAGCTGCTCTCTCTTTTCCAACCACGATTACCCACCCTAATCCAGGCTTCTCCTTTTCTCCCAGAACTAGAGCTTCCAGAATTTGTCCCCAAGTCCATCTTCCTACTGTCCCAGAGCGATCCCTTTATAAGCCCAGTACCAGCTGCAATCAGCTTGTCCTGCATCTCCCATTCAATGAAATTTTGGAAGCCTGATACTCATCCTAAAATCTTTCCAAGTTTCTTTGTGGGAGGTGGGAAGAGGCAAGGGTTATTTTCTTCATGGACATCTCTTGCTCTGAATACCTGTTTCTACTGGAAGGAATCTAGTATAGGAATCGAAGACTCTGCATGCACACCAAGAGCCACACCCACCCACTGGGGGTGTACAATCCTGTGTCACATCAACCCAGATCTGGCTTTGGTCCTTTTCTTTATTTTACACCCCAGAAAACTCATACCAGCCATCTTTGTGAGCATCAGACTTCCCCAAATTTTTTTGGACGGAGTAATTTCCATGTCAGGCATCAACTTAAGTTACTTTATTTATGCACCTTTAAATAAATATGAAATGCATACATTCCTTCTCATTAAAAAAAAAAAAAGTTAAAGCATCAGAGATAATGCTAAGGACGTAGAACAGGAAGATGGACTAATGGACAAATGTGGTTTCTTGACATCACGACCAATTTGCCATCCAGCCCTGAACTGCTTACCTCTTGGACTTCCTGTTGCAAGATATAAATAGATTCCTATATGTTAGGCTACTGTGAGTCAGGTTTTCTGCTGCACGCAGCTGAACACAATCTTATACACAGACACACTCCCCATCTGCCCTGAGCCTTCCCTTTCTCATTGTTTTCTGACCCCTTACCCATTTAAATTTTTCTACCTAGTACTTCATCACTAGCTGAAAAGATATTCCTTCTTAATGGCTCACAAGTTTGCTCTCTGGTTTCCCAGGAAAATGTAGGCTTTACATGGGAAAGGAGTTGGTCTTGCTCTCATGATGTCCCCTAGGGTCTAATGCAATACTTGGCACATAGTAGGTGGTTGATAAATATTTGTCAATAAAGGAGTGAGTGCAAATTTGATTATGTCCTTCCTCATTCAGAGGATAAAATCCAAACTACTAAGATGGGCAGTCAAGGTCATTTCTGCCCTGTGCTCTGCCTGCCCTATCCATCGTATCCCAAACCAGTTTGTACTGCTGTCTGTATGTGCACCTTCCACTGAGCCTTTGCACAAGCTGCTCTCTCATGTACACACACACACACATTATTGAGCATATACTGTATGCCAGACACTCTTTTTGGAACAGGAGAAAACTCAGTGAACCAGACAGAGTGCCCACAACTATGGAGCTCAGCAGAAAGGATAGACATTGGCTAAGTAACTACAGTGTAGTCAGTCTTAATAAGAGGGAATAATGGAGTTAAAAGAGAGTTCCACAATCTCTAGCTGGCAAACTCCTAGTAATCTTTTAAGGCCCAGCTCCTGTGTCACTTTCTCTGGAAAGCCTTCTCCATGTCCCTGGGCTAGGGAGGTTGCTCTGGTGCTCCCACAGACTCTTGCTAGACAAATCGAGCCACAGAACTTGGCTTCCTCTACAGTCTTTGCCATCTTCCTATAAGCCTGCTTCTGAGCTTGCTTGTGAACTTGTGGAACCAGGAGCCCTGCCTCATTGATCTCTGTATCCCCAAGGTCTAGTGCAGGGCTCAGCATGCAAATTTCTATTGAGTTTAGCAATTGACCTGTCCCTTCCTTGGCCTGCCTCTTTCCTTCTCCCCGGTCCTTTTTCCTGTGCTCAAGTTCCAGGCTGCCTTGGTCTCCCCATTCCACACTTAGGATCCCAGGAATATCTTCATCTTGCTGTGATTTAACCCTTCCCCTCCCAAGCAAGCTGTGGAGTGGGGAGGTACCAGCTTCCTCTTGGGCTGTCCAAGCAAAGCTTAGACAAAAGGCCAGGAAAAGCCATCCAAACACAAGGGATTAATTTTCTGCTTTCCTTCTCCTTTATTGCTCAGGCAAACCACCTCTTCTCCCCCTTCCCTTTCTTATCTTGCATTGTCCCCCACTATACTTTCTTCCCAGAACCTGGCAGATTTCTCTGGCCTCTGCGCCTCTGCACCTGCTGTTCCACTCTGCCAGAAATGCTTTTGCCCTACCAACCTTCCTGACAAAAGCTGTCACACCCTTTGAAGCCCAGTTTGTGTCATCTCTTCAGTGTGGCTTTTCCCCGTGCCCCCTCCTCCATCCCCAAGCAAAACGTATTGTTCTAATGGCGTTCCTTGGCTGTGGCCTCATCCTTCAACATTTTGTTGGTTTGTCCACGGCCCACTTGCTCTCAGACAGTGAGCTTTTCACCTTCTGGATCAATGGCTGGTCTGTGCCTAATCGCTGTCCTTCCAGTGCTCAGCCCAGAGCTTGGAACACTTCGAGATCAAGTAATTGTTGCTTTGCATGGCCGAAGTCTTGGGCAGCAGGTGAGAAGAGGGGGCTACCCCTTCTGGGCAACGACACCTTGATTTGTCTCTGGGGATCCTCTTACCCCTTCCTATCCATCCAGTTTGGGTGGAACTGACCAAGACCCAAAGCCGAGCCTATGATGTGGCAACCGACTCAGCACATATCCTGACCTCAGTGGCTATACAGGGAGGGGCATGTGAGCCACGCCCAGCCAGTGAGAGCATGGCAGCAAAATTAAAGATGGTGACAGAAATTGGGGGAAAGGAAAATGAAAGCAAAAGAAAAATGGATGGACCAAAAGTAGAGTTAGTGTCCCTAAAAGGGGTCCATGAAGTCCAAGATATTTGACAGAGTCTGTCTATCCCCATGACTCTGTGCTTCCGAACACAGAAGTGTTCCCACTTAAGCAGCTGCTGCAGAGAAACAAGACCCACCTAGAACTAAATGAAGCAGGATGAAGCTGTGGTTGGAGTCAGATCATTGGAGTTCAAATCTTAGCTCTGCTGCCCACTAGCTCTGTACAAGCCCCTTACCTCTCTGACCCTCTGTCTCTATCAGTAAGATGCAGATATTGATTTGTGGGGTCGCTGTAATAAACAGGAAATGCATGCAAGTAGGAGCAGGTAACCAGCTGTTGCTACTCTGCTATCATTAGTTGATGGTCTGGTACCATCTGATCCAGGTAGAGATGTCAAGGCCAGTGACGAGACTTGATCAAGGGCATGGAGACAGAGAACAGAGAGGAAGATGGATGGAATAAATATTATCCAGATGGTGTTAGTCAGGAATCTTTCATTTGCAAGTAACAAAAACCCAACTTCAAAATCTGCTTGAGCTGAGAGGGAAGTATTTGTTCATGTCACTGTCAAGTGAGAGGTACATCTTGAGTTTCACAAATGGCTGGAAGGCTGGGTGGCCTCCTTGTATATCTTCTTGGTTCTGGGCTGGCCGCCTTCTCAGGCAACCACAATGCCCATAGAGGTGCCAGTTCCTCCAGGCTGAGAGACTCAGCCAGCTGGCCATCCTCAGAGAAAAACAGAGGGTCTCTTCCCCAACATTCCTGATGGAAGTCTTGGAACTGAGTCTCATTTGCTATGCTTCCTTATGTTCCCATTCTGGAGCCAATCATAGGCGTGAAGGAATGTTCTGACCTGGGCCATGTGACCATCCTTGATATCTGGGGAGAGGGAAAGGGTCCAACTTCACCTGGGCTGATGGTGGGAAAGAGGATCTTTAAGGAAAATTAGGGTGCTGTCACCGAGACCCAGGAGGGGATGCTGGGGAACACACTAACAGCTGTGTCCTACAGAAGGGCATTAGCAGGACCCAGGGAAGGATTGGATGTGGAAGGCCAGCTCTCCAGGCGGTTTTGAGCTCATGGCCTCTGACTTTGGTCCCCAGCGAGCCTCAAGAGTATGACTCAGCAGTGAAACTGCTACACTCAGGGTTTTGCAACCAACCTTTCCCCTCCTCCCCAGCCCTGCACTGGTGTGTCCCTGGGGGTGGGTCTGGAAATGCCCCTGCCCCGGGCCGCCTCTGGTCTCTGGTCTCTGGGAGAGGGAGTGTCTCCCTTGTCCTCAGCCCAGCTCTGCCATTTCACTCTTGCTCCTCGCCCCAGGGCAAAGTCTGGAGATTGCTAAGGAAAAGGTCAAATGCCACCTTGTGCTAGGTTGGGCATCCAATAGCCAGTGTGTTGTGGCTGCCCTACCCCCAACCAAGGAAAGGGAAGACCAGAACTGTACCTTGGCCGCAGACCCCAGACACAAGAATGGTCAAGTGCTTCTCAACCCCCAGTGGTGATAAAATGGGGATAATAAGAGCTGTCCCCAGAAGTCGGGAAAGTAACTAGCAAATAAGGTCATGCTGAAGGCACACCCTTTGAAAGAGGGGGCTCCCACCCTCAGGTGACCTTTCCTGAGCACCTACCACATTTCAGGCCCAAAGTGCACGCTGGAACAGAGAGCAGAATAAAATCCAACCATAGCCCCAAGTACAGAAAATACAGTCTGTGGAAGCTGGGGACAGCTGGGAGGCCTGGACGACAGGGACCTAGGCGGCTCCTGATGAGCAAAGAGCTGGCTGGGTCAGGAAAGGAGGGAAAGGGCATCCTGGGGGAAGAAGCTTGTGCAAAAGTGAAAGGTTGCCTCAGAAGCTGAAGGGGAGCCCAGGACACAGAAAGAAATCATGAGAAGAGATGAGCCCGCAGTGGCAGATGGGACCAAAGTTTAGAGCAAAGTTTAGACCAAAGAAGTTCTACATGAGGGAGTGTCCAGGTCTCTGATAGAGACCTTAAGTTCAGATCATTTCATTAGAAATAATTAAACAGAAGCTCTGGCAGAGTGAAGGTCTCTCTTCAGTAGGAGATCAACTTAGCGAAGATTTGGGGCCCGAGAGAGATGCAGAGAAGCCTGACTTTCCGAGAAACGTCATCCTGTCCTCTCGTATCTGATGGCACACCCTGATGCCAGTTTTTATTTCCTGTGTTGTCACCCCCACCGCCCCTATAGCTCCTTTCTGAGAAGTCATGGCACAGTGGATGCGTGGACTGTAACAGTAGCCAGGCAGAGAGGCACATGGCCCCTGCCAACTCCAGCTGCTTGGGGAAATCAGCCAGGCCAATGCCTAGCCAGAACACCTATAAGTGCAAAAGGGGCCTTCCAGGAGGGCCAGAAATGTTTCTTCCTGTCCTTTTCTTTTGTCATTTCAAAATTAACTTGCCATTCAGTTGGGAAAGGTAAGAGCCCTTTGGTCATCTGTTCCTGGCTGTGTGACCTTGGCTAAAGGCTTGTGAGCCTGCGTTTTCTCAGCTAAAAAGGTGATGTGAGGGAGGCCCTCCATCCAGCACATGAAGCACCTGTGGGCGGAGGAGGACATCCATGCTGACTCCCTTCTCCCAAGTCCCTCCTCCCAGAAGCCTCGGCTCTTCTTACCCCCATAGACAGTGCTGAAGGCAGCACAGGGCAGCAGGGTCTGCACTGGACCACAGACTCACCCCAGATGGGGCTGCAAACCATAGTCGAAAGATTCTAAAAGTTATAAATCAAGGTAATATACCATTAAATAAAATGTGTTTTATTGCCTGATAGGACCAAGCTTCCTAATGACCTAGAATTAGGTGCAACCTTGGAGTTTCACATGAGCACCTGAAGCCGTTGCCTTTATTCTGTTTTTCTGCCCTGCAAGGGGCCTTGGGCGGATAGCCCGCATATTACCCCCACCCCCAGCAAATAGCACCCACTGGCCCCATGGTCTACCCTAGTGAAAAGAGAGTAGGGGAGAGGCTGATGAAAGCCTACAAGTGGAGTCGGAACATTTAGCAAGAAATCCCGGGGTCCTGGGAATCTGGAGCACCATCTGGAAGGGAGCTGCACGGATTCCACAGGGACACAGCCCTTGTCCTGCCGAATTCCTCACTGGCGCTGGGGAGAGGGCTGGAGCTCCTCCTGCCCTAGTCGGAGGTTGCAGGACAGGGAGCCAGGAATCAAAATTATGTTCTTGGTTCTGCTACTTTCAAATGAGATCTTACGTCAGTCCTGGTACCTCTTTGCATCTCAGTCTCTCCGATGGCAAAATAACCGAGCCAATCTATCTAGTCTTTGAGTTTCCTTCTGGCTCTGATCCAGGGTCCTACCACTGACCCTGCCCTCCTTCAGCCCAGAGGGTGCTAGACACTGGCTTCTCCAGGCCTTCCTGCCTAGGGCAGACCTTTTTGCCTGGGGCAGCCCCTCCAGGTCCACAATTATCCTTGGAATTGAACTCTCAGCTTCCCTAAACAGCAGGCCTGGAACTAAGAAGCCAACAAACTAACAAAAACCTTTAATTGATTTCATCCGAGACCTGGGATCCTAAAAGTAGTCAAATCTTGACCAGGTTTGCAAATACAGGCTTCTAGGTCAGCTAGGCGGGCTGGCCCTTCTTTATAGCTCTTGACAGCCGGTTCAGTCCTCCCTAGCCACTCTGTAATCAGGATCTTTAAAGAAAGTAAGTGAATTAGGCAAATGGAGAGGACAGAAGGTTCCTTTGAGTTGTGGAGCTTGGGGACAGCCCTGGTGAGACCAGATAAGGCTAGAGGAGTGAGGGGAGGAGGGATAGGGAGGAGAGGGCAAGGGGGGAGGGGCACAGGAGGAGGAAGGGAAGCCATGATTAGCATTTACTGAGTTTTACCACCCGTCTGGCAAGTGACCTGTGCCAAAATTTTTACATACATTTTTTCAATAATTTAAGGATTTCACAGACCAGTAAAATCCCCTCCTTTCCCATACCCGATTTTGGGAGCTGAAAATGAGTGAGTTTCTTGCTTTTTGTGTTGTTGTTTGGCCAAGGAAGGGCATTAAAAAACAAATATCCATTCCATTGTTTATCCATTTGACAGATATTTATTGAGAGCTTGCTGTGTGCCAGGCATTTTTTCAGGCCCTGAGGTAGAGCTGTGAACCAGACAGACAAATATCCCTGCTGTCCTGGGCAAAGTCAGACAATGGACCCGAACAGGAAATAAGTAACAGGTCTGCCGGTGGTGCCTGCTAGGAGGGAGAAACAGGTCAGGGAAGGGGGGAAGGATGGGGCCCAGGGGAGGTGGATTGTATTTTAAAACAGGATGCTCAGGGAAGGGGTCCTTGAGAAAGATCCACCTGATGAGAGGGTGAGACTCAGGTCAGTGGGTGAATTAAGTATTCTAGGCAGAGGCAGCCGTATGCAGAAATGCCTGTTGCCCTTTCACTTGCCAAATAAAAATGGAGTGAGGATTAAAATCTCAGATTGAAGGCCAATGCTTCTTCCAGGAGTGTGACTGGTAACCCATTCTGCTGGTGTATATGCGTTGCTTCCATATCTAGCTAGCTAGCTATCGTGATATAGGTACACATGTACAAAGTACACGTGTTCTTTGTCAGGATTTTTCTTATTATGCCATAAAAGGGTAAGAACATGTCTCAAGTCAGTATTTGTCTACAGATTAACCTGTGGCCATAGATGGTTACTGCATTTTATAGGGGAGGCCTCCGACCCTCCAAGAGGGAGCGGCCTTGCCTAGGGTCACAACCACTGGTACCCATCAGGTCAGTATTCGAACCCAGGTCCAGGTCCTCTGCTGTTAACCATAAGCTGCCCTGGGCTGCTTTGTGGCCACACCTCTGCCTGACCCCGGCCCCAGGGGCTCCCCAGGTGCTGAGTCAAAGAACAGCTTAGCCATCTGGTTAAACCTGATTTCCCCTCCTTCTTTGTCTTCCTGGGAGGCTGGGGCCGTGTGAGAGCAGGCAGGACTGAGGATGGGAGGGTGGGGCCACAGACTTTGCTCCTTTCTGGAGATCAGTGGGCAGCTCCCTGACACCAGGCCTGCTGGGGCCTCTGTGCTGGCATTTGCCCCATCAGGAAGCCTAGCTCAGTGGGCTAGGTCTGGCCTAGGAGACAGCATTGCTTCAAACCAGTCCATGCTCACGAGCATGCCCCAGGCAGCTGCCCTGGGCCTGGCTCTGTCCTGGGAACTCTGTGGGTCACTGTGCTGAGATGAACTCTGTCAGCCACCGTGAAGGGCAGGCAAGAGGGCTGTCCTCTGTTCGTTCAGTCACTCCTACCTCCCTCCCACCAGAATTTGCTGAACACCGGATCTTTTCAAAGAATGTGGTCTGAGCCTCTGAGATGTGCCAAGGCCAGGCACTGGTGTTCTTATTTAAAGAGGTATTAAATTAGCATAGAATGTAGGGAGAGGTGCTTTGGGGTAGGTGGAGGGATTTATTTAGACTAGAGGAGAACTGGAGAAGTTTTGAAAGGAAGTGAGATCTGGGCCGGGCCCTGCAAAGCCAGGGGCCTTGGAAAGTATAGGGCTGGGAAAGGGCATTCAGGCAGTGGGACAGCCTGCATGAAGGCCGGGCAAGTCCAGTAAAAGAGGGTGTGTTTGCGATCCAAGAGCTTTGGAGCAGAGTTCCCCTGCAGGATAGTGGAAAGAGAGGTGGTTAGGTTAGTCAGAGAGGAGGCTGAGAAACAAAATTCGGCAACTAGTGTCTGAGTGACCCAGACCAGTCATCCACATCTCTGACTCTCAGTTTCCCATCCTGTAAATCGGCTTTAAGGAGCCTCGTCCCACCTGTCTCATAGGGAAGTCTGAAGGTCAGAGGAACCAGAGATTTGGCTATGTAGAGAGGGTTCACTTACTTCCTTACATTTAGGGGCACTCCTTTATGCTCCCATGGCCCCATTAAGCCTCTCTCATGGTGGGCCCATAGCATCTGGGTTTCACTGGTTTCCACGGGGCTCACCTTCAGCCACAGCCCTCCAGGCCCGCTAGGTGCCCCCGGAAGTCAGGGGTGTGATCTGCTCATTTGCATCCCAGGGGCTCCCATTGTCCATGGCCTTTGCATGAGGTAAGTGGTCTGAGCATAAACTGTGGGGTCGGCCTCATCCCAGTCTGACTCCCCAGTCAGGTGCAGGTCACCCGTGTGGCCCCCAGCAAATCAAGTCTTCTCTGAACCTCAGTTTCCCTGTTGGTGAAATGGGAATGCTAACAGGGTTGTTGTGAGACTTCAGAAACACAATGGGCAGAGGGACCTTCCAGCTTGACCTACTCCAATGCGTCCTCCGTGATGGGCTGCAGTCACTGGCACCAGCTGGGGGCCCCTCACCACCAGTCCCAGGAATCAGGGACCAGCAAGGCCTCTTCTGCTGGTCCAGCTCACAGGATTCTGAGGGCAGGGAGCCCACTGACAGTCACACCCATTGTTCCTTGTTTGCTCACTCACTCATGCCTTCAACAAATGTTTACTGAGCACCACCAAACACTCGGCACAACACTGAGTGCTTTGTTGAGGTGAAATGCTTCAGACCAAGTTTGTAAGCCTTGAGAGAGAATATATAAGAGAATTTAAATTAGCAGGTAGTCTAGTACCCTGTGCCTCCTCGATGGGGCAGGCTGTGGTCTGTCAACTTCAGAGAAAGGAAAAGACCCAGAAATTAGGAGGTAGAGGTGGGATAGGGATATGCGTTAGGGAAGACTTCCTGGAGGCAGTGGCCTGCAGCAGGGTCTGTGGAACTCAGACAGGCAGGGAGGGGAACATTCCAGGTAAAGGGAGCTGCTCCCTGAGCCAAGGTGCAGAGGAAGGAATATGTTTGGCAATCAGACCTGCTTCGCTGGATGGAATGGGTGGCATCTGGTTGTACAGTTGGCTGGGCTTGGGCAGCAGAAGGCTAGGAGGCTGAGCATTTCCTGCAGCCTGGGATTCCAGGCTGTTGACAGGGCAAAGCTGTGGCTCCATGAACTCACAGGCTTGGAGGAAGAACCTGACAGGTGATGCGGTAGGAGGGTCAGCGATGGCTCCTCTCCATGCCTGCCAGGCTGCCTGCCCCATTGGACAGAACCCAGGGCAGGGAGAGAACTGTGTTCTGCAGTAGGCTCTGCCTCCAGGTCCCTATGTGACTTCCAGTCAATGTGTCTCTTGGTTTCTAAAGGTTGGAGTGACCGGTCTAGATCATCTCAATGGCCTTTTTAGCTCTGGATTCTAAATCCCCTCCCTGTTGGTTCCAGGCATGTGTGTCGTTGCAAATCCACCCCATCCAGCTTCTTGGCAATCACCTTCCCCACCAGCCAGCCACACGGTCAGACGAGGTGACGAGGTAGCTGTCTTTATGCCATGTGACCCCTCTCCCCTGGCGGAACTAATTGGACCAGATTCCAGAAGATTCCAGAAAAGATCCAGGCCCTTGATCAATTAGATAGTGTGAGTCTACAGTTGCAACATTGTAGAAAGGATAACAAATATTTGTTGAACATTTATTCTCTCGTGTACTTTATTTCATTCGTATGTGCAGAGTATTCTAGTAGTATCCCCATTTTACAGATGGGGAAGCAGAGTTTCAGAGAAGCGTCCTATTTGTCAGCTTATATAGCCTGCTGCTGTTTGAGATATATGCCAATGTTCTAAGAAAAACAATTAGAAAAAAATTTCCCATCCTCTATATATTGAAAACAACTAAAACAACTGTAAGATATTTGTAGAATAAACTGTATTATTTTGCTCATGCAAATACAGAAGACTGTGCACTGGAATTCCAGTAGGAAATTCCAAATAATTTCTACCGATTCTGAAACAGTGTTCTTGGAACCAGCACAAAAGATTAAGGGTTTGAGAAAATACGCAGAGGTGGGTTTTGTATAGTGGGAAGGCCCCTGCATTGAAATCATATGTGTGTAGATCCGTCATGAAGCCTATCCATTATTTTAAGTTTTCATGATGGCTGGTCATTGATAATACAGACACATCGGATATATTTATCAGTTCGGGGGGATGGAGGGATGTGGGTGTGTGTAGACTCTGTCTATAATGTCACTCCATCAGCAAATAAAATGACAAAGTTCCACAGATAGGCTGTGACTTGGAGCTTATCATTTCAAGGTCCTGCCTCCCCAGCAGGTGGTGGCGAGCTGAAGCAGAGCTCCAAACAGAAAGGGAAAACCTGTGGATGTTGTGGGTCTGCAGAGATCAGAGATGAGGAGGAATTGGTAAGATTGCTCTGCGTCTTGATGGCCAGACCCCTTTTATGTGAACTTTTCAGTGTTAAAGTCTGTTCCTAGCAACCACACAATTCCTGATGAAGACCTCAGTCTTCCCATCAATCGGCCCTTATGTCCTATCAGTAAAATGCTGTCGGGAATGAAGCCATTCCATAAGTGAGCCCGTGTAATCAATAAAAGTTACATTATTTTGTTTCCTCCAATTTTGAGTCTGACCCTCAATTCACATTTATTTCAATCTCAGCTGTTAGTGAGGTAGGAGCAGAGCCCTTCTTTAGAGCAGAGCCTGCCATCTGGGAGGCTCCCATCTGAAATGGGTCTTCAGCCCAACTTTCCAGCCATGGCTACTACTGATGTCCTCCTGGTCCCCGGAAGGCAAACAGCACCACCACTGCTATGCTGAGGTCTGGCCTCCCTAAGTTAAACGTGCCACCCAGCCACTCCTTAAAACATTGCCAGCCTCCCCCTGCCCCCTGCCTCGGTGTTAAGGAATCCGCCATCTCACGGCACATAGAGGAACATGGCTTTTTCTCTCTTGCCTGCAGCACAAGAACCTCAAGTTCAGACTTTTAACACCGAAAACCAGGGAGGCAGCCTGCAAGGGTCAGTGTTTATAGCATGGGCTACCCATTTGCCCTGGAGGAAGGCAGAGTGAGTAGAGGAGCATGGAACCACAGGGGACGCCCCTATCAGTTTTCCTGACATTCTGCTAATGGCCATGGCACCCATGGCTCCTGGGGACCTCCCTTCTCCAGGAGGACCCAGGGGCCACCTTACTTAGACCATCCACTGACATCTATGTGGGTTTCTGGAATTCCCACCTGCAGACCAAAATGCACTGACTCTGAGTGGTGAAAGACGGGGGAAACGGCCACTGGGTCCTAGTGCCCCTTCTCCACCTCCTAGAGAAGGGGGTGCTTTGGCATTCTTGGTCATCGTGAGGACCCAGCAGGCTTCCTCAGACACACTTCCCAAAGACACCCTTACCAGCCTGGGCCACTGCCGTTTCTCCTGGATTCTTCCCCCGAGTAGCTCTGGGTTTATTTATTCGATGTGCAAAAGTCACTCTGTTGGAGCTCCGCGCTGGCTTTCTCATTCCCTTGTTTAAAACTAGCCTTGGGAGAAATCTCTCACGCTTCAGTGTGGCTTTCAAGGCCTCGTGCTAGCTGGACATCCCTTGCTTTTCTAGCCTCAGTCCTCGGCCTCACCCTCTTCACTTTCATCGTGCTCCGGAACCACACGCGGACTCGCTCTGTCTTCCTGGGCCTTCAGAATGCTGTGCCCTCTGCCTGGGACAGACATCCCCACAGCCTCGGGTGCTGCCTCTGCGGCTGCCCTTCAGGGTCAGGAAGCGCAAGGAACGATGGTCCTCAAGTGCACGGGCCTGAGTCCGGATGCCAGCTCCCCTCCTGGCTGGATGTATGACCTTTCTCTTCTCTGAGCCTCATGGGTCTCATCTGTAAATTGGGTAGCATTAAACCAACTCACAGGGCTAAGGTGATGATTCAGTGAGGACATGGAAATAAGCACAGGATAGCCAGGGAATGTGCCCCCCTTGCTATGTGCTTGGGATGGAAGATTTTCATCCTTATGGCTGACAGCCCCTCTTGGCATTCTGCGGCCGTCTGGATGACAGCAGAGTGCGGCAGACTGAACTGCAGAGCTGACTGACAGCGAACATCCTGGTCAGGAGTTTGAGGAATAAAGTAAAAAGAATGGGAGCATCAGCCATAATTTATTCACACTTACCACGAGCAGGAGCCATGTGGAGTGCTGAAGACCTTTAGTTCATTTTTTATTCATCAGTCCCCCATTTCTATTTAGTTATCTGTTTTTACTGGTAACAAAACAGAAGCTCAGAGGGTTGATCCAATGATAAGTGAGTTATTCACTGCCCTACAGCTTGTAAATGGCATAGCCCCAGTTGAATTGCATCCAGATCTGAGCCCATAGATCGTGCAATTAAACACACCTGCACATGGGTACTGATGGGGTTCAGGATGGACCACCCCAAAATACACTACTTTGGCATATTGATTATTTTGAATTAAAGTTACCTAAGAAACAACTGGTGCAGAAAGGACACAATGAGTCTCTTTTGTCCCCTGGAAAGCAGGAAATAAATTTCCCATGTGAAGGATACCCTCCCTGTACCAGGAGAGAGGTTCTTATCACTAGAGATAGGGAATTTAGGGTAAGAAGGCTGTATAAACAAATCTTGCTACTTCTTCACTCATTTAGGACCCCAAACCCAAACTTATATGTCTTGTTAACTCTTTGCAAATGTGTTGTTTCTTTGTCTAAACGCTGCCTGCTTTGGTCACGTCTTTGAGTCTCATAGTTTTCTGAGCTCCCATACATGTGAAATTAAATTTGTTTTTCTCTTGTTAATCTCTCTTATGTTCATTTAATCATTAATCATTTTATTAATTATTTGTTAGATCAGCCAAAGAACCTAGAAGGGAAGAAAGGAAAATCTTTCCTTCCCTACAGTATACATACTCACACATATACAAGCTTTCACACCACACCCATACACATATGTACACATGTGCACACACACACATACATTCTATTGTGCCTTTCCTGATACCACTAGGCAGTTAACTCATTTCTCAATGGACACTGACTGGGGTGTCCTACAATTTAACTCAGTTCTTTTTTTTTTTTTTAAGATTTTATTTACTTCTTTGACAGAGATCATAAGTCGGCAGAGAGGCAGGCAGAGAGAGAGGAGGAAGCAGGCTCCCCGCTGAGCAGAGAGCCCGATGGGAAGCTTGATCCCAGGACTCTGAGACCATGACCCTAGCCGAAGGCAGAGGCTTAACCCACTGAGCCACCCAGGTGCCCCAATTTAACTCAGTTCTGAGTTTCCTACCTGGAGTCACACAGGCTAAGCGCTCAGTCCCACAAGACTGTCTCAGATGTCTTCAGATGTCATTTGCGAGTCTAGGTTGCCACTGGGCTTCTGGTGGACAGGCTATAAATCTGAGGTTCCCTAACCCCCCTCTTTGGGTTTGCTTAATTTTCTAGAGTGGCTCACAGAACTCAGAAGAACTATGTACTTACTAGGTTACCAGTTCATTGTAAAAGGATCTAACTCAAGAACAATCAGATAGAAGAGACACACAGGGCAAGGTGTGTGGGAAGGAGTGAAGAGCTTCCATGTTCTCTGGAGCACAGCACTCTCCCCCAGCTCTCTGTGTGTTCACCAGCTTGGAAGCTCTTCGGGGCTCTGTCCGTTGGGGTTTTAGGGAGGCTTCCTTACATAGGCATGATGGATTAAATCATTCATGATTGATCCAACCTCCCTTTAATCCTTCTCCCCTCCCAGGAAGCCAAGGTTTGGGACTAGAAGTTCCAATCCTATAATCATGGTGAGTTCCCAGATCACCAGGTAGCCAGCTCCCATCCTTAGGGTCTTTCCAGAAGTTACCTCATTAACAAACTTAGGTGTAGCTGAAAGGGGCTTGTTATGAATAACAAAAACCTCTATCATTCCTTTCACTTAGGAAATTCCAAACGTTTTAGGAGCTCTGTGCCAGAAACAGGGATGAAGATGGGGCTATATATTTGTTATTATAAATCACAGTATCATAGACATACGTACTCATAAGCACACACACACCTGGCTACACACACACACACACACACACACACACACATGCACGCGCGTGCATGCGCAAGGAGGGAGCCCAAGGACAGGATGTACAGGAGATTGGACTATGGCTGGCCTGAAAAGAGGAAGAAGACATGAATATAGCCAAGGGAACAGGTGACATTGTTTGAGTCCCAAGTAGGGAGGGGAGTAGGCTTATTGCAGGAGTCCTGGCCTCTGGGCCAACCTTGCTGTGCTAATGCTGTTGCTTTTCTGAAACTTAAAGGGCTGTTTTCCCTCCTGATCTTCAGGGCTGGTAATCAGGGCTTGCCAAGAGCACATATTCCAACCGCCATAGTTAGGGCTCCCTGGGGAGATGGGGAGACTGGGTCCTTGTCCTGGAACATCCCAAACAGCCTTCCCTATGTCAGACTTCAGCAGAGCAGACACCCTGACAGATCAAGGGAACACTTTTCCTGATTTCTCTCTCTACTGGACCTCAGTCTCTACCTTCCTGATGCTTTGTTGATTGTGCCGACACTTTCATTTCCAAGGACTGTGGTGTACATGTTACTCTTCTAAATTCTATATTAAATTCTGATTTTAAAAAAATAGAGAAAATGAAAAAAATAACATCTGTAAATGGCTGTCAGTATTTTAGTGTTTCAAACATGTCCTCGTTTTAGAAGTGACTAGTCTTGCACCCAGCGGACTGGCCCATCTGCAGGGATATTCGCTCATTCATTTTAAAATGCTGATGGGGCACCTGCCATCAGCTGGGCTGTTACAGTCACTATGATAACAATCTTGACCCCACCAGACAAGATTCCTGTATCCAAGGAGACTGCTGGAGAAAGGTGGCGAACACGTTCACAAACCAATAAATAAGCAACAATAAGGAATGTCCTTAAAGCCACTGAAACATACACTGAAAATCGTTAAAATGGTCATTTTTATGTTATCATTTTATGTTAAATTTTGCCAAAGTAAAAAAAAATAGTGATTTCTTTTTAATCAGGGAAGAGGTGGGCTAATTTCCCCCGAGGTGGTTGAGGGAGACCTCTCCGGAGGAAGGACCTCTGATCAGAGAGCGGACAGAGAGGAGAGCAGGTGGGATCCAGCCGGCTTGGCCGCGCCAGCATCCTGGGTCAGGTGGGCAGGGGGAGGCTAGGGGAGGAAGGGTGAGCAGAGGGAAATGAAGGAAAACCTGTAGCTGTGGGAGTGACCTAATCTGGCTTCCACATTGTAAAGAGCACTCAGGCTGCCCTGTGGCACAGAGCTGGCCCAGGAGACACAGAGGCAACCTTAGGAGGCGAGGTGGCATTCTGGGGCGAGACAAATGGGAGGTCTCTCCCCATAAGCATCAAGGCCCCCGTACCTCCTTTTCCTGACTGTCCCCGCATCATGGGGCCGCCAGGTCACATGTTGGAAAGGAAGATGAGGAAATCAGTGTTGAAATCCTGTCTGTGTCAGTGGTAAAGGCTCCACCTCTGGGGATGGGGCATGGCCTGAGGAGCCCCTCCCCTAGCCTGCTTCACCCCATGGCTGGAGGAGGAGGTGGAGAGGAGAGGGACAAGGGCAGGAAGGGAGTGGCCTACAAGAACATGGGCCTGAGTTTGGCAAGTGAGCTCACCTCCTGGGCCTTGGTTTCCTCATCTGAAAAAGCAGGGCAATAACAATATTCACACTGCAAGCTTGTTGCAAAGGCTCAATAAGGTAATAGGTGTCAAGCCTGCCCCATAGCTTTTAGCAAAGGGTAAGCACTCAGTCAAAGCCATCATCACCACTGTCATCATCATTTTGCTTTGGAAATCTAGCACATTTATTCAGTCTGCTCTGGGTACATTAAGACCGTGAGACTTCCCCATCTGAAGGTTATACATTGAGTTTAACCCCCTTTGATTATAATGTTAGCTACCTTTTTTATACTCCTTGTGCATCTCAGGGTCAGGGTCTGGAACTTCATCTTTTTTTCCCCTTGGGGTCACACAGAAGGCTGTGATATCTATGTCCCTTAACACCCTGGTCATTATACGCTCACAGCACCCAGACTTAGGTGTTCAGTGTCCGTGTTTCCTGCTAGACATGCTCCATTAAGAAAGGACCACCCCTCCCCCAGCCATTGCTGTGTTAATAGGGCACTGGTTAAGGATCTGGACTTCGTGAATATATCCAAAATAATTGAAAGCAAGATCTTGGGGGCATATTTGCACATTCATGTTCATAGCTACATTAGTTGCAATAGCCAAGAGGTGGAAGGAACCAAATGTCCATTAACAGATGAATGGAGAAGCAAAACGTGGTGTATGCAAACAGTGAAATATTATTCTGCCTAAAAGGGAAGGAAATTCTGACAGATTGCTATGACATGGATGGACCTTGAAGACATTATGTTAATAAACAAGGCACAGGATAAATACTGTAGGATTCCATTTGAGGTATATGAGCTATCCAAAGTAGTCAAATTCATTGAAACAGAAAGTAGAATGATGGTTGGTTGCCACAAACTCAGGAAAGGGGAAGTGGGGTATTGTTTAATAGGTACAGAGTTTCAGTTTTGCAGGATAAAAACGTTCTGGATTTCTGTTGCACAGCATTGTGAATACACTTAACACCACTGAACCTTATACTTGGTTAAGTTTTCTGTTACTTGTTTTTTATCACAATTAAAAAAAAAAGAAAGACTCCAGGCTCCTGGGGACAGGGACCTAAGTTATCAAGTGGACTCCAACATAACTATACCAATCGCTTACTCTGGAAGTGAGCATTGCATGAGATATTCAGGTAAAACTCAGTGTTTGACACATGGTAGGTACTTAATAAATGTTATCTTTACTTTTATTATCATAAGTGCTTGATCAGTATCTGCTGGAATGAATGAATGAAGCCAATATTTGAAGACCAAATAACATGGGGACTTGTGTTGGAGCTATCGCTGGTCTCCCCTGCGTATTGTTGAAGTCCCCTGCCTAACCTGGGGTGGCCTCTCCCATTATTTAAACTAGTGGTCCCATGTTGAGGGTCAGTGGTGATTGTCACAGTTGTTCATTCTTTCCTTCCTGGAAACATTTTTTTCACCTGGCTTCAGGGACATAAATTAATGTCTTAGTCTCCTTTGCTGGTTTCCTCTTATCTCCCTGACCTCTCAGTGCTAATGTACCCAGAACACAGTGATGGCTTCTCTTCTCTCTTCCATCCCTCCTTTCCCCTCCCCTCCCCTCCTCCTCTCTCTTCTCCTTTCTCCCTTCCTTCTCCTCTCTTCTTCTCCTCCCCTCTCCTCTCTTCCCCCCATCTTCCCCCATCCTCCCATCTCCTCTCCTCTCCTCTCCTTTTCTCTCTACACTCACTCTCTAGAGAACCTCAGCCAAACCCGTGGCTTCACATACCATTAACACATTGATGACTCCTAATTTATGTCTCCACCCTGGACCTTTCCCCTGAAATCCAGACTCGTATTCCCTCCCTACTCAGTGTCTCCATATAGATATCTAAAGCAACAATTTGGTCAACAATAGGAGAAGTCTAACTTAATATAATCTAAAATAAACTTCCTATCTCCATAAATGGCAAGTCCACTTTCCATTCTTCAGGCCAAAAACCTTGAAGTCATCCTTAACTTTTCTCTTTCTCTCATGTTCCACATTCAGTCTATCAGTAAATCCCATCTGTTCAGCCTTCAGAATATATCTAAAAACTACCCACTTTCTTCCACTGCTACCATCTTGCTTCTAGCTCCAACACTTCATGCCTGGATTATTGCTATAGCTCATGAGTTGTCTCCTGGCTTCTATCTTGAGCCCCTCTCTCTCAATAACTTTATCCCAAAACAGCAACCAGAGTGATTTAAAAATGTAAGGAAGAAAATATGAAAAGCCAAAAGTGAATATCATACTCAATGGTAAAAGCCTGAAAGCTTTTCCTCTAAGATCAAGAACAAGGCAAATATGCCTGCCTTTACTATTTCTAGAAATGTAATACTGGAAGCTCTGTCCTGAGTAATTACACAAGAAAAAGAAATAAAAGATATCCAAATTAGAAAGAAAAATTATCTGCTTGCAAATGATGGAGCTCACATATAAATTATAAAGTTTCCCCCAAAAGAACTGTTAAAACTAATAAATGAATTTGGCAAAGTAGCAGGGTACAAAGTCAACACACAAAAATCAGAAACATTTTTATATGCTAACAACGCTGAAAAAGAAATTACAAACACAACTTCATTTACAGTAGCATCATATAGAATAGACTACTTGGAATTAATTTAACCAGGGACATAAAAGACTTGTACAGTAAAAACTACAAGTTATTGATGAAAGAAATTAAAGAAGACATGAACAAATGGAAACACTTCCCCTGTTTATAGATTAGAAGGCTAAATATTGTTTAAATGTTAATACAGCCAAAAATGATTTACAGATTCAATTCAATTGCTATGAAAATCCCCATGACCCTTTACCCCCCTCTCTTTTTTTCAGAAAGAGAAAAATCCATCCTAAAATTCATATAGAATCTCCAGGGACCCCGAATAGCACACAGAATCTTGAAATAGAAGAAAAAAGCTGAAGGTCACACTTACTGACCTCAAAATTTACTACAAAGCTATAGTAATCAAAACAGTGTGGTACTGGCACAAAGACAGACATAGAGACCAATGGACTAGAATAGAGATCCCAGAAATAAACCCTCACCTATACGGTCAAATGACGTTTGACAAGGGTGCCCAGATTATTCAATGGAAAAAGGATCGTCTTTTCAACAAATGGTGCTAGGAAAACTGGATATTCACATGTGAAAGAGTGAAGTTGGACCCTATCCACACCTAACACCATACACAAAATTAACTCAAAATGGATCAAAGACGCAAATGTGAGACTCAAAACAATAAAACTCTTAGAAGAAAACAGAGGACAAAAGCCTCCCAACATTGGACCCAGCAATGACTTCTTGTCTATGTCACCAAAAGCACAGGTAACACGTGGAAAAATGGACAAAGTGAATTTCATGAAAATTTTACAATTGTGTGCATCCAAAAACACTATTAACAGAGTAAAAAGACAACCCACAGAATAGAACATCTTTGCAAATCAAACATTTGATAAGGGAGTCCTATCAAAAATACACACAAAACTCCTACAACTTGGCAAAAACAAAAAACAGCCCGGTTCAAAAATGAGCAAAGGACTTAAATAGCCATTTCTCCAACCCAAAGAAGGTGTAAAAATGGTCAATGCGCCCATGAAAAAAGATGCTCAGTTTCTCTAACACCACGATCTGAATGGGAGGTCATGAGGGCGAAGCCCCGTGGGTGGGATTAGTGCAGAGAGCGGCTCCTTTGGCTACATGAGGGCCCAGCGAGAAAAACGCGGCATGGAAAGGAACCCTCACCACACAAGCCGGCAGCCTGTGTCTGACTTCCAGCCTCCAGAACGTGAGAAATAAATTCCTGTTGTTTATAAACTGCCCACTCTGAGGTAATTTCTTACAGCAGCCTGAAGGAACCAAGGCACTGATGGTTAGGGAAACGCAAATCAGAAGTACAATTAGAGACCACCTCGTGTTCAATAGGATGACTACTATTTTTAAAAACCTCCCCAAACAAAAAACAAAAATTGCAGAAAACGAGTGTTGGTGAGGAAGTAGAGACACTGGAACCTTTGCACACTGTTGGTGGAAATGTAAAGTGGGACAGCCGCTGTGAAAAACAGTATGGCGGTTCCTCAAAAAATTAAAAATAGAATTGCCATATGATCTGACAATTCCACTTCTGGGTACATACCCAGAAGAACTGAAAACAGGGTCTTAAAGAGATATTTGTATACCCATGTTCATAGCGGCATTATTTACAATAGCTAAAATGTGGAAGCAATCCAAGTGTTCATCAAGAGACGAATAGATAAACAAAATGTGGTCAATACATACAATGGAATATGACTCAATTCTAGAAAGGAAGGAAATTCTGTAATGTGCTCTAATGTGGGTAAAACTTGATTGAGGACATTATGCTGAGTGAAATAAGCCAGTCACAGAAAGACAAATACCATATGATCTCACTTATATGAGGTACTTAAAGTTGTCAAAATTCTAGTGACAGAAGGTAGGATGCTGGTTGCCCAGGGGTGGGAGGAATAGGGAGTTGTTGATTGTATATAGAGTTTTAGTTTTTATAAATGGAAAGAATTGTGGAGATGGATGGCAGGGATCGTTGTACAACATTAGCAATGTGTTTAATATACTTAAAATGGCTAAGAGGGTAAATTTAAATTAAATTCTATTTTTAATTTAAATTTAATAAATTCTTTGTTTTACGATTTTATTTATTTATTTGAGAGAAGGAGATAGCAAGAAAGAGCGCGAGCAGGAGAGTAGAGAGAGAAGCTGGCTCCCAATGTGGACTCAATCCCAGGACCCTGGGATCACAACCTGAGCCAAAGGCAGATGCCTAACTGACTGAGCCACCCAGGTGCCCCAATAAATTCTATTTTTTATTATGTTCAATTGGGCAACATATAATACATCGTTAGTTTTTGAAGTAGTGTTCAACGATTCATTAGTTGCATGTAACACCCAATGCTCATTACACGTGCCCTCCTTAATACCATCACCTAGTTACCCCAGCCCCCCACCCACCTCCCTTCTGCAACCCTCAGTTTAGTTCGTAGATTCCAGAGTGTCTCATGGTTTGTCTCCATCAATTCTATTCTTAATTTAAATTTAATATTATGTGCATCTTACCACATTAAAAATTTTTGGAAAAAAAAAATACAAGTGAGATCACGTCTCTTCTGTGATCAGAACCCCCAATGACCTTTCCTTTCACTCAGGATAAAAGCAAAGTCCTTACAGAGGCTTTCAGAGCACTGTGATTTCCGTGACCTTAACTCCTACAACCCTCCCACTGGTCCACTCTGCTCCAGCCTCTCTGGGCCTGCTGTAGTTCTTTGAATACACTTAGTGGACCTCTGCTCCAGGACCTTTGCACTTACGCTTTCTCTTCCTGGATCCCTCTTCCTGCTGACATCTCTATGGTGTGCTTCCTCCATTTTCTCAGATCTCTCCTCATGGGTCATCTTATCCACAAAGACTTCCTGCTTCCTTTCCAAGGTGTAACATCCCTCCACCAATTGCCCACATCCCTCTATGCCCTTTATCTTGTTTTACTTTTCTCCATAGCATCTACCACCATTTGGCATGCCCTACATCTCACTCACTAATCTTGTTCATTGTTAATACTCCCCCTGAAAGGTGAGCTCGATGAAGGCAGGGATCCTACCTGACTCTTGCATTGCTGTCTTCCCAGGGCCCATCTCAAGCATACCCAGGTCTATAGTAAATATGTGCCCAATGAATGAATAAACAGCTTCTGTGTACGCATCTGTAAAGAGGCAGGGATCTGCGGGGGTTCTTGAGCTGTAAGAGTCTATGAATGGCTGAGATTCGCTGTGCTATGGCTTTCCTAGAAGAAAGAGCATCACTGTCTTAATCACCTCAAAACCAACCCCTTTGGGTGACCTTACTAGGTAGTCCCATGGCCCCAGTCCAGACTGGAGAATGAGACTTACTGGATCTTTCCCCCATTGCTTCATTGACTGACTCAAGTCCCTGTCTCTTAGTCAGCCGCTCCAGTTGGTGCCTTTACTAACAAGGATGCTGTTTGCCCTGGTACCAGGGTGGACTCCTGGATCCTCTGGAAAAAGGTCAGTAGAAATGCAAACACTCATCCCTGGGAGGCTGGCTTTGCTGGTCACACGCAGCAGAACGAATAGCAAATTCTTTCCCAGCAGAGCACAAACCTCCCTACACCCTCCACACTTAGGCTGGGACTCTTCCTTCCTGCATACTGTAGCATCTCGGCCCTCACCATGTCATCGGGTGGCATTTCCCTGATTCCCTGGCTTTCTATCTCTGTTGCCATGGAAATGGGCCCCTGGCACTGCAGAAAGACATACTCCTGTGGCGTTCATTCGCACGTCCAGTCACCCTCACAGAGGCTGAACATACACACACACACACACACACACACACGCCTACACAGACACTGACCTCCATGCAACTGTGCTCCACTGCCCCGTGACACCACAGGCATGAGAATGACTGTCACATGGCAGGTACTTAAGACTCACATGGGCTGCTCATGGGGCTCATGTGCCAAGATGAAGGGGATATAACCTCGATTCTCAAATGTGATAATCTTTTCAAGAATCTTTCCCCCTCACCCTCTTGACTTTAGCTAAGAGGCACGACCAGGGGGAGGGGCCTTTTGCTTTAAAGCAAATCAAATCATTGTTCTGAGTCTCCTTGGTGGGAAGAAGGAGGACCAACACCTTGCTCTACTTAAGGGCGGCTGTGATCACTTTTCCCTCACAGTGTGCTTGCTACTCTGGTCTTGCGGCTGTAAGAAGGGTGTGTCATGCTTCCCAGGCTGCTGGGGGCCACTCTGGACTCTGGCTCTTTTCGCCTACCTTGACTTACCAGGGGGACCTTCAAAGTTCTGGAAGGAGTCTTGTGAGCAAGTGGAGTCATGGGAACAACAGATGGTTTGGCACTTACAGATGAGATCTGTACATGTACGTACAGCCCACATACATGCATCACATATATGCACACAAGCCCCTGTATGCACAACCCATGCACGTATCTATAGAGATCATTTCCACATATCACCGCATATACATGTATATGTGTGCACATGTCCATATTTATGTGTATATCCATATATCTATATCCCAGCCCCACAGATACTCTACAGGCACAAATAGACCCATATATGAGTATCTTCTTCCATGAAACTTACCAAGCACATACCTGTATATGTAGCACGTTTATCTAAACAACATAGCAAAATGGGACCCTTTCCGTGATAATTTTACAGATATTCCAAGAAACTGAAAATAAACAATAGGTGGCACATTCCCTATCCATTGCAAAGTAAGGAGCCACTTACTAAGGTGGTGGGGGCGACCCTAGCTTGTCAACCCTGAGCCTCACATCATTTGAGGATTTAAAGGTGTTGAGGTGGAAGAGACTTGGGGGAAAGACATCCCTAGGAAAATTTGCTGGAATGCTCTGGCATTTTCTCTTGGCCTCACTTTCAGACAGGAGATGGGAGTGCTTCCTTGTCGTCTCAAGCCTTTGGCTCAGGACCTGAGGAGAGCTTGACCTATCCCTGGAGTTTAGGGGAACCCATGGGGCTGGTGTTTGTCCTCCATTGGAGCGGTCTACAGTCAAGAGGAGGCTGGGGAGGAAGGTGCTCAGCTGGGAATGGCCAGTACTCCAGGGTTTGCCAGGGCAGAGAGTGCATGAATATTCTTTGTGGATATGTAGACCATGCAGGAGAGCTGGCTTTACCCAAAAAGGCCACATCAATGACCCCAGTGATGAGTCTCCAATGGATGAGGGGGCTGGTAAACCTGCCAGCAAATATAGTCCCTGCCTTATAGGAATCACAGTTGGGAAGGCCCCCCACCCCAACGATAAGTGTTTCCAAGAACCTACAGAGTACCCCACAGAGAAAGAGTCAGGATTAAACCTCTGCCAAGGCTAAGAAACCAAAGCCAAGTTCCATGGGTGCCAGGGAGATCAGCTCTTTCCTGCCCCACTCTCTGTTTCACCTGAAGGAGCAAGAGGAAGCCAAGGCAGTTGCCTCCCCATCCCTCAGGAGGCCCTTATTGGGTGAGGAGACATGCCTTCACTTTAAATAAAATTTGGAGTTTCTTCAATTACCCAGACTGGAAATTTTAATTATGGAAATGAGAGTATTCTTGGGACTATAAGTGTCTGGGGAGGATCTGTTATTATGTAAGATAAGTGACCAAAGAAATTATGGCTGAGTTTCCACCCCTTGAAGCTTTCATCCAAAGTGGCAGAGAGAAAGGAGTCGAGTCAGTTTACAAGGGCAGTCATAAGAAAAATTGAGCTTCCTTGGCTGGTGTCTAGAACCTAAGGAATTGTGCTTTTCTACCAAGGGCTATGCTTGCTACAGAGTTAACGTGATGAGAGGGTCCAGCAATGAGTCTTCTCTCCCAAGACACACTCCCATTAACAAGTATACCCTGTCTGTTTGTGACTCTGGGCAATAAACTCATTTGATTTGTTTACTTAAATCTCTCTCTCTCTCTCTCACACACACACACACACACACACACACACACTCACCATTAATACTATGGATTTGCTGCGAGTTGACCATGGCCAAACTAGGAAAGAGGGCTTCAGCATCCCCTACAAAAATACATATTCTTTTTCCTTTTAGACTCATGGATAGCATGTGAAAAAATGGCACCTCTGAGACCTCTGATGATAATGTCTTATTTTTCAACATTTATTTTTAAAGATTTTATTTATTCATTTGACAGAGAGAGATCACAAGTAAGCAGAGAGGCAGGCAGAGAGAGAGGAAGGGAAGCAGGCTCCCTGCTGAGGAGAGAGCCTGATGCGGAACTCGATCCCAGGACCCTGAGATCATGACCTGAGCCGAAGGCAGCGGCTTAACCCACTGAGCCACCCAGGCGCCCCTTTCAACATTTTTTTTATCTTCAGCCAAAAAACATTGTAGTGTGACCCTAGACCATGCGGTGCATGCATCACACCATGGTAATTGCAATGACCTACAAAACTATTTCATAGGTTTGGACCTAATACCATATCTTTTTGAGATTCTGAATGTAAAATTAGGATAGTAATTGATACCGAGCAGGACCATTGTGAAGATTAAATGAGGAACAATCACCAGGCCCTAACCTGGTAGCCAAACCCACCAGTTTCCAGATGTATCTTGACCACAAATTGGCAGGAATAAGGTATCCTGCTGCCTATAGCTCGTTGCTTGGTTTCCAGGGTGCTACCCTCCCTAGACTCTGGGGGTGGGGGGTACGGCCTTTTGAGCCCCGTGATCCGTTTCTCACTTTTCACAAGTGTTGTTTCTTATTGTCTGAACTTCCTTTTTGATAGCCTCAATCTTTGAGATGTAATTCCTCTCTTTCTGAGAAAATCATTACTATTGTTTTTCTTGTTGTTCCTTGGCAAACAATGCTCTGATATCTCTCATCCTTGGGTCCCCTCTTTCTATCTGGTTTGTTCCAGAGGCTTGGTTTGCCTGTCTATAGCTTTGGCCGTGTTCCTCTTTAATAGCTGGAAAGCTGTTTGGTAGCTCACCATTGAGATTTGTTCTTGGTGAGTTTCACTATTATGTAAAGGAGTAGTGAGTTGGTTTTGTTCTTAAGTTCATTAGCTTCCCTAGACTGGGGCCCTTCAATCTCCTGCCTGGGGATTATTACCTGGGTCTCCACTACAGATCTCTGGATTCATTATGGAGACTTTTCGTTTGCTATCCCTGTAAAATAAAGTCTTTTGGCCTATTCTTAGCTGTTTTAGTGTCTCTTTAGCTCCAACCCAAACCAACCCAAAAAAGCATCCAGACTTTGTTGTGTTAGAGGAGAGATATTTGTCTGGATTTTGAATTTGAGGGAGGGAGTGGTGGTAGTGATGGTGTTATCGGTAACGACTGTGATGGCAGCGGTGCTGATGTTGATAATGGTTAGGATGTTGGTGCTGATGGTGATGTTGGTGGTGATGGATAATGGTGATGTTGGTGATGATGGAGATGGCAGTGGTTGAAGTAATGGCAGTGATGGTGTATTGATGGTTCTTGCTGTCTCCTGCTTCTTCAACCAGCCCTACTCTTTTCATCTCTACTCTTCATCCAACTTCCAAACTACCCCATGTCTCCGATTCCTGAGATGTTCTGGGGGCTTCTGGATTTTCTCTTGTGGGCTTAGGTTAAAGCTTTCTCTAGCTGGCAAAGCCACCCATCCGTTTTCATAAAATTAATTGACATATCTAAGCTTCTATTCTTTTTGTTTTTCTAAGCTTATATTTTGTACACGCCTTTGTCATGTTAGTGGCGTTTGAGAAAGAAGCAGGTATAGAGGAAAGTGATCTCCACTGCCTTTTTGAAAAACCTAGATTTTGCCTTTTTTCATCTTGTTTTCTGTTTTTTCTCCATTTTTCTTAAATTTTCAACATGAAGAATTGAAAGCACACGGAGCACTCGAAAATAGCTAAGAGCTATGAGCTTATCTCTGTTCCATATAAGCTCAGACACCAGGGGCCCAGATTTCTCAGGGAATAAAAGGGATCTGAACCATTTCCTTTTTTTTTTTTTTTTGGTATTTCTGAACATGTTTTTAAAAATGAAGACATACTGAAACAAGAGTTTGGAAAATAGAGATATTTTTTAAAAACAATTACATTGATCCAACACACGGTTTCAACACTGAAAAAAATTACCAAGCAATATAATTATGCCATTCCCAAGATAATTACAGGATTTATTAAAAATACTAATTTATAACACAGAGGCAGAGTGGTAGATTAATGAGATGCAAGCTTAAAGCAGCGCGATGAATAGCTTCTTTGAATTCTATCTCAACTCGGTTAGAGATAGCATCAGCCTACCGAGGCTTAGGGCCAGCATGGATATGGTGGCTGCGCAGATGCTTCTACCCTCCCTCTGCCCCTGCTTCCGCCCAGAACACACCCTCAGCCCCGTGATGCGATGTACCCCAGAACGCCAACCGTGCAGCTTCCACAGGAGGCAGAGATGTCCCGTACAACAGGCCAGGTGGGCCAGGCGTGGGCAGCAATGCCACGTCGCCGCTGACACTTGGCTCCAGGCATTGAGCACAAGCTTAGGACTTCACACTGAATGTTCCTTGGGCCTTGGTAGGTGACTAGAAAAGGAGGTAAGTGACCACAATGGCTTGTCTCCCTTTAAGATAGTCAGGCTACCGGAACGCAGCTCTAGAAGACCTTGGAACCTGGGTGAATTCTTCTTTTTTCCGCCCACCCTAACAGTTAAACAGATGCATACAGAACAAGAGAAAAATTATCCACCATCTTACTGGTCACCAGCCAAGTGGATCATCCATTTTCATTTTTCTGTGTTTTCTTCCCATTTATCTACCCAGACGTGGGTCGGTACACACACACACATGCCCACATATCCTGAACTAAGCAGAACACTGGTCTGAAAGTTGGGCAGAGCTGGATCCAAACGCTTTCTCCCCCCCTTCACCAAATGCATGGCCTTGGGCGTGTGACCACTTCCCTGAGCTCATTTCTCATCTGTACAAATGGAATAACAACAGTATCAACATCACAAGGTTATTTCAATATAAAATCCTGTGAAATAATAGATGGGAAAGGCCAATCACAATGCCTGCTACATGCCAGGTGCTCAAAAAACGGAAACCAAAATTATTGTCATTGATTCTTTAATTCAACAAACATTAATTAAGCATTTACTAAGTGCCAGGCAGCAGGGAGAGCACAGAGAAACTGTCTTCCAAAATTGCATCACCCAGAGCTAGACACGAACACACAGACAGACAGTGACCATCTCTGTGCCGGCACGTGTGCAAAAGAGGCGGAAGCCTGAACAGAGGCAGACTGCCAGATCAGGAGCTGGGAAGGAGACACCATCAGGATTTGGTTAATGCAGTCTATTGCGGGGGCAGGGGCGGGGGGTGGGGGGATGCTGGCAGGGAGAACCTGCAGAGACACAGGCCGGGGTTCTGCGTGTTTATACCAAACATCAAATCACAAGCACTTTGGATGTTGTGACATAATCTTCCCACCATTTGTCATGATTGCATAATATTACACCACTTCGCGGGTACCGTGCTTTCCTTCACCTCTCCCCTCACTTGTTAAGGTCACCAATTTGGAGCTATTAGTGATAGCATCACAATGATGTGCCTTTGACAGTTTTTCCTTTTTGGAATTACTTCCGTGGGATAAATTTAAGATCGAAGTGTATGAACAATTTTTATTTGATAGAGATCACAAGTAGGCAGAGAGGCAGGCAGAGAGAGAGGAGGAAGCAGGCTCCCTGCTGAGAGGAAAGCCCAATGCGGGGCTCGGGGCTCGATCCCAGGACCCTGGGATCATGACCTGAGCCGAAGGCAGAGGCTTTAACCCACTGAGCCATCCAGGCGCTGTATGAACAATTTTTAAAATAGCTTCCCCTGCAACTCACTGCTGAGCCGTTGTCAAAGGGTCCACACACTGGATATAGGTGTAATTTTATGCGTTTTGTCAGAATAGACAAAATTGGGGCTTCAACATTGTTTCAATTTCCATTTCTTTGCCGAGTTTTTAATGGAGGCGATTGAATTAGAATGAATACCTCTTGTAATTATAAGGGAAGGGGAGTGCCCGGGAACTGTGACTACAGGTCCGGGTTTGGGACTCAGATCTGGGCACTGGGATTTCTGTGAAGGCCCAGCCTTGGGGAGGTGCTGGAGGAATGGGAGGATTCCCCCTGACACCACTGCATTTCTTAATTGCATTGTTTGTATTTCCCCTCTCTTCCGTGGCTGACTAAATGAATAATTAACATCATAATAATCACCACTGCATGTATGCAACAGGGAAAAAATGTGTCACTTCTAATCCTTTTCGGGAGGGTGGTAACTGTTAAAAGGGGACCCCTTAGTCTTCTGAGAGCTTTGGAAGGTTTGGAAAAGCAATCGAAACCAGGATCCTATGTATGGATCTTCCATTACTGGTAGGCAAGGTGTTGGGGTTGCTATTGTGGTCTGCCGGGCCCTGTCTATCCCGGTAGATAGAGGAGAGGATTAGACTTTCACGAAGAGGTGAGGAAGGGGAGGCCAGTTTCTTGTGATTGTTCTGCCAGGAAGATAGACGGTGGTGGGAGCAAGAGTCCAAAAGGACCCTGTGTCTGGTTTTCCTAGATTAAAGAGGATTCTCTGCCCCTGCTTGTAAGGACACTGATCCCATCATGGGACTCCACCCTCCTGAATGATTCACGGTCCAGCCCCACCTGCTAATACCATTCCCTTAGGAGTAAGGGTTTCTACCCATGAATTTGGGGAAGGGGACATAAGCCCACAAGCCATAACAGAAGAGAAGAGACAGCTTGAGAACCAGCAAGGTGTCAGAGGGTTGTGTGCTTTGAGGTGATCCTCCTTCCTTTGACCTTCCAATGTCCCAATATCTACTCACCTAGCTTACAAGTTGAAGTTTTGTGAAAACCAATAATGACACTCAGTTTCCAGTCCAGGTGCATGTGAAGTGGGCAGGAGGCTGGCATGCAGGAGCAGGAGTCTCTAAGGGCCATGAAGGTGTGGCCACACAGAAATGTCAAAAATGAATGGAGAGGGGCTGTGGTTTTCAAGCCTATGACAGGCCCGGTTGCACAGGATGTGCATAGAACAAGGGCATTTGGCTTTAGCTTCAAGGGCAAATGGGGCTGAAACTCCCAGACAAGCTGCCTTTTCCTAATATGCTAATAAGAGTCCAACCCTTAGGGGGCTGGGCGGGGTGGGGGAAACTGGAAGATCTGGCCTGTTGCCCCTGGTCTCAATGAGGCTCAACTATTTACCCCCAGGATACCATACAAATGTGATCATTTCCTATGTGTGTTGTGACTCAAAAATCTTTGGGGGACGCCTGGGTGGCTCAGTGGGCTGGGCCTCTGCCTTCAGCTCGGGTCATGATCCTGGGGTCCTGGGATCGGCCCACGCATTGGGCTCTCTGCTTGGCGGGGAACCTGCTTCCCCCCCTCTTTCTGCCTGCCTCTCTGCCTACTTGTGATCTCTCTCTGTGTCAAATAAATAAATAAAATCTTTAAAAAAAATCTTTGGGAAGTCCTACTCTAAAGCTGCAGGGCTCATTTTTGTAGAAATGTGTTGTCTAGTACAAATTGCGATGTGCTTTAAGTGTAAAACACATCCCAGATTTCGAAAACTTAAAAACAAAAAACTCACTAATAAGTTGTTTTATATTGATTACATGCTGCAATGTTAATATTTTGAATATATTGAGGTGCTTGGGTGGCTCAGTCAGTTGACGGTCTGCCTTAGGCTCAGTCATGATCCTGGAGTCTTGGGATTGAGTCCCACATCGGGCTTCTTACTCAGTGGAGAGTCTGCTTCTTCCTCTCCCTCTGCTCCTCCCCCTGCCTCTTTTCTCTCTCTTGGTCACTGTCTCTCAAATAAATAAAATCTTTAAAAATATATTTTGAGTTTATTAAACATGCTGCTGAATTATTTGCATTACTTTCTTTTTACTTTTTCAAAGCAGCTACTACAGAATTTAAAAAATGATCTGTGTGGCTCCTGCTACATGTATGGACAGTGCTGCCCTAGGAAGAAAGTTAAAATTCTGCAGGAAGCGTAAATGGTTTTGTCTGTCTGCAAGGGTAGTGTGTGTGTGTGTGTGTGTGTGTGTGTGTGCGAGTCCGTGTGTGTTTACGTGTATGTGAGTGATTGTGAGTGTAGGTGAGTTTGCGTGTGTGCCTATCTACGTGTGAGACAGGAGTATGAGAGTGAATATGTGCGTGTTTGTGTATAAGTGTATCTGTGTGAAGGTGAGTGTCTGTATGTGTGAGAGCCTGAGTGTATGGGTGTGTATATGTGTGTGTCTGAGGAAGTGTATGTGCATGTGTGTTGGTGTATGTGTGCGAGCGTGTCTGTAAGCGTTTGCGTGAGTGTGTGTGGGGGCGGCTGGGCTCCTGAATAGAGGCAGGGAATGCCTGGTAGTGGGCCCGGAGATGGCAGTTCAGCAGCTGGGCGAGGCCTCCTGACCCGATGAGACGGTTCGAGATGGCATCAGGAAGCAGAGTGAAGGTGACACCGGAGCTCTCACGAGTCCCCAGAGCCCCGAGAAGCAGCACAGTGGAACTGAAGAGGAGATGGCAGACAGTTGCGTGGCCCACGCTCACACCAGGGGTTTCCAGGTGCAGGCTAGCCTAGTGGACAAGCGGACGGGCTCTGGAGCCAGATGGCTCAGTTCAGATCCTGACTTTCTGGCTAGCTACCCCGTGTGAACTGGAGTAAGCTATTTAACATTGCTGGGTCTCAGTTTATTCATCTGTAAAGAGGGCATCTCTTTAGGATTTGTAACTATGAATTTGGGCGCTTAGGAGGCGTGACTGTCTTCGGAGCTTAGGAGGCGTGACTGTGTTCAGAGCTGTGAAGTGCTCCAAGCAGTGTCTGGTGAGTCGTGCTTGGTCACAAGCTCCTGGCTCCCTTTGCCTGGAGAGTACGGTCGTATGATTAGATTATCCTGAGTCTCGTGCCCAGCTCAGGTGGACAGGCAGGGAGCTGGGCCTGTTACCCCAACAAAAGGGGAGAGGCAAGGAAGTGTGCCAGCAGCTGCCTGGTCTACCCCACCCTCTTGGCTCTGTGACCTTGGGCAAGCGGCACCATGAATCCGAAGCCCCGCTTCCACATCTGCAAAATCTTCCTAGAGAAATCAGAAGGATTACAGCATCTCGGACCACCGAAGGTGACCAGCAAATAAATAACTTAAGGCGATGTCACTGGCACTGGCAGTAAAGAGGTGACTTTCGGTTTGGGCTAGACCATGACCCAAACTTGGGAGCTGTCCTTCCTGGGGATCAGATCACACCTCAAACTCTCAAGTCAGTGTCAACAGAAAGGTCAGCTGGGACTTTGGGGCTAAGAGCTACTGGGTGGGTCTTGGCCTGTGTCTGTTTAATAAACATCCCCTAGCCTCCTGAAAGGCTTCCTTCACTTGCTACGCAGTTTTGGTCCAACCTGTTCTCCTTTCGTAGCTGGGGTTTTGTAAGAGGCCAAATTCCAGGCTGGGGCAGGATAAACAAGATTGCATGGCTAATGATTGGTGAGTTGGCCTGGAATGCAATTTACCGCAGGTTCCTGTGGAGGGGAGTTGGCCACCCTCTGAACAGTTTACAGGGAGGTTGTTAAAACAGGAAGCAGGGTCCGTGCTCTGCAGGATGGCTGCTTGGCATTTTTCTCTACCCTTTTTTTAAAAAAGGAATGGAGACACCTGCTACCGATTGGGAGTTTTCTGCCTCAACCTGATTTACAAAGAAGTGAAAGTCTCTCCATCAGGGACTTATATTTGTCTGACATTTTGTAGCTTCCTCAATTAGACCACCAGGTGGGGAAATTGGAGATCAGAGAGGGGAAGTAATTTGCACAAGAACACACCGCTTGGAAAGAGCAGGGCCAGGATTCTAAAATTTTCCATAAGTCAAATGAAACAAAAATAGTGTTCAAGCTCTGTCTTCTGGATCCAAAGCTAACCTTTCCCTCTGGGTAGGCACACTTGAATTGAATGAAATCTGAGAGTGAGGGGAATGGGATGGTCTAACACGGGTCTCATTGGGATGGGGAAAGATGTTTCTTTTTTCCTAGCTAAGAATTTTAGAAATCTGCTTTCTTGACCTCACACTGCTCCTCTCCGCTCACATGAAGCCCCAGTCTCTCCAACCCAACTCTGGTACTTGCCGCATGTCTAAAGATTGCATGGTGCCCAGGCTGAAGAAAGAGATCCCAGTTTAGTTCCTGCTGCCTGACCTGAGGCAAATCACTCCCTTGCTCTGGACCTCAGCTTTCTTATCTGGAAAAGGGGCATGGAACGTCGAGATGAGCTCTGGAAGCCCACACCTGCTTCTAAGGTTTCATGGACCCCTGCCTGCAGCTCTGCCACAGAAGAGTCAGGGCCCAGGGCAACGTCTGGCCCTTCCCTGCCACTCAGTGCCCTGTCCTGCTGGGGACACATGCAACTCTCCCTGGGCCTCCATGGATGGCCCCAGCTGCCCTCTCTGGTGAGCTCAGCACAGCATTCGTGAGAACTGATGGTGGAGATAAAGATAGACATGCTGAAATGAGGCACACGCGCTCTCTCTCTCTGCCCCACGCAGCCTTCCTCCCTCAAGGCAGCTGCAGACTGGCCTGGGGGAGGACGGGTTGCCATTCCAGAAGGAGCAAAGCTCAGGGTGGGCAGGTTCCATTAGCTCATTCTTCTAATTGTTCTGGCTGCTTATTGTTTCTCCTGATTTATTTCCAATTAGCACTAGGGAGCCCAGCTTGGGTTTGATTCTGCCCGGTTCCCGGAGCCAGTTCTCAGCTATTTCTGGCTTGGCCAGACCCAAAGCCTTCCTGCTTCCATGCTAGCTGCCACTCGGGGAGAGCCCTCTGAGCACTTAACACCTCGTTGCTGCCCTCACAACAGTACTTGTGAAATTGGTCTTGTCACCATTTTACAAAACTGGAAACTGAGGCTTGGTGAACCTGGCCCAGGTTCCCGCCAGCGGTGAGCGGCGAAGACGCTTGCTGTCTTACAGATTGCCAAAGTCCTCGCTCTTCGTTTATTGCGCTGAACGTGCTGCCTTGCCATCGCATTTCTTGAACTATTTAGAAACAACTAATCCCCAAATAAACCCCAGGCCTGGTATTCCATTCGGAAAACCCAGATTCTGTGACATTCCAGCCGTTTCTGAGCTAGTCGGGAAATCTCCTAGTCATATTAGGAATAAGCAAAGCCATTTGGGTTTTAATAACAGGGTGAGAAAATGGTGTGACTTTAAAGTCTTTATTAGCCCTGGAATGCATTTTCCAAAGCAGGAATTAGCTGACACAGGCAGAGTGTCAGCTGGAAAAACAAGGTCTGGGTTAGGTGGCCCAGAAAAAAAAACCTGCTTTGGTGCCCAGAGCCTCCCATTGATTTCAATTGCTGGTTAGCACAGGCGAGCAGAATAATTGTCCCATCGGTGAATGTGCTATTAGAAATGACCCCACACAGCTAATGGGGGCTTAATACTGGCTTGCTTAGTCCTTGGTATGGTTCCTGTTCTCATTTTTAGTAAGAAAATTACCTGTCTGTCACTCCCTTTAAACTTGGACAGTAATAATTAGCCAGGCCCTGAAGAGAAGCTGGTTGCCCTTGACCTTGGCTGGATGAAGGCTCAGTGACCCATTAAAGTCTGTGAAGTCATTTGACTCCGGCTGGCTAGGGAGGTCATGTAGGAGTTATTTGATAGAAAATGGTTATAATAACGTACATTTGTTCATCATTTCACAGTCTTCAGAGCTCAGGGTAACCTTGGGATCATGGGCAAGAATTTTCACCAAGCGGTCAGCAAACCTTGGCCCACCGGCCAATCCGGCCCACCTCAGATTTTTGCAAATAAAGTGTTATTGGAATGGACACCTCTGTGCCTATTCATTTACATTGTCTGTGGCTGCTTCTGCTTCAGAGACTGTATGGCCTGCAAAGCCTAAAATATTCACTATCTGATCCTTGACAGAAAGAGTTTACTGACCTCTGCTCTAATTCACAAAAGCCAAGTTTGAATCCTGGATCAAGGTCTCACCAGCTGTGTGATCTTGGGCACACTGTTCTATCTCCGCTCTCTCTGCTTCAGTTTCTTTGTCCATTAATTAAAGGTAATAATAGTATCTGTGTGGAAGATGCTACCAGCCCTCCCTGACTCCTTCAGTGGCACCCATTCCCTTAAACTTGGTCATGACCGGAAGACTTGCCTGGAGCAATGAGATGCAAGTGTGTCATTTCTAGACAGAACCATTTAGAGCCAGGATGGGCTTCCCATGCCCTTTCTCTGCCACACTGACCAAGGCCACTATGTGGCCTAGGTTCTCGAGTACAGGATGGTCAGTTGGTTTCTTGAATTATTGAAGTGGTTAGACATCCCCTCCCCCTACCATTCACAAAGGATGTTTTTTGAGTGAGAAATAAATCCTTGGTGTTTCAACCACTGAGATTTGAACATGGTCAGTTCAACAAAACATAGCTTATGGTGGCTGACCCACTTCACAGTGTTTTGTTAAAATTAAGTGAATGAGGTGTGTAAGATCTTTAGAAGATGGTAAGTACTGAATGAATGTTAGCTGAAATTGCTAATATCATAATGCCAATCATTATTAATAAAAAAGTATACTATTTTTCATAAACTATCTCATTTTCAAGCTCACAATGACTATGAGGTAGTGACTATTATCTTCATTTATCTGTCTGGTAGACATCTAATGGGCACCTAGTTTATGGTAGGTAATATGCTAGACTCTAGGGTATAGAAATAAAGAAGAGAAGCTTTTGGCTCCTAGAGGGAAGCTCTGTCTAAATCAGACTTTGGAGTGGAAGTGATATTATAAGAAGGCATCACAGAACTGGATCTTGGAAGGTAGGTGGGGGTTTACCAGATGGAGAAGGGAAGGAAAGGCATTCCAGACAGAGGGAATCAACATATGCAATGACATAGAAGCTGAAATTATATGCTCTTTTGGGGAAACATTGAATGGCTTTGGTGTGTTAGACAAAATTTTGATTAAGAATATAGAAGACAATGCTGCTTGGTCACTCAACAGACATTTGCAATCCACCCCTCATGCAACTCTACCACACAGAGAGAAGCATGATATATACTTTACCAGAATTCACCTTACTAGAGATGACCGCATAACCTTGTCGCACCCAAAAAGATGTCAAGGGAAGTTTCCTGGAGGAGCTTCAGTTTAAAGCAAAGAAGCCAGTGAAGAGATCTCCTCACTGTTATGTAGGGGTGTCATGTCTGGAGCTATGGTAGCCATCTTGTGACAAGAGGAAGGACAGGAGAACTGGAGAGGGATGGATCCAATATCTGGACCTTGAAGTGCTGCTAAAGCAACCTTGGAAGCATGTACCTCCAGACTTCCTGACAAGTAAACAATTTACCTCTTTGTGATTTTAGCTCATCTGTTATTCAAAGTCCAAAGGGAATTGTGAGAAATGAGGCTGGAGAGGTTAGCAGGGCCTAGATTAGGCAGGATCCCTAAAGGCAGTTGGGGCATATGAAGGATTTTGCACAGGGAAAGGAAATTCGGGTTTACAGGGGTAAGTCACTACTCAGGATCCCACTGTTAGTAGGTGTCAGAGCTGGGATTTGCACAAAGATCTTCCAAGATTTTTGAGGCCATAGACCAAGGCTCTTCCCACTGCTGTGTAGGACATTTTCCTTCTCAACTTGTTCATGGCTTGTTCTGGCCCATGGGTTATTTCTAAGTGCATGCTGGATGAATTGAGATTTTGCCAAAGCTTCTTCCTAATTTGAGACTAGGTCTGTGAATTTCGTAAATAAGGACACTTTAGGAGGTGGGGGAAGAAATTCCAGAAGATGAGAAGGTGAAGCAACTAAGAGCCAAAATGGCTTGAGGGAAAGATTCACAAAGACCAGGCCATGGGGGAAACTGGAAATAGGAAGGATGATGCCAATCCTTCTACCATCTTGGTTTCATTGGTCAAGAAGCAAAGTACAGCTACAGCATCCTCTTCTGACTCTCTGTGGTTTGCATCTCTCCAACACAAATTGCTCTGACAAGCATCTATGAGATCCTGAACTCCTCAGGGCCACAACAGTGCCTGACCCATCTGTGTCTCTCAGAGCTTGGCTTCGTGTATGACCCAGAGTGGACACTTACCAGAATCTGCCCCTTGTAAACTACAACTTAAGATGAGGTGGAATTAGGGGTTCCTCATCTCTAGGGTGACCCCCTCTTCGAAAGATAGTGTCACAGGTCATCCCCATTTCTTCTCCCTCAGTCTCCTGAGTCAGGTGGACCCAATTCACATACCAGATCCCTCCCCCAACCCCCCTTCCCCAGAATCCAGGAACAAAGACCAGCTGATAGTCAATCTAGTATAAGAATTAAGAAGGCCAGGGCCCCTGGGTGGCTCAGCCATTAAGCATCTGCCTTCTGCTCAGGTTATGATCCCTGGGTCTGAAGAACGAGCACCACATTGGGCTCCCTGCTCTGCAGGAAGCTTATTCTCCTTCTCCCACTCCCCCTGTTTGTGTTCTCTCTCTCACTATGTCTCTCTCTGTCAAAACAATAAATAAATAAAATCTTAAAAAAAAAAAAAAAAGTTAAGAAGGCCAGTTCCAAGACCCAAATGGCCTGTTCCTGCCAATTATGAGTGTGACTGTGGGCAAATAATTTACCACTTTTATGTCCCCATTCTCTCATCTGTATTAAGCTAAAATTGATTTTATATACCTGTGAGGATGGAGTGAATTAATACTAGGAAATGCTGACACATGCTAAACACTTGACGCACGTTATTATTGTTATATTGTGATTTTATCAGTTGTTACTGGCATTATGCTTCAAGTCAGCCCTCAGGACACTGACCCTTACTTAGACTCCACTCCAGCTTATGGTACACAAATCAAGTCTTTGCCAGGGTAATCTTAGCTGCTGGCACTGATCCTGCCATTACCAGCTCTGGATTTGGAATCAATGCTCTTGTCCCAGGGCTTGGAGACTAGCATTCCCTTCCAGATCCTGGCTTACCCAGCCCCTCAGGCTCAGCGTCCCCTGTTGCCCCTGGTAGGACCAGCCCGGACCCCATTCCCTGTTACCCCAACCACCCCACCCTAGGCTTGTCCCCTCCCACCAGCTCTGCATTCTAATGGGGCAGGAGAGGGGGTTGGGGGGGATGGGGAGGAGTGCTCCCCAGTGGCCCAGCTACACTGAGCCTTGTCTGTGTATTCCCACCTTCATGCTTCAGTCACTGTTTTCTGACTCATCAGTTAGTTAACAAGCTCCAGAATCATTCCTCTTCCCTGTGGCACCTCATCAAACAGCCCATCTCACCTGTGAGAGTGCGGGCTCTGTGGGGAGAGATCTGTGGGAGAACTTTGCCTGTCTGCTTTTCTAGGCGTCCGTCTTCCCTTTCTCATTGCTCCGAGAGCATCTCAAGGACACGGGCTCTGTCTCTTCTTTCTTTTGCAGTTTTTTGTAAGTATGGAGAATTTTGCTTTCCACAGTGGGGAGTCGTGGGCCATCTGGCTGGCTGATCAGGAAGGTTATTTGTTTTAACAATAATAATAGTGGCTCACATTTACTGAGCACTTACTATAAGCCAGGCAGTCTAAAAAAGCACTTCATATGAATTAACTTGGAGAATGTTTGCAATAACCTTGGGAGGGCAGATGGTTGGGTTTTTGTTGTTGTTGTTGTTGTTTTAAATCACTATTTTCCAGATAAACACTCTGCAGCTCAGAGAATTGCTTGCCCAAGTCAGGCAACTAGTAAGTGACAAAGGTAGGTTCTGACACCAATCTACCTGCCTGACTCCAAGCCTGTGTCCTAAATTTGAGATTCTCAGGCTTTTGGGGGACATACATATCACTTGGAGACCTTGTTAAAGTGCAGATCTGAGTTAGGACTCAAGATTCAGCATTTCTAAGAAGCTTTCACATGACGATACAGCTGATTGGAGCACATACTTTACTTAATGAAGATCTAGATCAAATTGTATTTTCTCCTGCTTTGCTCGGGTTGACTACAGGATGTTCATTAAACTTTTTCCTGGAAGGAATTTCCTGAATAAGTCATGGAAAAGGTTTGTGGCTAAGAGTCCTGGGTGTGAATTCTAGTCATGACTTCGTTATCATGTCCTTCGGCAACTTCCACTCAGAAACTGTTTCCTCGTCTGTTGGATGAGGCTAAGTACCACTTGATGGGTGATTATGAAGGATCAGATGTGATAATGCCCTGAAAAAAGGGCTCTGTAGACGTCACAGAAAGTATGGGTGTTAAAGTAACTTGCTATTAAAGTACTAAAAACCAAAATAATAGTATTACTAATCACAACTCCCAACTGAATGTACCATCATAGAGTCCTATGTCACAGTCATTCAAGTTGTCACTCTTTCCTTAAACTCTGTTTTTTGTTGTGTGTGTGTGTTTTTTTTTTCCCTTTGACCATCAGGGATGAAGGGATTCAGTGTTTTATTGCACTAATTAGGGAATTTCATTACCTCAGCATGTGAGTCTTATAGAACCTCCTGTGAAGTATTTTATACCCATAAACCGATCCCCCTCCCCAAGCCCCCTCTATCTTTGGCATTATGGATAAAACAGGAAGAAAAGCCTTTGGCCAAAAAAAAAAAAAAAAAAAAAAAAGGGAGAGATCACAAGGAAGGCATGACTGAACAGGAACGTGGAGCAAAGCTGACACCCACCCCTGAACTCCCGGCCATGGAGGTCCAGCATGGAAAGCAATAGATGGCTGCTGCAGGCGTTGCTAACCTGACCAACTGACAGATTAGCAGGATTATAGGTATTTCTCATTAGGTCCCTTAATGTGTCCTCTGTAATAAACTAGAGATGGTGGGTTAATGATAGCTACAAATTCTCTGCTGCTGCTCCTATTAAGAGGTGAAATCTAGCTTCTATCGCCTTGAATCTAAGCTGGACTCGAGACTTGGTTTTTACCAATAGAATGTGACAAAGTGATATTTTGGGGCTTCCAAGGCCTTATAAGGAAAACTGACAGCTTCTGTGTTCTCCCTCTTGGAAACCGGCTGCTTCCAAGAAGCTTAGGCCACACTATTGAGTGGTGAGGAGCCATGGCATGGGAAGAGGCCTTGAGGGTGAGAGATCATCTTGGGTGTCATGATGGTTCCAACACTCAGCTCCCCCATGTAGAGCAAAAGAACCACCCAGCTGAGCCCAGTTAGCCTCTAGAATTGTGAGAAATAATACATTATTGTTGTTTTAAGATTTACTTATATTAGAGAGAGAGAGGGACAGAGAGAGAGAGAGCTCACGAGCAATGGGAGGGGTGGATAGAGACAGAGAAGGAGACAAGTAGACTCTCTGCTGAGCATGGAGCCCTGCTGGGGGCTTTCATGATCCTGACATCATGACCTGTGGTGAAATCAAGGGTTGATCACTTAGCCAACTGAGCCACCCAGGTGCCCTACTTTATTGTTTTAAACCCCTACATTAGGGGATGACAAGTTACACAATTGATCACTGAAACCACAGACATTTCTTGAATCTATTTTTTTTTTCTAATTTTCCTTCAGTTTATTCCTTCAAGTATTTCCCATGTGTGAAGCCAGTAGCCCTTTGTGAGGTCCTTACACCAGCAACACTGCCCTCACTCAGAAACTTGTTAGAAATGCAGATTCTGAGCCCCACCTCAGATCTACTGCCTCAGGAATGTTAAGGTGGGACCCAACAACCTGGATTAGCAAATCCTTTGAGTTATCCTGACACAACACTCAAGTTACAGAACCACTGGGCTAAGCCCATGCTTCTCTACCCTAACTGTCCCTCTGAATCACCTGGGAACTTAATATAAGCTGGCTTCTGAGAGTGCCCTGGACCTCCTAAAGGAAGGGACACTCACAGGTGTGTGATCCAAAGAGTTTCAGGCTGACTCTGCTGCACGACCTTGTCCCATGGAAGAGTTAAAAACATCCCTCATGAAGTTGGGCCCTCTAGACCAGGGCTTAATACATACAGGGCCAAATGATGTACCTCAAGCTTTGGTAAAAAGGCACATGTTCATTCAGTAGATTTGGGGTTGGGTCTGAGATACGTTTCTCCTCACAAATTCCCAGTTGACATGGATGCTAGAGCAGCAAAGCTCGGGGGAGTCATCGTCACTGTCTCCTCCAAAGGGTAAATGGTTTAAAAGTCAGTTTTATGTTATACAACCACACACGGAAACCCCCACACACCCCTCTATGAAAGCTTCAGTCCGAAATAGCTCTCCCACTGCTGTGGGGGCAGTCCACCGCACAGACTGCGAGCCCCTGCAGGTGACGCCATTTGAGCTTCACCCTGAAAGATGATGGATGAAAAGGGAAAAGGGCTTTGTCCAACATACCTGGAGAAAAACATTCTTCTTTTTTTTCCCTTTTTTTTTTCCCAATTCTTTTTTTTTTTTATCGTGATAAGTACATATAAGAAAAAATGTAACATCTGAACCATTTCTAAGTGTACAGTTCAGCGTCTTTGAACACATTCACAATGTTGTGCAACCATCACACCATTCATCTCCATAATTATTTCATTTTTTTTAAGCTGAAACTCTATGCCCATTAAACAATAACTCTCCATTCCTCTATCCACACTGCCAGGCCCTGGCAACTGCTATTCTACTTCCTGTGTCTATGATTTTGACTACTCAAAGTACCTCAGAGATGTACAGTCTATGTCCTCCTGTGACTTGTTTATCTCACTTACCATAATGTCCTCAAGTTTCCTCCCCATGGTAGCTCATGTCAGAATGTCCTGCTGCTTGGATAACACTCCACCGTGTGTCTACAGCACATTCTGTCTATCCATTCATCCGTCGATTGGACACTTGGGGCGATTCTATGTTTTTGCCGCTGTTAATAATTCTCCTGTGAACACAGTGTACGGATATCTCTTTGAGACCCTGCTTTGAAATCTTCTGGGTAAATACCCAGAAGTGGAATTGCTGGATCATATGGTAATTCTATTTTTAATTTTTGGAGGAACTGCCACAGCGATTTCCACAGCAGCTGTCCCATTTTACAATCCCACCAATGGTGCGCAAGGGTTCCAATTTCTTCACATCCTCACCAACACTTGTTATTTTTCTGGTTTTTGATAGTAGCCATCCTCATGGGCGTGAGGCTGGAGAAGGGCATTCTAAGGCCACAGGAAGAGCCTTGTTAAGGAGGCTCCAAAAAGACACTCAGGGTAGCCAGGTAGCATGGGGACAGGGAAATAAAGCCAGCCATGGTTTGTGGCTGGATTATGAATGACCTTGAAAGTTAGGCTGAAATAGTCTGAATTGTATCCCAGGGGCCATGGGGAGCCATGGAAGTTTCTTTAGCAGGAATGTGACATCTCTGCAATCACAACCTGGTTCCCACAGAATGTGGAAGGGCTGCCCTGAATGCCATCACACCTGCAAGATTCGTATGACAAGACAGGGCGACACCAGAAAGCCTTGAGGGCTTGCTGTCAAATGCAACAGACCAATCTCTGGAAACTGTGGTGGCTTCCCTCCCTTTAAAGGGAACACTTCTCCAGTCAGTTTGAGGAATTGTCTTAAGGGCGAGGAAGAGCAAGGTTTCCACTCGCAGAGAGCATAGCTCTGCTCACATGTTCCAGTAAGTAATGTTCTCCTTGCCACGACGAACAGAAAAATGTGCCTGATGGAATGAAAATCCCCACTGCCCGGCTACCCGTGGGCAGCCTCGGTTACTATGGAAAATTCCTGATTAAAGTCAGCAGACGAGTTTCTTAGCTAGCGACTATTATTAATAGGAGCTTCAGCCTTGTTCTGACATTCCAGATGGGGCTCTTGAATATGTCATTTCACAACCCAGGTGATTAAACCCCTATGTGTTTTAAAAGCAAAGAGCATGCACCCACCCTCACCAGACTGACTACCCTCTTTAATAACCCACGCGCTCCTGCTCAGTTAGCATGAGAACAAAACTACAACCATGAAATTATTTTAACAAGACCATAAAGAAAAACAATTTGCTTGAGTGATGTTTAGGGGTTGGGGGGAACCCACCCTCTCTCTAAACTAATTAAACTGTACTATATGTCCTTGTGTAGTTCCTGACATTTTTCTGGTTCACTCAGCTTGAATGGTTGCACAAGGATCGGCGCCAAGCTCCCAAATGGCTAACTCAAAACAAAAGCAGGGTCTCCAGAGTGTTCTTGAGCGTCCAGCAAATTGAGGGAAAGTTATTTTGGGTTAATAAATGTACTTCGGTTGCAATCACATCTTGCCTCATAGAAAAGACTGAAACAAAGCATCACTGTTTGAAGTCCAATTCAGGATGAACTGGAAAGTGACATTGACCTTACTGCATTCATTTTATTTTTTCTATTTTATGGTACGTTATATTTAATTTTCTCTTCTCTTCTCTTCTGTGCTATGCTATGCTCTTCTATTCTATGCTCTGCTGTGTTGTGCTATTCTTAAAATCACACCCTTGCTTTGGATGAAACTATTGACAATGGTCCCTCATTTCCTGTCCACCCCCCGTAATAATTTATGTCTTTCCCACTCACACTAGTTATTACCGGAAGCCACTGGCAGTTTCCTTGAACATCTTTACAGGCAAGTGGTCTATTCTCAGCCTGGTAGGGACTAGACATTGATTAATGGCTGGGAGCTTTGGTTTCTGGCAAGGCAAGCCTCAGTTTAAGCTGTAGAAGCCTTTGGGTGTTGGTCAGGCTCTCATCAGAGTCAAACTGAAAAGCATAATAACTGGCTTGGATGCAACACAATTGTGTATGTGTTAGATATGAGACCTTCTTCTGAGAAATGAGCCCAAATACCATGCCCTTATGCTCTTTCAAACTAAAGTTTGCCAACCACTCTGGAGTTTACAGAAAATGTCCCCCTTTGAAAAGCTCTTTGACATTTACAAGGCAATAAAACTTGTGGGGTATCAGGTCCCTTTAAATTCCAAAGAACCGTGAAGCACAGATAAAACACGTGATTCAATTCATTTCCGGTTAAGCAACATACAGCAAGCACCTGGCATGTGTGAGATACTGATGGGGACTATCCTTTGGGTGAACAGGATGAAACTGATAGAAATGTTTCCTCACTTCAAGGAAATTAGACTGTCCAAATTTAAGAGGAGAATTGGGATGATAAATGGTAGAGCTGCTCAGTGATAAGCCGTGACATTTCCATAACCCTCTACAATATGCAAAGTACATGCATATACGTGCATGCGTACACCTAGCTACAAGGCTGTTTATCTTCTGGTAGTAGATGCTGATGGTCTCCAACTGCTCTCCTACTGGTTCGTCCGAATCAGAGGAGAAAAAAAATCAATGGGAATCACAGGGTCACTCCAGAGGTAAAAATGACCAAGTGATGGGTGAGAGAGTAAGGACCTTTGGAGTCCAACAGAGATGTGAGTCCTGGCTGTGCCACTTACCAACTCAGAGCTTGTCAAATGAGAGACACAATGACCACCTCTCTGAGTTGATGAGAGTCATCCCCAAGACCAAATATCTTAACCCAATGCGTGACATATGGCTGGCTCAGAATGCCTGCCATGTCCCTTCCCCTCTTGCACTTGGTTTATCAGTCCCCAGGGGGCCTTGGGCAAGGTGATGGGCCATGTTGAAGCTCTTCCATGCTGACCTTTCCCAGGGTCCCCTAATCAGGGCTATTGCACACTCTGTCTTCCGCCCCAGAGTGCCGTAAAGGGTGTTGTTTCACTCTGTGGAGTAGCTGCCTTGCCTATTTTTCTGAAGGAGGGGCAGTCCGGAAGGGAAGCTGCCAGGAAGAACAGCAACCCACATCGGGCTAGTTCCTGTTTTGAAACCCAAGGACCTGCTTGCAATCAAGGAAGAGTAGTAGAGGCTAGGGACAGACAGTACCAGTACCACAGGAATAAACGGCTGCCTGTCACCCGGGGCTAGCAAGACTGGTAGTGTGCTCTTGAGCCCGCTTCTGGCTTCACCACACACCTTCCTCTATGGCATGCATTTTCTTGGAGATCCAAGATCCAAGAAGGGCATTACTTGGTGGCCTGACCTGGTGTGAGAAAGATAGCCTGCTCTTTGGTTTCTACATGAATCCGTGGCATGTATGTTACTCGGCCTTTGCTCCTCTGGTACTCTCCTTCCCTGTCCACAGGGATGAAAAGCAGTAGAGCTACTGGTACGATGGAGAGCCCTTGGTACTCATGGCCCACAGCTTCCAGAAGCCTAACCCTCAGTTCTACCTCCAAAGTCACCATCCTCTGGTCAACCGCCGTCATCTCTTCTCAGGTACCTGCAATGGTCTCCCAATCACCACTCCCCAGGCTTCCACCCTTGCCTTCTCCAAACCCCTAGTCCATGCAGGAGTCAGTATTAACCCCTCAGGTCAGAACTCTGAGCTAGGCTGGCCAAATGGAGTACAACATACCCCTTGGCCAGCGTGCTTAGTTCATGGATGGGCTGTAATCCCAGCCAATGAGTAATTAAAATTTTCATCTATTAAGCATTTGCTGTGTGCCCAACGTGGGACAAAACCCTTAACCAGAAGCATCTCACTTCTTCACCCTCACAATAATCTTGGGGGGGTCAGAGCTATCATTATTAGAGTGAGTGAGGAACTTGCCAAAAGAACCCAATGAGGGCATGGCCAAAGAACTGAACTCAATTCTTCCCAACTCCAGAAGCCACTCTTGCACTTGAGTGTGTGCATGGACACGAAGCACTCTGGATGTTTTCTCCAAACAATAGGATTCGTAATTTTAAGACTCTGTCTTCTAGTGAGGCCAGCATTAGGGAGCAATACAAACAAAATGAAGGAGGATGGCGTCCCACAGAACAATCTGGCTGCCTGGGCTCTCCCGCTCTCTCCCTCCTACCAGCAATGTGAGGGCAACATGTTTTCCTTCTGATGATATGGGCATTTTATTTTATTTTATTTTATTTTTTAAAAGATTTTATTTGTTTATTTGACAGACAGAGATCACAAGTAGACAGAGAGGCAGGCAGAGCGAGAGAGAGAGGGAAGCAGGCTCCCCGCTGAGCAGAGAGCCCGATGCGGGACTCGATCCCAGGACCCCGAGATCATGACCTGAGCCGAAGGCAGCAGCTTAACCCACTGAGCCACCCAGGCGCCCTGGGCATTTTATTTTTTTTCTGGATAAAATGCCACCGCGTTATAGCAATCTGGTGGGTTTTGCTACATCTTAGTGGTTTGATCAATTTCTTCCTCTGAAACTGATGTGGACATTTTTGTGCATTCATGCACAAAATCTCGGGATGAAATCTCCTGCAACATTCTTCCTTTTTGGTTCAGTATGAAACAAAATTGGCCTGTGACCGTTACTCACACCGTCAGTGCATTTAACAGACTCCTCAGAGAAGAAGAGTCTTGTGCTTCAGGGCAAAAGTCTGAGGTCAGAAGGACCAGAGTTAAGAGCTCTCTGATCTCCAGCAAGGAACAGGAACTAGCTAAACCCATCCGTCGATGGAATGATGATAATCCTCCCGCTCAGGTCTGGTGGAGAACTGAGCTCAATTAGGTCACCTGCTTAGCATAGTGCCTGGCATGGAAAAAAGACTCAGTAACTTGTAGCTCTTTTTATTCATTTTTCTACTGAGAGGAAGAGTTGATCTTTTTCAGTTTAGGATTACTTGATTAATTTATAACCCCAAGTCCAAACACATGTTGCTGAGGCATAAACAGCCCCATCCTTCTTCCTTTTTATATCTCCCTTTCTTAATCAAAACATATTTCTCAGGCACCTGGGTGGCTCGGTCAATTAAGCATCTGGCTCTCAATTTCAGCTCGGGTCTTGATCTCTGGGTGGTGAGATGAAGCCCTGCGTCGGGCCCCGTGCTGGATGTGGATCCTGCTTAAGATTCTCTCTCTTCTTCACCCTCCCCCCTTAAACAAAATTAAAAAACAAAAATAAGTATTTCATAAAATGATTACTAACACAATTGATGTCTATATTTTTAATTGGAAACATGCACATGACATCACTTACTTGTCTCTCTGTAAAAAACCCATGTGAGACATTTCTCTCCAAGTTTGTTGCCAAGGAAATATTTTCCTCCTGAGATATTAGTATAACTCATTTCTTATATAATGCAAATAATGTAGCTGGTCATGTTTTCTTTTTATTCTGGCCACTAGGAAACTCAAAGCCAAATTTGTGGTTCAATTTTGATAAAAGCCTAGAATCCTCTGCTTGCTTGTTTATGTTATAATTGCCTTCTGGTCTTGATCTATTAAATCTACCTTTCCCTAATCTTGACCTCGTCTCTATTTATGGTTTCCTACTATTTACCATATTATTTTATTGCATTATATTATTGTACATACATAATATTTAATGTATTATTATAAGCTGCCATTAGAACGAGGTCAATTTTGTATAGTCATTGGGATGATAACTTACCAAGATATTAAATATTTTTTTAATCTTCCACAATTGCACAATCTGGCAAACCCAGGTAATAACAAAGCAGGTTGTGGGAGGGGAAGGTGCATGTGTGTCTAAGTGTGTGTGTGTTTGCGAGACAAAGAGAAGCTTCAACCTCAGCACATACAACTCTACAGTGGGCTTGAATCCCTGGTGCATTTGTCACCTAGGACAGTTGGTGAGCTTTATCTTCTATCTTCTGATAAACCCGGGTGACTCATTTCTCTCTGGTTTGGACACTTGTCCCAGTCCTCTGGCCCCTCCCTAAACTCCAGAACCCGCACATTTAATCCACTTTCTACTGGATCCCTGCATAGTTCTCTTTTTGTTTTTAACGCAGATTCGAGCATGTGCCTCTCCTTTCAGTATTACCCACAAAGTAAACCTTAAAACTTGCTAATCCAGTGCAATCCCCTTCTCAATGATTTGATAATTAAGAAGAATGAGAGCCAGAGAGGCAAAGGGACTTTACTAAGGTCACACAGCAAGTGTGTAGCAGCATGGGGATGAGAACTGAGGTTTCATTCCTCTGTTCATTCATTCCTATGTGCATGCATCTATTTTTTCAAAAAAATATCTCTGAAGACGAAGAAGCATCAGGCATACTGCAGGCTACAGACACACAGCCGTGGGCGAGACTGACGCAGTGCCTGCAGTCTTCGGGCTCACGTGCGAGAGGGGCAGGTTTGCACAGAAATGGACAGGTTGTGCTAAGCGCTGGACAGACAACGAACAGGTCGGGGGCATCAGGCTAGAGAGCGAGAGGGTGGGTCTGGGGAGGTGGCGGAGGCCACGCTGGCAAGGGGGTTCGGTGAGTGTCGCTTTGGTAGGGACATTCGAGCCATCAGCTGGCCCTGGGAAGATCTAGCTCTGGGCATGTGCATGAGGTCCTGGGGAGGACACTGGCTGGGCCGGGTGGAAACATGCTCGGCTCTGCTGGATGGAGCGCAGGGAGAGGGCCCAAAGAAGGCAGCTGGAGGCTGGGGAAGAGGCCGAAGAGGACTTGGGGCCCTGGCACAGGCCTCATGCGGTGCTGCCATCACAGCCCTGGTCTCAGAAGCTCATCACAGGCCCAGGTGCGCGTTCAGACTGAAGGCCTTTGACAAATCACAACTGAGCAGGAGAGGGGCCTTTCCTTCCCTACCCACCCCAACCACAGCTCACCCCTTCTCCCTGGATCAGATTTACACCCGTCGGTATTTTTAGCCTTCTTTCTCGACTCAGTGAATGCACCCCACATGAAAGAGGAGACAAATTTATCTCTGTGGTTGAGAAATACTCACATGTGAGAGGCGCGTGAGAGCAGAAAAGAGCGCGGGCTTTGGAATGAAGGGAAACTGGGTTTGAACCTCAGCTCTGTCAGGAGAGAAGGTGCTGTCCTTCAGCAAGATCCCCTCCCTCTCCCGGGCCTCCGTGTTCCACCTGTAAACAGCATTAGTAAGAATGCGCATTTGTATGACACTTGGGCTGAGCCAGGCATTGTGCCGGGTCCTTTCAAAATACTGATCTCAATTCATCTTCCTATGAACTCTCTTCTTGCACTGTTATCATCAAGCCCATTACACTGATGGGGAGACTGAGACCCAGAGAGGATGACCCGGTGTTCAAATTCAAGCATTCCTGTGTCTTACATGTGACTAGGAATCTTATAAGAGGGAGAGCCCAGCCCAGGTCCTCCCAGTATTTAATCAATTTCTGTTTACCCCAAGGAAGCAGGTGGATAGTGTCACAACTAGATGCTCAATGGTTGCAGATGGGAGGCATGGAGAGGGGCAAAGTTGGCTGGTCATGTTGCTCACCAGCATCCTGGACCCAACAGCCAAATGCCCAGGATATTCCTCCTGCCTTTCTGCCACGGAAGAATAGATGGGTTTGACCTCTTCCCACTCACCTAGCGGTCCCTCGGCAATTACATTTTCCTCTGGATTATAATATTATTAAAAGAGCACGGGTCCCAGGCAAAGCATGTCCCTGCTCTGGGCTCCCACGGTCCCAAGTATATCCCATATCAGAGCACTTATACAACCGCACAGTAATTACCTTACTTGTCCAGAGCAAGTGCACAAATAGAGGCTCACATATCACATGTCTAAATATTAAAAGTTATAAATCAAGCTAACAAACTGTTAAATAAAATATGTCTTATCCACATACTTTGACAGATAAATATGCCTAGCAATCCGGAAAGCCAGGATGGAATTAGGGTTCTCAGATGCCTCAGGATTTTGTGACTCAAATCGGTGACATCAGAAGGCCGCTTCCAGCCCCAGGCCTGGCCCCTACCCCCAGCCTTGGTGTCTGTCCTGTACTGAGATGGGCCTTGGGCAGGCCAACACCCGAGGCTACTCCAGCCTCCTGCTCAACCCCTCTGCCCTCTGACAGCTGCCCTTGGGCTTCCACTAGTTTCCGGGTTTGTTTGCATAGGGGAGGCTAGTGCTCCGCCTTTGGGAGGACGGACTTGGGAAAGGAACCTCTTCAGTTCCCAGAAATAGGCTCTTGGCCTTTTGAGCGCGACATTCATGGCCCCCACTATGTGTGCATGCAGCATGACCCAGAACAGTGTTATCTAACAGAAATACAACATCGTGAGCCACAAATGCTAGTCGCATGCAGAATTTCAATCTTACTCTTAGCTCATATCTGAAAACAAAAAAGTAAAAAGAAACAGGTAACGTGACTTTCAGCAAGGGAGTCTCCTAATATTTCTCAAAATGCCATCCTTTTAACATGCAATCAATTATAAACCATTATGAGAAATCTGACATCTTTGTACCATTCTGCTTGGATGGCACATCCCCATTGGGTCTCGCCACATTTCAGGAGCTGGGCAGCTACCGACCAGCTAGTGGCTGCCTCCTCTTGTCACTCAGATGAGCAGCTCTGCCCTCTCAGTGTCCTCTGTGGAGCACTGGCATCTAGCCCGCCTGCAAAATCACAGTGCTCCCTCCACCTGCCCACTCCCACGCCCACCCCCACTGCCCCGTCCCCCGCCCCAGACAGAAACAGCATTTTAGCCAGATCCTCAAGTGAAGAAGATGGACATGAAAGCTTAGCAGGCTGGCTTCTATAGAAGGCTCCCTGACCTGCTGACTCTAACCAAAGAGGGCCAGAGCGGGACTGGGAGACGTGCAGGGTCCCTTCCTAAGGGTGATTTTGCCAGACTCTTCCTGTTAATCCACACTGCCTCCCCCAAGGCCCTTCCAGCTGGGCAGAAAGGCAGCACAGTGTGAAAAAGGAAAATGTGGGGGGCTTGAAGAGTAAGAAAAGGACATATAGGAAGTAGGAGGGGAGACATCTGTGTAAAGGGAAAAAGCTGAGAAAGAGCGTGGTCAAAGGGGGACAGCAGGAAGGTCTGGGGAAGGATGCTCTGAGGAGACAGTTTCTGCTGGGAGCGAATGGGAAATAAATAGTCTGTACTGGTGAGCATGATTTATAGGAGTGAGAACTAGCATTTGTATGACTTTTAGGCTGAGCCAGGCATTGTTCCAAGTCCTCCCTAAATAGTATCTCAATTCATCTTCCTATGAATACTTTTCTTGTACTATTACCATCAAGCCCATTATACTGATGGGGAAATTGAGACCCAGAAGGGATGACCTGATGTTGACTATAGGGGTGTCTAGTCAATGAGAGTGGTCCAAGGTCACCACATGAAAAGTTTCCAAAAGGACTTGTATAGGGAATTTTTTTTTCTTTTTGAGAGAGAGAGAGAGAAAGAGAGGGAGCGTGCATGCGGTGGGGGGGGGGGGCGTGCAGAGGGAGGGAGAGAAAGAAAATCTCAACCAGACTCCCCACTAAGTGTGGAGCCAGACAGGACATGAGGCTTGATCCCAGGACACTGAGATCATGACCTTAGCCAAAGTCAAGAGTCAGACACTTAACCAACTGAGCCACCCAGATGCCCCTGTGCAAGGAAATTCTGGATCACAAGCCCTTACACTGCAAAATCAGGGCTATGTCTCAACAGGTTAAATTTGCCAATGGTTTGAATTTTGTCCTGAAGGTAGAAGCCAGTCCCATCATGTACTTTTCATGGAGGTTTCTCAAACGTGCTGGAGGTGAGAGGTTCCATTAAAAGTTACGTAGTAGAAATGTCATTGTCCTTGCTTTTAGCATAATGGATTTTTTTTTTTGAGAAATGCATCCTGGGTGCATTTGCAGACTGTTAGTTCAAGCTGGACCTGTATCAGGTTGGTGTGGGAGGAGAACCCATGGAATGAAAATGAAAGACAATGAAAGAAACGAAAGTCTATCAGCACTATGGCTTTGCTGGCCACATATGGGTCCCCATGAATGGCCAAATGCTTCTCTCAAATAAGTGTCATTTTATCTGTTGGGGTTTTTCATAGCAAGTAATAGGATATGCAGTTGACAGTGGCTTTAAGAGTTGCTCTCAAGATGTGGTTCACCAGCATCATCAGTGTCACAGGAACTTGCCAGAAATGCACATTCTTGGGCCCACTGCAGACCTACTGAATCAGAAACTCAGGGATAAGGCCAGCAATCTGTGTTTTAATATGACTTCCAGGTGATTCCAATGCATGCTCAAGTTTGAAAAAAAAAATAGCTTAAGCCATAAGGACATTTATTATTTCTTAATAAAATGTCTGGAAGCAGACGCCACACTGCCAGGACTATGGAGCAGCATTTCTGGGATTCTCTTAACCTTTCCCCTCATGGTCACAAAATGGCTGCCATCGTTTTAAGCATCACGTACTGTACTCACCTTGCAGTGTCCCAAACAAGGACAAGGTGATGGCAGAAAGGGGGCTCCTCTTCCTTAACACCTTCTCTTTATCAGGGAGAGAAACACATCTCAAGAACCTCCTTAGCAGACTTCCCTTCTCAATTTGTTGCCCAGACCTGGGTCTCATGCCTGTCCCCAGGCAAATCATTGGCAAAGTGGGATAGAGTCTGACAAAGACTTAAACTAGCACAGCTCATCCCTTGAGTTTACTGCTGCTCCTCCAGTGCCTGAATAAAATCATTCTCTATTTTCAAGAATGAATCAGGGGTTGGGGGTAGGGGAATACTGCATGCAGGTAACAGTGTCTGTCACAATTATTGTCCCCATTTTATAGAAGTGGAAAGTAAAAGCTCAGAGAACACCACAAATCTAGGAAATAGTGGAGCTGAGATTCAAACTCACTTTTTTCTGACTCCTCAGGTGTTTCCATTGCCTCATTCCACGTATGGATTTACGATTACCCAGAACTGGTGAGGCAGAAAAGATTGATTCTGTGATTTTCTGCAGTGGCAAACGTTCAGATATGGATTATCACTTGGAACACAGGATGTTAGTAGATGAGGTCACCAGCTGGACACCTGTGGGCCTGTGTGTCATTTGACAAGAAATTTTTTTTAATTTTAGAAATTCACATTCAATATTTAACACTGGGAAAATTCACGTTCAAATTCCAGCTCCTAGGAAGCTCTTGCCACTGACCCAACATCCCCTCGTGGCAAGAATCGGTAGAAGCTGAATGGCCTAGTTCATCCTTCACTATTCTCTACCACCTTGCCCTTGACCCAGTTCCACCTATTTGTATCACTGGACGACTTGTCCCACTTGGCATTTTGCACATTGTCCACCCAGGCTTGCCCCCACAGAAAAATACCTACAACACTGATGGTAAGATCCGACAACGTCTCTTTTTCAACAAAGCCCCCCAAATCTGCAGCCAAGAGTCCTTGGGGAAGGGTAGAGATGGGATGCTGGAAGCACTTGGAAAGAAATCTGAGTATTCCCATGGGACCGCCATCATTGGAACTCCATAGGACTTTTCTGTGGTTCCTGCTCTTCTGGCTGAGACATGACCCTGGAAGGGAGACTCCCCCGACCCCCAGGTGTATGGCATGGGAGTAGACCCCCTAGGCTGCAAGCAGTTTGGGCAAGGTGTCTGAAATCAAAGCAATAGGGCCTAGCTGGACTGCTTTTCCTCCCAAAGCTGTTTCCACTAAAGTTCCCCAATGTTCCTATACAATGTCCTACTCCTCAGGGTCACCGATATGTCCTCTAGGACTTGTTTTGGTTGTAAACATTACCTGGGGACTAATTGTTCTCTCGCTTAAACCACTACCAGAAGAGATTGTACATAAACTTTGGGCCTATTACTTTATTTTGTTTTTCAATTCTGAAATACTCTGCTTTTTCTTCAGTACACTTAGGGCTTTTTTGGGACAGTGTTGTCCCAGGAGCACTCTGTTACAAAAGGAGAAGCCACAGCAATAATAAAAATGCTGATGATAATAGTGTAGCTAAGAAATGAGGTAATGCATGGGGAAAGCCCTAGCTCAGCTCTGTTCCAGCCCTGAGGACACAAATACTCAGGGAATTCTCCGTCTGTCCAGTGGGAGAGCCAGACGCATAAACAGGCCATTACAATGGAATTTGATCAGGGCGGCTCCGAGAGTAAACAGAGGGTGTTCTCAGATCTGGGAGGATCAGTACCTGCCCTGAGATGGGAAAGCTTCTGGAGGAGGCGACAACTGAATCTTAACATAAGAATCAGCCAAGGGAAGAAGAGGAGAAGGATGATCAGGCAAAAGGAAGTGCGGGAGAAAAGGCCTAGAAATAGGTAAGAACGTGGTACATGGTGGCACCTGCATCTTCCTAGAACTTACAGGGAAATGTTAGGAGAGGAGGCAGGGGAGGAGGCTAGTAGAGTCATGAGCAAGTCATGAGGTCCGTGGATTTCTCCCAGGAGACTGGAGATGCCATGAAGGGTCTTAAGTAGAGACATGACTAATCATGCTTATTGGAATGGTCGCCCAGGCTTCAGATTTCCTGAGAGTAGAAGACAGAGGGCAGTGGATGTGAACCCAGCAACTGCTGGGTACTATCTCCCAAAAGAGGGAGTTGGTATTTGCCCTCTATCTCCAAGGTTCTCCATCTCTGTATTCCAGAGGTGTGAAAGTGGAAGTTGCAGATGTCCTAAGGCCCAGCCTTGGGTTCCACAGCTCACCTCTGCTGGTTCTATTGATCAAAGTGAAACACAGACCAACCCAGATCCTAAATAGACTCTACCTCTTCATGGGAGAAGAGGCAAACATTAGCAGCCATCTTCGTATGCACCATCCCTTACTTGCTTATCCTTTGAAATCATCTGCTATGGAATAGGATGCGAAATAACTGTTAGGGATTGATTGATCAACTGGTCAAGTCATTTACTTATTAATTTAGGTGGGAATCACTGACCATAAAATAGATCAGTAGTCTTGGAATAAGGGAGAAGGCAGATGTACGAAGAGAGCAGCCAGACCCATGGTCAGACCTTGTTTGTTCCATGACCTCAGGGAAAGTCACTTGTCTTTCTGGAACTCAGTTTGCTCATCAGTGAAATGAGGATAAGTATACCTACAGAGGACTGTTGCAGCACCCATCTCACAAGGTATGTCTGGGTATCATTGGTCCTGAATCTTAGCCCTCCTGGTTAGCCTTAAGGTAGCAGGACTGAGTAGAAGAGAAGAGCAGTTGGTCCCTAGAATAACAAGTTTTATTTTGAGGAGGAAAAATAATTTCTTGAATTTCTTTAGAGCACTTTCATTTGGACTAAATAGTTAGAACACTACCAGCAAAGAAGACATTGACCTTTTGATTTACAAAGATAATTGAAAAAAAACCATAACAGAGGTTGCCTCTGGGGGGACCAAGAATTAGAAATGGAAGGGAAATACATGTTTTACTGTTTACTTTTTGGCATCGTCTGAATATTTTTCTCCCATTTTCTCCCATTTTCTTTTTTTTCTAGTAAAGTAACTCAAATATGAGAAATTCAAACACCATTGAAACAATGTCTTCCCATCACAAGGACTTTGATGAGCACAGAGTTGGTCATTAATGTAATTCACAGCTTTAGAAAGTGTCAATTCCATTTTTCCTATAACAGGAAGTCTTGAAAAGAACAGGGAAACACTCCCAGGGTCTTTCTTCTTGCTCCCCTGACTCAGTTTCCTTCTGGATGCTCTACTCTTGGCGTACTCCTGCATTTGTTCATTAAATGCCTGATCAGGCTGGAGATGGCTCAGGCGATGTCTTGTCTTCACCACACATGACACGCTACACACTCACGGCCTCTTCCTTGCCACGTACCTGCCTCAGCCACCCCTGCTGCTACTTGGCTTAATCGTTTGATTTGTGATTTCCAGGCGGCCTCATGTCTGTGCTTCTTTTTAAAGCAAGATCATGATATGGGAGCCAGTCAAGGAAGAGAGAGGAAGCCTGAAAGAGGAAGAGACAGAAGAAAGGGAGGAAGGAAGAAAGGGAGGAAGGATGGACAGAAAAAAGGGAGGGAGGGAGGGAGAAGTTCTGATTCTTGCAGCTGTGTATAATGCCTCTCCAAAGCCTTTCTTCCTCCTGACCCTTCCCTACTTGCCTCAAGTTTCTCTTATTCTTCTACTCTGGCTGTCTCCTGCTCTTGTATATTGCAATAGACTAGCACAGATCAATAAATATTACTGTGAAAGACAAAAATAAGGGCTTTTAAGTCTTCCACAACCTCCAGTCACTGCACATGTATGGACATGCTAAACACACCTTCGGGAGCTGTGAGCTCTGTGAGAATGGTGATGAGTCCCACCATCCACTTCTCTAAGTCCCTACCACGACCGTCCTTGTCAGTCTAAACGGGACTATGAATTGGCGCGAGCTGCTGTGTGAAGATATCACCAGTGGTCAGTTAAAAAGAAAGAAGGAACGTAAAGAAGGAAGGAAGGGAGGAAGGAATGAAAGAAGGAAGGGAGGGAGCGGGGCAGGAAGACCTGCCCTTCAGTGTCTGCCGTAGTTCTCTATCTTTTCCTTTTCTTAGATGCTTTTGCCAAGCCCATCTCCAAGTGGGATCCCTACCAGATGGATCCCCAGACTTCAGTGAGAGCTCTGCTGTTGGTTACCCTGTGTCCCTCAAAAAGATATCTTGAAGTCCTGAACCCCAGTACCTTGTAAAGTGACCTTATTTGGAAATAGGGCTGTTGACAGTGTAATCAGCTGAGGCCAGACTGGAGGTGGGTGGCCCTTGCTCCATTAGGACTTGGTGCCTTACAAGGAGAGGAGACACACAGACACATGGGGTGAATGCCAGGTGCGTACAGAGGCACCTGGAGCCACGGAGCAATGGAGCGGCAAGCCAAGGAAGGCAGAGAGTACCGCCGGCCCCCAAAGCTGGGAAGAGGCACCAATGGATCCAACCCAGAGTCTCAAAGGGAACACAGCCCTGCGCACCCTGTGACTTCGGACTTGTGGCTTCCAGAACTGGGGGAGAACCCCAATCTGCTGTTTTAAGTACCCAGGGGAAAGGCAGGCTTGGGCTCCCCACAGCTGTTTTTGAATCTTCAGGAGGACAAGGTCTCAAAAGAAACCAGGTGATGGATTTCAACTGGGTCAACTGGAATGGAATTTTGGAAGTGAAACACACACACTTTCATTGGGTTCTAAAAAAGGCCCTCTCCCTTCTGTTAAAAATGCAGAGTTGAAGATACAATGTGGCTCCCTTTTTCTTTTCCCAAACAAACAAACAAACAAGCAAACAAAGGAACAGGTTCTCAGGATAACAGGGGCTGGGAGGGCAGAATGACAGAGTAGACAGAGAACTTGGTGTCTCAGAGCTGCCACTTCATTATCAGCTGGAGGCCACTTCCCAGGTGGGTCCATTAGGGTCCCGGGGGAAGGCCACGCCCTGCACGTGGTTCTGATGAGGACATCTGCAGGAAAGGGTACATAGAGAGCGAAAGGACAAACCAGAGGGGAGCTGGGACCAGCCATGAGGCCCAGGGGACAGAGGGAGGAAACCGTGTTATTGGGAACCGCAGTCATGGAGGGTAGACATGTATCCAAGCAGGTAGGGGTGAGGATAAAAGACATCAGCCTTTGTTTTTTCTGTTTTTGTTTTTTTATTTTTGTTTTTGGTTTTTTTTTTTCCCCATCCTTCTCTTCTTTCTGAACTTAGTTTTTTGTTTTTCTCTACCAAATGGCAACAAGACCACTGACCTGATAGGCTTGCGAGAAGTTAACCTGAATTATAAGGGACCCAGTGCAATGCTTTGGCACAGAGGTGTGTCCTCAATAAACATCTTGTGAGTAAACAATGGCGGGCTGAATGAATACTTTTATAAGGCATACACAATAATTTTCTTTTTGCAAAAAAAAAAAAAAGCCTCAAATGATAGACTTGGATAAATTATGCCTCCACTTCATGTCATAAAAGGTACAGAGGGAATTGTAGAGCATATTAGAGATAATTAACTCCAAGTTGAATCAGGGCTGCCTGAATTCAGGAAGGATTCCTCTAGTCAATCTTGCCCTAAAAAGGCACCGAGACACATGCACAGGAAGGAAAATAGAAGCCAATTAATTCAAAACATTTGGTACCTTGTAGCCTCAAGAGGTTTAGACGGGAGCACTTAGTGACCGTGACTGAAAGAGCAAAGTGCTTGGGCCACATGGCAGGGTGGACCGAGCTGACTCAGCCACCATCTGGACTAGTCCACTTCTAGGGACGGTTGACTCGAAGGCAAAAGGCAAGATGGGCTTTCCTTAGGGTCATTGGGTTGGAAAGAGGATTTGAAACCAAAGGAAGCTATGTTCAAGTTTTTCCCCAGTTGCCAGAGAGAAACAAGGGCACTGCTGGGCCCCTCCGGACGTGCTAAGTGGTGGGCTAGAAGGTTCCTGTCCATGGCCTCTGCGGATCCTCTCAGCACCGAACACAACAGAAGAGGAGGCAGACGCAGGGAGGGCAGGGGTCTCGTCCAAGGTCCCATCGCCGCTGAGTGGCCCAAAACATACGCGAACTTAGGTTGCTTTCACTCTATACCGAATGTTTCAAACACGTCCGCTCTGCTTTTAAGGACTGACAGAGCAGTGACCCATGAAAGGACCCTGGGCCCTGATGACACGGTTGAGCCCTGCCTTGTCCTCCCCCACATGACAGTCCCTTCTATTTGAGAACTCCCAGCTCTGGGAGGACTGAAGTGTTCTTATCATCTTAGCCACCTTGCATCTGGGTTTTCGGTTACTTTTAGCTGAAGTCATCCCACCGTACGCCCACAACCTTTTATTCTTGCTTACCTTCTCCTCCCAGCTCATTCCATCTCATCCTCAGGTCCTGCTCTGAAGTCACTCCCAGTCACCTCCCTACTGGACATGCCTCCTGTCAGTCCCTCCATTCCACCCTGTTCAATTTACCGCAGAACCCTCGGGACCCCTTAAACTGCTCTTTTTTAGGGATAGCACGTCCCTCCCCCACTAGGACGTAGACCCAGAGAGGGCCGTGTCTGTCTTGCTCATCTCGTGTTCCCAGGACCTCGCTCAGTGCCTGGCATATAGTAGGCATGCACTGAATCACTTCTGGACGAGCGGAAAGTGGAGAGCTGGCGTTCTAAAGTGAGCCACCTTCCACCTGGCTGGACCCCACCTTTCAGAACCCTTCCTTCACTCTTTTTGGGTTCAAGTTCATGTTTCGTGTTCATGTTTCCCTAGCAGCACAGACCGCATGGCCCACAGAGGCACCATCCAGACGATTGGCCTCCCAGGCATCTCCCCCTAACCATCAGCATTCTTTCTTTGCATTTGAACTCTTAAAAAACAGCCGACAGGCGCAACTTGGAGGCTCAATTCCTTGAACGTCTGCCTTTGGCTCAGGTCATGATCCCAGGGTCCTGTTAGAGTCGCCCATCGGGTTCCTTGCTTCTCCCTCTGCCTGCTGCTCCCTCTGCTTGTGCTCTCTCTCAAATAAATAAATAAAGTCTTTAAAAAGAAAAAACAACAACAAAAAACCCCACAAAAACAACCAACACACAAGCAGCTTCCTGGCGGGCAGTCATTTCTCTGCCCAAGACCGACGACCATGTTCTTTGGTTGGGGAACTCGGGAACAGAATTAGAATGGCCTTTCCATCTCCTGGTTCACTTCCTGCCTTCTCTGCCATACCTCCCACCTTACCTGCTATTGGGGAAAAAGCCATGTTAGTGATGATATCACAGAGCCCAAGAATTCCTCGTTAGATGGAAATTGCAGCTCAGAGGGGGAAAGCAATCTGGTCATAGGCAAGTATGTGGAAAACATGGCAACAGAACCTAGTTTTTTTTCTTTCTCCATATCCCAAGACCTCTTCCACAATAAGTCACTTCTCTTAGATGGAGCCAGAGAGAACTGAGATCAGATCCCAGAGTTGCCATTACCTCCAGGGTAACCCAGAGCATGTCATTTAAATTCTGAGAGCTGTGGTTTGCCCATCTGCATATTGGGGTGCTCAACCAGCCTTCTCTAGGGTGTGTGTGTGTTTCAGGGCTCATATAAGGGTTATAAAAAATGTTAAAGCAGCTTGTCCTCTAAGTCCTGGATTGAGGGACTCCCTAAATCAAGCATTTAAAAATTTGACCTCTTACAAACTTGCCCCCCTGTGCTTAGCAAGATGCTTAACTCGAAGCATCACCATTTGGTTGCCTTCTCTGATGGGCCATCTATCCTTGCCCCTGGACATCTGAGGCCTGTGGCTGATCCATTAGCCACCTCACCTGCCCCCAGAACTGAGCGATCTGTCCTCTACCACCACCCAGGCCGCCATGAAATATTCAAGCATCCCTGAGAGCAGAGAACTTACTTTGGGTCGTAGGTTGAGTTACAGATAAGTCTCACCAACTACAAGAAGTCAGAGGTCTGGAGCTGGGCTGTTTGCCAAATGAGGAATAAACCCTCATACATAAATCACAAGTCAGGATGCCCCTTTTTGAACCATGCAAACTTGGCGAGCTAAAACTTGCTGCAGGCTCCTAAAGAAGTAGCTGGGGCCTGAGAACTGATTCCAGAGAGTAGAGGACAGCAGTCTTCAGAGTCATAAAGATCTAGGTTCAAATCCAACATGGCTGCTTTCTAGCTCTATTCCTTTGGTAAGTTCCTGAATTGTATTTTGACTTGGTTTTTCTATACCTTAGTGGGGGAAAAATAAGTCCTGCCTGCCTTGAATATGACAAGGTATTTGGAGGGACCTCGTAGATATCTACATTATGCCAGTTTCCTCCTCTTTTCCAAGCAGGGGCTTCTTTTTTTATCTAGGTCAGCTTTGGGAGTGAGAGACAGTCAGGCATCCTTTGATGGTGCTAAGGTGACTGCATTAAGGGTCATCCGACACCAGAACAAAATTCATTCTATCCTGGACCTTAGAACATACTCCCTGTTCCCAGAATTTCTTCGCCCTTCACATCATTCTCCCAAAAAAGGATCCGAGGTTGTTGACTATGAAGTGTGTTTATATGTTCTCCCGCTAATAAAACAGGGGTAGGAATGATAAAGGCCAATGTTTACAGAGTGTGTGCTGTATACCAGGTGCGGAGTTCAGTGACTTACCCACGTTAATGTTTTTTCAAAGATAAGGAAAAAAAAAGCAACACCCCGGCAAACAGGTGGGAGCGAATCTGCTAAGCCTTAATGGCCCTTTCTGGCTTTAACACCAGCACAACCCCAAGTTCTGGGTCATAATTGCGAAAGAAATGGTTTCAGTGGGAGCCAAAACAAAAAAAAGGAGGGGGGCTTTGGACTAGAGATCTTTAGAGTCACAATAATAAAAATCTTTTCTCCTACAGGAGTCCCAGTAGTCAAGCTGTTCTATAGCTGGGAGTTCAAGCTGTAAAATTTAAATGTCAGTCACTCTAGGACCGTTGGAGGAAGGGCCATCCCCCTTATGCCAGCAGCGCTCAATTCAGTGCAAAGCATCTTACATATATATATATATATATATATATATATATATATATATGTTTTTTTGTTTTTTTTTTTTGTTTTTTTTTTTTACCTTGTCGATCCTTTTTTCCAGCCAGTGATAAAATCTCAAAGCAAATGTGAACCCTTCAGAGTCATTCACCTATGTCGGCTCCCCTGGGGACCCTGTGAAGCTGGTAAATAATCCTCTGGGTTAAAGCCGATTTGCATCATGGACACTCACAGTGCAGGAGAACAGCCTGTGGTTGAGGGTCTGAGGTGTCTCTGAGCTCCCTGGCAGCCCCTTCCCAAAGGGAAACTTAGTGAAATCAGGAGGGAACGCTCCCTCCTTAAAGGGAAGAAGCACACATTGCGGTGGGGAGAGGGGGGCTGTTGTTTTGGCTTGGTTCCTTGCAAATGGGATGCCATCTGAGAGGATTTAGGCTGTAAGGTTGCCTCTTGCTTCTCCAGCTGTAGCTTCTGTAGGGTAAATGCAGGATCTGTCTTCCCGCTCAGTGCAGAATTCTCGTAGGATCCGGCAGGCCCGAGATTCCCCCTCACCCACAGAACATCCCAGACTCTGTCTCCATGCATGGATTCCATACACTCCATCTCCACACCCTCCATTCACACATTCCACTGACAACCTTCCTGTGAGGTACACAGTACCACCCTCATTTGACAACAGAGGAAACGGAGGCCCCGAGGGATAAGGTGAGCTGCCTGAGCTCACACAGTCCTCAAGCGGCAGAGCCCCGGCTAGACCCCAGGGCTCCTGACTCCAGCTGCAGCTTTGGGGGTGTAAGGATATGCTTGATCACACACGGTGAGCAGGTCACAGAGCTGGGACTCAAACTCAGAACTCTAGACTCCAAGTCCAGTGCTCCCTCTGCAACTCTCCACTGACCTCCCAGCTTCCAGCCATCCATTTAATAAATAGTTACTGCCCCCCTCCCAGGCATCAGGAGCTATTGGATACAGCTGTGAAAAAGACAGACAGGATCTGTGTGTCCATGTGGGCTCCCCTTGTGGTGGGGGAGACAGACTACTAAGAAGGAAGTCAACAGATTGACAGAATCATTCTGGTTGAGATGAGTCTCATGGTAGAAATGTTCAGGGGCTGAAGAGGGGAGAAGGGCTGGGGTGTGGGGTCACTTGACTTAGACAAGGAGGTCAGGAGAGGCTTCTCTGAGGAGGTGACATTATCTGAGGGCTAAGTAGGAGGCAGACACAGAAGAAGAACAGACGGGTGAGGTCCTGGAGCCGTGAAGTCTCTGCGACAGGGACTGATACGGGGGCGTAGTGGGAAGGTCATGGAGGAAGACGCGAAGAGCTTCTGGTGAAGCTGGACAGAGGCTCACCACAGGCCTTGAGGACATGTGAAGGGTTGATATTTTCCTAAGAGCATCACAGAAGCACTGAAAGTTTTAGGCATGGACGTGACAGGACCCGAATTTGCATTTTAGAAAGATTACTCTTAGCTGTTGTGTGCACGCATGCGTGCGCGTCTCTGTGTGTGTTTGTGTGCCTCTGTGTGTATGTCTGTGCGTGTGTGTGCACAAGCTCGCATGCACCCTGGGGGTGGGGGTGGGGTTGCAAGTGTGAGTCAGGTAAGCTGGAAAGAAGCTGCTGTGGGGTCCCCAGCAGGCCTGGACCACGGTAGTGGTGATTAGAGTGGAGGAAGGGAGCCGATTTGGGTCCTGTTTAAAAAAAAGTTATCAGGGCCTGTGGATGGTTTGGAAGTGAGCAGTGGTGGGGGTTGGTGTTCAGAATGACTTCCAGGTCCCAGGATCCCTTGAGCATACCAGGTGAAGACTAGGACCATCTCTTTGAGGCTGCTGGAACAGGACTGTGAGAGCAAGACCTGGGGGCAAATGGAGGGACCTGCGATGAGCCCTGAATCTCAAGCCCCATCCTGTAGCAGGAGCCCTTCCAGCAGCAAGCAGACCCCTCTGCCTGCAAAGCAGACAGATAACAATCTCCACTGTGCCCAGAACCTTCTGGGGGCCCCAGGCAGCCAGTCCCCGCTGCAGCCAGGGCACTGCACTCTCTAGATTGGGCTCCTGGAAAAACTGTTCAATTATTGATAAGGAGCCCTCCTGACATCACTAAAGACGATGAGGCTCCCTCCTCGCTTATGCAATGGCTCTCTGCCCTTCAGATCTGGTCCTCCAGCTCAGCGGCAGGGATATAGGGGAGGTGAAGAAGAGGATGCAACAGTTGGAATGCAGCCATAAGGAAAACACTCAGCACATAATAATGAAGATGTTAATACTATAATAATGAACGTTTTCTGAACACTTGCTCTGTGCCAGGCAAACTTCCCAGGGACCATACCCTTCTTGAAATGTCTAAGAAGAAAGTCCTATAATTATGCCCACTTTACAGGTGAGAAAACTGAGGCAAAAGGAGGTTAAGTTAGTTGCCCCAGGTCATCCAGCTTAGGCATGGCAAAGCCAGGTTTAAATGCCAACAGCCTGGCCTCAGACTCCATGGAAACCTAGGCTACTCTGAACTGTCTCCACATGCTATCGCAGGCAGGGGTGTTGGAGCTGGTAGCGGAGGAGGCTGCTTTTCTTTTCCTCATTTGAAGTGAATCAATTATATAGAACAATGCAGGAAACACTTCACTAAATCCCTGTTAGGGGCTTCTATTTACTACTTCACTTAGATTTACTAACCCCTTGTGAAATGAGGACTCTGGTCAAGCGTATTTCCCAGATGAGAAAACCAAGGTTAAGAGAGAGAAGACGTTTTTACCTAAGGCTGGGCGGCTAGGGAAAGACAGACCTAGAATGGGGACGTTGGTCATTTAACTCCAAGGGCAATAACCTCTCTAACTGCACTGTGTGTATTTATATATGTAAACCATATGTATGAATTGCTCAAGTTTGCTGAAAAAATATTACCGATTCAACATGGGGCGCATATGCGATGCTGTTCCTCCTGATGTGACAGAGCGCTGCCACAGCCCTAGAAGGCCTGGTGAAAGATCCATCTGAAGCCAAAATTCCAGCTTCTTCTGTGTTTCTTTCTCTGATCTTGGCCGTGTGCCTTTTTCTCTTCTTTTTTTCATGACCTCAGAAGAAAGGAAGTTAGACCTAGGCCCGTTTCTTTAATCTTCCACCAATTTACCGCTTTGAGACAGTCTCTTGTTTCCTCTTTTATTTTGCTGTCTTTGAATTTTTTTCAATATTCCTCTTTCTTCTCCTCCCTCCCTTCCTTCCTTTGTCACTCAGGCAACATCTATTGAACATTTGCTGGCTGCGACGCTGTGGGAAGATCGCCGGAGGTGGGGCAAAACTGGCCATTGCCCACTGCCCCTGACTGACTAGCTCTGGCTTTGGACTAGTTCTTTCGCCCCTCCAGCCTCAGCATCCCCATCTGTAAAATGGGCTAATCCTACAATGTACTCCACATGGGTGGTCGCTCACTAGAAGCCGTCACAGCTGTGGAAGTGTCTGATAGGGAACTTGGCATGGGATGGGTGCTTGGTACATGTTGATGGACACTGTGAGAGGAGCAGGTGTGAGAGGAGGCTGAGGATGGGCTACAGACCTTACCTTTGGAGAGGCCTCTGCCTAGAGAGGGAGATAGAGCAGAGACAACGCAGGCTGTGACAGGGCCAGAGGAAGGGGAAGATAAAGTGTCCTGAGGATTAGCGGGAAGGAGAAAGGCTTGTCATGAAAATGCCTTCGGTCCTACCAAACAGCCCAGAAACACATTCCTCTCTCTTTCTCTATCTCTCTCTGTCTTTCTCTGAGGGGTCAGAATGATGTTTTTCTAGGCCAGATCTGAATCTGCCCTGAATCCTCAGTAAAATAGGGCAGAAGGTAATGAGAAGGAATTGAGGTGATCCTACCTGCGATTGAGGCCAGCGGGCTTAGACACTTGAGAAAGCTCCCTCAGGCTGCTCACATCCACAGCCAAGAGCCAGAAGTCCAAGTCTGCCCTGCGCCTGGCTCTGCCATTCCTAACTGTGTGACTTTAGACAAATGCCCCATCATCCCAAGCCTCAGACCCATCACCTACAAAATATGACAAACAACAATTCCTATATTTAGGGATGTTAGGAAGACAGAGAGAACTATATGCCAATTCAGAGCATATAGAATTTGTATAAGAATCAGCTTTTAACTTTCTTTCTCTTCCTGGTAAGTGTTGGGGGCTCTTCTGAGACAGGTGGATTTTACTGGTTGATTAGAATTGTGGCAAGGTGGGGCACCTGGGTGGTTCAGTGGGTTAAAGCCTCTGTCTTCAGCTCAGGTCATGATCCCAGGGTCCTGGGATCGAGCCCCACATCAGGCTCTCTGCTCAGCAGGGAGCCTGTTTCCCACCCCCCTCTCTGCCTGCTTGTCATCTCTGTCTGTCAAATAAGTGAATAAAATCTTTAAAAAAAAAAAATTGTGACAGCTCTACAACACCTAAAGGGTAAGCACTTGGTAATGTTATGTTTCCCATGTTCAGCAGAGGAACTCTCAGAAATAGGTGACTTTTGAATCAATGGGAACAAGCTACTTAGGAGAGGGTCAGGATCCTGACTCCAAAAGCCAAGTTTAAGGGTAGCATCCATCTGACTTGCTCTCGAGCTCACCTTGCAAGGTGGGTTTAAGGTAGATGTGAAGGGGATGATATCCAGGGGCATTTTTTTGGGCTGCAACCATCAAAGTGGGGCGAACCCCGTGTGAAGGCCAGCACCATCAATGATGTTCAGAGCTTCACAAAGCGCGCGCGCACACACACACACACACACACACACAGGCTCCACTGGGCTATTCATGCAGTCAGCTCATGCATATGCATGAAGTAACTGTCCAATGACCAATTGGGGAACATCTTCCGAACAGGAGAGGAAAGGGTGTTCAATCAGGGAAGCCAAACTCTGTTCAAATCCAGGCTCTACCTCTTTCATCTCTCTGAGCCTCAGTTTCCTCATTTGTAAAGATGGGGATAATAGCAAGGGCTGTTCAGGTCTATTACGTTAGACAATTGAGATGAAAATGACCTGACACAGTGCTTGGAAAGTAGGGGCTTAATAAATGCTGGTTAAATTGGAATCTGTTGAGGACTATAGGGACAATCAGACTGAATCAATAGTTTTTAGGATTCTAAGGTAGCTTTGTGTCAGGTTCTGGGCATACAGAGATGACTAAAACATGCCATCGTGGGGTTTTTATTTTAGACAATGGGAGGGACATACACAAACATCAGGAAAGAAGTCACAGAAGTAGTCAGATTTATGCCAGTTTTAAAGGACATGAATGGGTTTGCAGTCAGAGATGGTCCTGAACTTGCAAAGTCCTCTTTGGCCATTTCTGACTTGAAAGAGCATAACCATAAAGAAAAATGAAATTCAATACTCTGTTCAGTTTGAATTGGTAGAGACCCCATCCAGGGTGTAAGGGACTGAGGGGGATGTCAGGCTAATGGCTCAGCCTGCACAAGTCTGTCAAGCATATGAGCGCACCAGCCTATACTATTATCCCAGAAACAGGCCACCACCATTGCGATCCCAAACTTCCTCTTTGCCCGCGAATCTCCAGTCCCAGGGAGGCAATGGCCTCTCTACAGCTCCATTTGAGAAGCAGTGTTCCAGAAATCTTCCCTTTGTCCATGCAGTCCCACACTCCATCCTCTTCCACCACGCTCTGTGCCCTGGGGAGGCTGATCTGGGTGGATTGAATCAATGGAGCCCCTTGCCCTCTGGTTTCTGTTTGGGCTCAAACAATGGGAAGCCTCAAACAGAGGGAGCCAGCAATGGGAAGGAGGGAGGAGACCAAGGTTTTTATTTATTTAGTCCCCTGCCTCTGCCTTGCTGGGCCACTGTAGGTTGGCTGGGTCCCTCTACCAAAAGCCACAGCTCCTGCCAGTTGGGCCTCTCCATACAGTGCTGCCTCAGGGTTCAGGTCACTGCTCTGTCCCCTCTCTCTTCAGGCCTCAGGGAGGTGATAGCACTCAGTTATTACCGGCCCCAGCAAACTGCACTATTCCTGTGGTTTCCCCACATCTTTGTAAATAGCTCCTTTATGAAACTCTTCTCGAATCACTAATTTAAGTGTGGCATCTGTTTCCTGCCAGCCGCTGACTGACCCCTCCAGCTTCTCAGCCTGGATAGTGCTTTGCTCTGTGCATATATTTTTCCGGACCAGTGGAAAATAAGGTTGGAAATTTGGCCACGACAAGGTTGTCCTTCCAAATCTTTGCCCATCCTGTTTGCTGCTCGGTTTGGGCCAGTCGCAAGAGTCATTTTCCCTCCCAGTTGTAAGAAAAAGTGGTTCTTCAGGTTTAATCTGAGATCAGGAATCTCAGATGTATACTGGGACAGTATTCACATGAACCACTGAGGCACACTCCCCTATCATACAGGAAACTTCTCAGGATTAATATTCAATTACACACACCAAGCTCTCAGGAGGACCCCAACACACAGGGTGCATACCCTTAACCTTAGTTGGGTATGTTACTGGCTTGACTTTATTCCCTAATGATTTGCATAGACAGTGTCCCTAAGATCCTTTGTTCTGTAGTCTTGTCATTTATAGATCTGCAGCTTGGAGAAAGGTAGCTCACATTTTTTTGAACTCCTACTGGCTGCCAGGCACTTTGGGGCCTGTGGTAGGAAGTAGGACTGACACAGCGAACGGACATGTTTCCCTACCCACTTGCTGCCTTAACCACTGACCAGCTCCTAACCCTGAGCCAGCTACTTAAGGCCCCCATTAATGCTTCAGCCTCCCCATGTGTAAAACCCAAGTAATAATCGTCCCTATCTCCTGGAGTTGCTGTGAGGATTAAAATAGTACAATGTATAAAGCACTGACACATGTTTATTATGGTTATGGCCATGAGCTCCTCTAATCTTCATGACAACCCTAGAGTGTATGTGATTGTCTCAGTTTTGCAGGTCTGTCTGACCTTCTTCTAGCACACTGTGTCTGTGGAGATGAGATGGGGGAACAGAGATGGGGAGGAGATGTAAAGAATACATTAACAATGGCCGCCAGTGTGTTGGGTCGTTACTATGTGCCAGGAACCCTGCTAAGCTCAGGACAGACACTATCCCAATTCAAACTTAAAATTAGGCAAGGAGGAAGCTATTATCAACCTTATTTTACACAAGGAAACCGGGGCATCAAGGGTTAAGTCATACTCGTGACTCTGGTTGGATGGAATTCTGGTGCGCCCCACCTAGACATTCATGTCCATAACCATGAGAAGACAAAGTGCCACACTTTTCAACCGACGAAACTTGGAGATCCCACAGAAACCCGTCTGGGGGAGGGGATCTGCGCTGTGAGCTCCATCCCAGTATAAACCAGGTCGGTGTCCTGGGCTGCAGCAGTGAGAAGCCAGCTTAGCGCTGAGGCTGGCAAACGCAGGATCTGATGTAATCTATTCCATTACTGAGTGCGCAGTAGCTCATGTTTGAAAAAAAAAAAAAAAAGGCAAAGGAAAGAAAGAAGGAAAATGGCTGTAGAAATGGTCGGAAGGGGGGGGGAGGCCCAGAAGCCGGCCAATTGAAAAGCAGCAGCTGGCAGTACCGAAGCCCATCCCAGCGGCCATCAAACAGGAAGCAGGGGAGGACTCTAACCGTCCAGGTCATCATAATCCCCCACCTGTAGGACAATGAAAGAGATGAGGCCACTTTGACAAGGTCCCGTTCAGACAGGCTCCCACACAGCTAAGCTCGGTTGTACAAAGCAGTGTCACTGCTTCAGAGAAGACAGTGTGGGGGCACGAGAGCCCCAGGATAGAGTTCCTCCTCGGGGTGTGCTGTCCTCTCCAGCTCTGCCTCTGCCCGCCGCCTGCACGAGCGCAGGGAGAGACTGCCCAGTTTCCCCACGACAGGCATTCACTCAGGCAGGAGAAAGAAGAACAAAAAGCAACGGGGAGATAATATCCGGCTTCATCCACCACAAAAAGGGGTGGGATGAGGGACAATGTGTGTCAAACCTGCCATGACAGAGATTGGGGACGAGGCTGATGAGGTGGGGACTCTCCTGAGAGAGACGGTCAGCGGTACCTAACAGTCGGCAGTTGTCACTATGTAGGGCTGAAACCTTGCTTGAACTAGCTCAACCATAGGTTGAAATCTGGCTCAGCTCAGATGGCTTCCCAGACAGGGAGCCCTGGATTCCACCCTAGCTCAGTCTCCTCTCTGGGCTTCCAGCCACCAGCCTGTACTCTGTGGCCCCGCCTCCGGACACGTTTGATTGGGCCAAGGAAAGAGGTCAGCTGACCCCCCCCCAGATAGACCAATCAGAATCTCACAAGAAGGGGACCCCTCCTCCTTCCCCTCTCTCCTTTCTACTCCCGCCCCCCCCCGTTTGTTTTGATGTGTTTTGTTTCTTTTTTCCCCTTATTTTGTGCACTGTTATATCCCAAATGCCTACGATAATGCCTGGCAATGTAGTAGGTACTGCGTGTATATTTAACCGAAACTGCCTCCTCACTTCGAATCAGGATTCTGCTGACTGGTCTCTGCAGAGCTGGCACTGAGGTGCCTGTCCTAACCTGGGATCTGAGGCAGCCACATTCTGCAAAATGGATTGAAGAATGTGCAGAGGGAAAAGGAGGAGTAAGAAACAGAAACCAGGGGGATGGAGGCAGGGAGAGTCCAGGCAGGCGACAGGAACATGTGCCTGTATCTTCTTGATGTCTCCCTTTTGCCCTAAGCTAACTTGAGTGGGTCTTGATATTTAAAACCAAATCATTCTAACCAAAACAGCATGTCTCCTTGGAGTCCCTCCCTAAAGGAATTGCTGAGAATTCCTATGCACTCTTGAAGTATTTTTAGCCGAGTGCACTTGGAGGCATGAAGGACAACTCTCACCCTTCACCAAATACCTTGTCTGATCTGCCTACTGAGACAGTGAGGTGGGAAGGTGGGAGGGTAATTCTAGAGCACGACTACCCAGCTCCCAGTACTGGCTCCCTCCCAGTGTCCTGCAACCCATGGCAGGTGATCTAACTTTTCTGAGCCTCGGTTTCCTCCTTTGCAAAATGGACATGTTAATAGCATGTACCTCCATGGGTTATTTAAAAAATAATCTAAAGTGCTTTGTATGATGTTTAGCACATGATTAGTGCTAGATAATAATAATAATACATCCAAGACATTGACCAAGCAAGATTCCTATAAAAGCAATTTTATTTTGGCCTATCATTTCCCTTTATACTTATTCATTGTGTGCAGTCTGTTCCTTGCTCTGGAATGAGAATATGGTCAATCCCATGAGTTTCCTAACCACTGTTAGGTAATAAAAGGTTCTGTAATCACTTTAACTCATGGACACTGCCCGAGTTCAGTACTTACATCTTCTCCCCTCTTCCCCATAGGGCCTGCTGCCAGCATTTCTGCTCCCCCACTAGCTTGCTAACCTATTTTCTGGATCCTCCAAGGATCCTGTGGGCCTAGAGAAGGAAGATAATGGGGATAGAAAGTTCTCAATTGCTTGTATACTGTCAAAGGCAGCCTTTGCCCTTTCTAAGCGTGACAAATGTTTTAGGTTGACAGTTTCACACAGATTTTCTGGAGATGTCCCTGCCTGACCACCTATGATGACAGCCTGTCACCTGCCCATCACAGGGTCATGTCACTTCCTTCCCTCCTCTGCCGGCATCAGCCACTCTAGCTTCCCCGAGCAAGCATCCCACCCAGGCCCACCGCATCCCCCACTGCAAAACAAGCTCTCTGGGAGTCCCTGAATGACGAAGGAGGAAGACTGAAGCACAAACTCTTTTTCCAAAGAAATTTTCACAAAACCTTCCCTAAATCTCAACCACCCAACCCCATTCTATCCTCCAAAGTGGTGAAGAGCTTCAAGAAGTGCAGCACTGGTTTGGGGATTTTTCTTTTGTAAAGTCTTTACTTGGCAGTCCCTGCCCTGCCTACAGAATGCAGCAGCGTTGTACCTTGGCGCTTCTGTTAAAAGTCCCATTTTGATCTCCTGTGAATAATAAACCCACGTGTACATTTAACCTGTCCGTTCACAAAATGTGATGGGGCATTGTCTCAATAAATTCCTTACAGCAACTCTGTCAGGGTGACAATTCTGCTCTCCCCATTTTATGGATAAGGACCTGGGAGGCACGGAGAGGTGGAAAAGCCTAACCGAGATCACACAGCAGAAGATCTGGAAGCAGATGTGCGCCGTCTGCCTGACTCCTTTCCATAGCAGCATGTAGCTTCCCGAATGAGGAAGGCACGGAAGGGCTCTGTGCCCTTGCTCTGGGCTGCCTGGCGCTTGAGCTGTGAGCCTTCCATGGCCCAAGGCACTCCTGACTCACACACGGGATGCCCTAGAGGCCAGCTCGGCTAGGCAGCAGCCTCCTCAGTACAGAGCTCAAACACAGGCCGAGACTTCCTTGATGCGGATGGACACGGCCAGCCCTGTGACTGGCAGCTGGGTTCAGAGAACCAGCCAAAGAAAAGCCTTGCTTCCTTTGCACATAAAGCGCCCATTCTCAGCCACACACACTGGCACAGGCACTCACAGACCAGAGCCTCAAAGGGCTGGACAATAAAACAGACACAGGCGAGAGCAAGAGATTTTTTTTTTTCCTTTCCAAATGCAAAACCCAGATAATACTCAACACTTATATACAATTTGCATATGAGCTGAAATTTTTATAGGAAAGGCAGAGATTTCTTGTGCCAGAGTTTTGGGGGCAGATGGTTGGGGGAGGTGTCTATAAAGACAGCTTTATAGCCTGTGGCCACTTCCTCATGGTGATCAGCACATGGGCCCAAAATATACCAGCTCCCCCCCACCCCCTTTTGCTCATCTTCTACCCATCTTCCTTCTCCTAGGCCCTCTCTCTCTCTCTCCATTATTGATACCTTCCTTATGGGAGCCCTGGGCTAGCTACAAAGATGAGTGATATTCCACCTGCCCTCTAGGGCCTTGCACTCAGATAGGGAGGCAGGAAAGGAAAAACCAACAATGAAAATTCAGGATAATAAAGACAGAGATACATGCAGAGCGCTGTGGGACCATAGAGTACGGAGGAGGGAGGAGGGATCCAGGGGATTTTCGAGACATTTTATGGCTGGTACAGACAGACAAGGCTGAGTGGTTGCCTAATGTGTCAGAACACATCCCAGCCTTTACACAGGATTGAGCGAATGTCAGCCTGTGGTGGACTGAGAGAGAGCTTCTTGGAGGAGGGGATGCTTGAGCTGAGTTGTGAGAGCATGTTGTTTAGGCAGACTGTGAGAAGGGGAACTCTAGGACCAAGAAACATTCAAGGCAGAGAGGCAGAAGAGAAAGAGAGTCTGGTGTGTGATTTCAACACAACAAAGTTTCTAAACCCAAGCCTCTATTTCGTTGGAGGCTCAGTCAAAGAAATAGTGATCTGGTCCAACAATGGAAACTGTATGACGCACATCGGATGGCCAAGTCAAGGAATTTTCAAGGGGCGGGGGTTTACAATATGCAATGCACTAGAAGTTGTGGAATTGTGCAGTTTTGCTGGGTACAGTCTTCCAGACTTGAAATGGTTCAGGTGATCTTCAGGTTAAAGACCTGTAGCCTGGTGGTCATCCTTATGCCCCTTTGTCCTTGGAGTGTTTGGAACCTTCTGATTCTCAGTGGCCCAAATACCTAGATTTTGTCCAAAACCCAGGACTCGTTTTCCCAGATGGAGGAACACAATAAAATCTAATAGACCCCACTGTGGTCTTGGGATGCTAGCTTCTGAGTCTCAACTGTCCCAGTCTTTGTGTAACGAACCTCTTGACCCCAGAAATGAAGGCTCCATAACAGAATTGAAAAGGTCTTCTCCAGAACAAGAAGGAACTTCAGAGCTGAGACCTTTTCTCTTCACTATCAGAATGTCAAGACTCTGTCAAATATACCAGCCATCGCTTGGATCCATAATTCTGAAGTGACCCAGCCTGCCAGGCAGCAAATAACATCCAAATTTTACCCTAGGCAGTGAGAAAGAAAGAAAAATAAAATCAGACTACTTCATCATTTTTCTCTCATGAAGGCATCTTATGAATATTTTGCTTTAAAAGACTAATGTGCTGAGGACTCGGGAAAAACGTATTTGTGTGCATTCATTAAGTCTCCCAACTCAGAAACACATTCTGGGACTAATTATTTTTTAACTAACTAATCAGCATGTTTCATTCATAAATTGGGATTTATCAGCATAGCACATGAAAGGAGAGAACATATTATTATTTTAATTTGGTTAATATGCAAAAACGCGCTGTGTTTGTAATGACCTGCTTTCACTGAATAGAAGCAGCCTGGAAACAGTAGTGGCTTCCTCTAATGAGGGTGCTGGCTCCCGGCCCCCGCTGCTGGCCACTAGACACTCTGTTTGCTCCCTGACCTATCGTGCTTCTGTCTCTCCTGCCAAGAGGCAGGAGTGATTTCCTCGCAAGGGGAAAAACTGAACGCTGGTGTGTTTGCTCTGCTGATAGAACCAGTTACACCCGCTTTGTTAGTGGGAAGAGAAAAGCCTGGAGCACGAGGGTGGAGGGTGGTGGGAAAGAGTGTTCACTTTTGTTGGCTATAAAACACACACACACACACACACACACACACGCATACACGCATGCATGCACGCACCCCGTGAACCTGACAAGAATAGGGCCCAAGCCCACTAATAAGAGATTCCTCTGTAATCTAGTGATTCTCGTCTCCTCTCACCCTATTGTGCCTGCCCTCTCGCGTGCTGTTTGTCTGTCATGCAAATAAATCCTGTTCTGAAGTCCCCTGATAAAGGGATTTATTATCAGCCTGACCTGAGTATCCCATTTGTTCCTGCAAATGAGCGGCTCCTCCTTGCTCCCACGCACCCTGATTTAGAGCCACAGAACCAGGGCTGCAGGATCACCCAGTTTATCAGGAGCCTGGATTAACTCCCTGCCCCCTGCAACTGTCAGATCCTGCTTTGAACCAGAATCGTCTAGTCCCTCTGGCCCGCAGAGTCACCCTGGCCTCACACAGAAGCACAGTGTGGGGACGGGTCGGGGCAGAAGTGATCGCTGGCCTTTCTGGGACATACTGGAGCAAGGTCCAGCTGCATTCTTTCTGGCCAGCCCTAGTGCCAGTCTGCCTCGGTCTCCGCCCGGACATCCTGATATGGCACATTCTAGAGCCGGGCGTTGCTTTTCTGTTTTAAAGGACATTTCCTCTTCCATTTTTGTTTTTGTTTTTGGTTGTTGTTTTTTTTCTTTGTTTGTTTGTTTAATTTTTACTCTAGGATCTATTTTTAAATTATGAAAGAAATACACGTGTTCGTTGTAGAAAATTTAGGAAAAGCAGAAAATGTTCCATTAAAAAAGTCTATAATCCCACTACCAACAGACAAGCAGCACATACACTCCCATTTAGGGTGTTTCCTTGTGCCCCTTTGTGCCTGTGGCAGACCAGGCCCTCTCGGTGACTGAGAGCAGTCTGGGCTTCCTCTATTTGTGAGGCAATACTGTAAAGCAGGATGGGGGGGGAAAAAGTGCTGTATTTTAAATGTTTACATGCGACAATCAGAGTCACATGATTGTTAAATGGCAAGAGTATGCCTGTGACTATGTGTAACTATTCAGAGTACCCCTGTGATTATTTATAAAACTGCATTTAGAGATGCAAGAGGGTAAATTTGAGACCTCAAGGAAACACGAGACCCCAACCAATTGCTCTCCTGGGTCCCCCATCCCACCCCACTGGGTTTTGTATATGTGTGTTTGTGCTTGTAGTATATTAGCAGTCATACTATTTTCACATTTTTCTATTCTGACTTAATCATACTTTGTGAACACTTTTACAAGTTAAAGAAAAATTCTTTTGCAACCAAGTTTTGATGGCTTCCCAACAGTCCATATACAAACTTACCACCTAAGCTTTTACCCATTATTGAACAGTTCAGAGGATTCCTCACACCCCCCCCATGATAATTAATAATGCATTGAACATCTTTATAGGAAAGCCTCTGTGACTCCCTGGGGTGACTTCCTCTGGATGGATTTCTGAAAGGAAAATGATTGAGTCACAGAGTTAGGAACATTGTAGAGTCTTGTTTCGTGTTGCTTAGTTTTTTCCCAAATCGGTGGTACTGATTAATTGTGAAAGTTAGAATATTTTCATTGTTTTAATTAAACTGTTGCAGAAGTAATTCACAGAATGTAGGCTCCCTGTAAAGGAATTTAAAAGTTAAAGCCATATTCTCTTCGAACTACCTCCTCTGATCTCTGAAGCCCTCAGTTAGCCACGATTTGCAGTTGGCAAATGTCCTTTGGTAATGCATTTAATTGATTATCTGAGTACTTATATGAAATGTGTACCTATGAACTAATAAAACCTTGTATATCTCTGTAACTATAGAAGACATCGTATTTTTTTGTGTCCGCAACATGTAAAAATCTCTTTTTACACAAATGATATCATATTTTATGTGGGTTACTTGATTTCCTCCCCCCCTTTGGCTGTCTTGGAATCTTTACTGGATACATATAAATCTATCTCATTCTAACTTTCCATATAGTTTTGGCAACCATTCATCTATGCACAAATATTTCAGGGGATTCCATTTTTTTCCATTTTTACAACTAGTGCTGCCCTTTTATACAAGCAAGTTATATTTGAACAAGTCTTTTTTCTCTACAGCAGAAACCAAGAACTAGAATTCCTGGGTCATGGTCCAGGCAATTTTGGATAGATGCTGCCAAATGATAGAGGACATTTTAAATTATTTTTCTTATGGATTTCTAGAACACCTTGGACTTGGGCTTTATTATCGGTATGTAGATCTGAAATGTTCCATTAGGTGGGGTATCACCCAAGGTCTGTTCGTGTATTCATTCATTAGCCCACCCATCTCTAGCTTGAGTACCCAGCATGGCCCTTTAATATGGAGTACACAGTCATCAATGAATGTGGGTTAGGTGCTCTCCTCTTCACCAGCCACACCCTTGAGGGGCCCCAACCCGACACCCAATTCCTTTCCACACCTGCCAACTCCTAGCTCATCTTTCCAGACAGTGCTCAAATTTCCCCTCTTCTTGGAAGCCCTCCCTGGAGCCCAGGCTGAGTAAGGCAACCTCTCTCCCATGTCCCCACGGCACCCTTATTTACTGACTTGTCATGCTTACTGCAATTTGGAATTTAGTCATCTCTCCCCTGTTGCACTGGAGAGTCTCAGGATTTCGATGGTGCCTGGCTTTGGGGCATCACCTGATACATGTGTGTGGACTAAAGGCTGAACCATAAGCATGTATTCACGGCAGTGTGTCAGCTTCCAAAGGGAATGGGCCAAGTGTATGCAGCATTTTTCAAATAGACCTTCACAGGAAAAGGTTGTAAACAATTAGATGGTTAATAGTTGACCCTTGATGGTGAGCATGATGTTGATAAAAATGATGAACGATTGGTAAGTACAGTATATCATGAACTCTCTCACACACACAGATTTCGAACCGTGTCATTCACCTCTCTGGAAAGTGTTCATAACACTCCTCACTTCAATAATTCTCCACGAAATCGAGAAGTTTCTTAGGCAATTTATCTTTTAAAATGCATCGCAGGGATGACAAATGGCAGCAGAAAACCTGCTTAGATAGTTGGAGTGTGGCAGCTTCTTGTCATCAATCTCTGGGTAGGGTCTCCACTATGAAAAGAAATGGATGAAAAAAGACTGGAAATAAAGATATCAAAATGTGAATAATGGTGGCATTAGAGGAGTTAGGACAACGTGTGAGGTTCTTTTTGCCTTTTTAAACCTTTTGGATTATTTTGCCACATACAAAAATTCATTTTGAATCAGAAAAATAGAAATCAGCAAAAAAAAAAAAGTCTAGCAATTAATGGCATTTTATTTTATTTTTTGAAGATTTTATTTATTTATTTGACAGAGAGAGGGAGTACACAAGCAGGGGGAGCAGCAGAGGGAGAGCAGGCTCCTCATTGAGCAGGGAGTGCAATGTGGGACTCCATCCCAGGACTCTGAGATCATGACCCGAGTCTAAGGCAGACGCTTAACTAACTGAGCCACCCAGGTGCCCCAATTAATGGCATTTAAAGAGAAAATTTTATATAATTGGGATGTGTATACATCCATGACAGAAGAAAATAATTCCAGCAGGACTGACCTGAGTTATAAGTTCTCAGCTTACCTAGTCACTCATTCAAAATTCACTGGGTACGGGGAGGACTGTGCTAGGGGCAAAGTGGAAATGCCACCCTCACAACACTCACATCTAGTGGGAGCCACAAACTCAAGTACTAATAGGGATCAGGCAGCAAAGAGAAAGAAGTGAAATCCACCCACTGACCCACTCCTAAGATTTGCTAACATTTGCAGGCATAGGGAAAGAGTGTAAATGGACGTCCATCTCCCATATGTCTAAATACTTATGTTATAAATAGAATTAACAAATTGAAGTATGGTCTAGTCTACTTGGATGGATACAACTTTACAATGACCTGGAAGGCCAAGTTCAAAGTTAGAATTCTCAGACTCTCAGACTTCCTTACCTGAAGATGATAATAGAGTCCCTGGCCCATGGTGCTCCCCTGCATCATACCATCCAGTCTTCTGTTCCTCCCTTGCTGGACTCCAGCTCACATAGCAAAGGACTCTGTGTAACTGGATGGGTACCTTGGCCTGCACATTCAAGCTTCATTCTCTTCCTTCCCCACGAGAATACCCCAGCTTTCTCTTGGCCACCCCTAAGGCCCAGGGTATGTATCCTAGCAGTGCTAGTCATGTCAGGAAGAGCTGAGAAAGAGGTCTCTACAGGCTCTGGAAGCAGGCAAAGGTCTCATGGGCAGGCATCTCCAGGGTCCCTTGGCACTAGCGGTATTGTCTAATAGAGGCAGCGCAGGCATCCCTTGGCTCCTTGAATTCCTGGGGAAGGGCATCTTTGGAGAAGGGGCAGAGAAATGCCTCTAAGGCATGGAGCCAAAGGAAGGGCCCCACTTGCCTGGTTCCTAAGGCAGCACCATCAGCTGGATGGGTAGGGACTATGGTGAACTCAATGATGAACACCCCATCTTATGAGATCAGCAACTATTTAACTCCAGCCCCAAATCACCATATGTGGGAATCCAGATGGCCACATCTTCCATTTTTTAAAAAAAAGATACAAATCTGGGTTTTCTTATAAAATTGCATAATTTCTACGTGTTAGCAAGTAACAACTCGAAAAAAAAGTAAATTTTCCTATAGGCCCAATCTAAAATATCTGTGAACCCCCTGCCTGTGACCTCGACGGAAGGAAAGAAAACTAGAATTCCATTTACATGTTGCTTGACCACTTATTTGGCTTTGACAATGATATTCACCAATTCATTAGTGTCACTTAAGCCCATAAGTAAATGATGATATGTCTCCATTGCTGTATATGTGTCTGGATGTCAGGCATCTTCTGTTCTCCAGCAGAAATCCAATTTACTTGGTACCTTTCAGTACAGATGAATGCTCCCGTAACCCCGCAGGAAAGGCCTGATGCATGGATTTGCACCTTTTGCTTTCGTGATGCTGGCTTTCCTCATGTTCTCCTCTGGTCTGCCATAATAACGTGAGCACCTTCCTCTCACTGCATTTCCCATACACTGCTGTCATTAGCTCGTTATGGCTGTCCCTTTGAGAATTATCTCCATGCCTGCAGGGCCTACCATGAAGCCTGTCACATGGTAGACACTTAATCTATTTTGTTTGTTCTGAACTGAATTTTTTGGTGGTTGGTGCTCTGTAATCACCCACATCTCCTCAGTCACAAATTAATAATAATCATAGCTGACATTTCTTGGACATCTGCTATTGTTTAGGTGCTGTGCCAAGACATTTACCTGTACTGCCTCATAGTATCTTCTCAACTAACTGCTTAATAATTTTCATTCCCATTTTCCAGATGCAGAAACTGAGGCTCAGAGAGACAAACAGACCTGCTCATGAGTCCTTTGGCAAACGGCAAATGGCACTCTGGTAAATGGCAAAGAAGGGATTTGAACCAATCCTGCCTGATTTAGAACATGTGTGTTCTTAAACAGTAAGCGAGTATTTCCCTAAAAAGGCCACTGACAGTCCTGGAGACTCTTCCAGGTGGCACACAGAGGAGCTCTGAATCACTAGGCATTTGTTTTGCGTATGTATTTACTTCAGTGTGTGTTAGGAAAAAATTAAATGGCAGCATCTGTTTATGACATGACATTGATTTTTCTGCTCATATTAGTGGTATAAAATTTTCCTTGTAAACTTATTTAGTTAAGTTCTAAAAAATTCAGTCCATTTACAAATAACATTGGGTGAATAGTAAGATAGGTAATTTAATAACACAGCAAAAAACATGTGCGTGGGCATATAAAAAAGACTAAAAAAAAACTCTGAACTAGAAAACTAGAAAAACTCAGCTCCATAAACCATCACATACGGATTCAAAAGAAACACAGACACATGCACACGTGCACGCACACACACACACATACACACATACACACCCCGAAACAAATGTTTAAACTCTCACCATGCACTTACAAGTTTGTAGAATGTTGCTTAGAAAATACATCCCAGGCCTTGCGTAACGAGGGATCCAAACCAGCCTCTAAACTTCTAAATTTGAAGCATGTTTATTTCTTTTTCCTTTTTCTATTTTTGGAACTTAAATGGCCGAATGGATTAAAAAAATTGCCTCTAAATAAAAAATGAGCTAGGGGCCTGGAGCTCTCCTCTGCCTCATTTCGACTCCGAGCAAATGGTGAATTACAACACCCCTGGACATAGTGGTTTCTAACTGCCAAGCTGCCAGGCTTTTAAATAACAGCCGCCCAGAAGTGTGGCCATAATGCTACCTATTTCCCTTGCTACATTATTTATGCATTTATTTTATTTTACATGGGCTGTTGAACCTGAATTACTTCTGTGGGGGCCAGGTCATTTCAAGAAACCCATTATTGAGAATCAACTCAGCTACATTAGAAACCGGCACTTGTAAGTGTATATGATACTGTTCATCAATATTATATAATTACGGCCCCTGCAGTTGTTTTGGGTGGTGATAACTTTACGTGTATGCATGTGTGTTTGTGTATGCTTGCACTCTCCAGTGGCTTCGAGGCAGTCTACTTCATTAGGAAGCTGTTTAACATTGAGGGTATATCAATATAGACCAGCTTAATGCAATCGTGGAACTGTACCTAAACGGACTCGACCAAAATGAAGCTATTACCGTGTATAATGTGTTTTACACAAGATTGAAGTGGTTTACTAAGTTTATAAACCACTCTCCAGGATTTGCAGTGACTGATTTGCCAGAAGATCAGCAGTGTGGTAGAAGTGTTATGCCGATAGTAATTTGATGTTACTAATAGGAGATTGCTGTATTTTTCATAGAACAACACAAAAGACCAACAGCAAGATCTAGAGTATTCTTTGTAAGATTTTCCAAAGTACGCTTATTGTTAAATTCAACCTAACATTTCTCACTTTGGGTTTGCTTGTGACTTGTATATGTGAAGGGAAAGAAAAAGGGTTAATTCAACCTTAATTCAACACTCACTCAGTAAAAGCCTACTGTGTGCTGGCATAATGCAGGGCCCAGAGGATACAAAGAAAAAAGAGTATTGGACCCAGAAGAACAGGTCTAGTGAGCGGGATCTAAATGGTCATTTATGTAAAAGTCAGTTATATGGTTTAGTGTCTCTGCCAACTTAGGAGAAGACACCTGCCTTTGCTGGCAGGTCAAAGAAGACCAGTGAGGGTGCTTGAGTAGGAGCCCCCATGGTAAACAAAGTAGGTTTTCTTGGCAAACAGACCTGTATGAAAAGGCCTAAGGAAGTTATGTGGTGAGCAAAGGACACACTCTTTGCCTTCTCTAAAGACTCTCCCTTTACCCTTGCTAACAGAATCCTGATTCCGGGTTATGTTTCATGTTGGGGGTTCTTTAGTCTCAAGGAAGGTGGGCCCAGGTCTGGTCTAGAATGCGGCATGACCCAGTTCTGACCCAAAAGATGTAACAGGAAGTGTGCTGAAGGGCCCTTAGGAAAGAGCTACTCTTGATCAGAAGAAAGCTCGTGACTAAAGAAACTGAACTCTTTGAAGCCCTTGGTTTTTTGCCTCTGAAAGCCACAGTGTGATGACCAGATCTGTGGCAGACATCTTAAGATGCTGAAGGAAAGGCCAAGAACATCTAGAGATTCCAACCCAGAGTCCTGACATCATTGACAAGCCAACATGAGCAGCCACCCACCTCGAGACTCCTTGATGTATAAGAAAAATAACCTCTTATTGGCTAGGTCATTCTTACTCTTGCCTTCTATTACTTGTAGCAAATAGTATTCATGACTGATGGCAAGTTCATGGAACCTCAAGTTTTTCAGGATGCTTGAAACAATGTTCTGGGAGAGTTGCACAAAATGATGATGAAATATCATCCAGTTTGTCAGGTGCATGGGATGACATGTTAAGGAGTCTGGCAGTGTTTTTCAGACAGTAGGTCCTTTTCCAGTGGGGTACACGAGATGAGTGAAGGTGGCACCCAGAGAAGGCAGTGCATACTCTTTAATCGCTCAAAGAAAAATTTAGTTCCCTTTCCATTCTCTATCAGTCCCTCTAATTATGTAAATAAGACCTTTCAAGATTGGGCTAGTAAGTCTTTAGGACCTTCCTAACCTTATTAATCTTCCTTTTTGACAAAAAGGAAGAGGCCCTTAACATCAGAGCCTTTGAAAGGCATACACGAGCTAGAGGAAATTCATACCATTGTTTTGTTTTCAATATTTAAACATGATAATTACTTCTTGGTTATGGTAAGTGATAACTGTTTTTCATTTCCAGCGGTAAATCACGTTACCTTAAACAAGCTTTTAAGTTCTGTTAGAAGTTAAGCCAATTTACAGAAACATTAAATGTGTGACAGTGCAGGAACTACACCCAATATGGCAAAAATTGTGGTGCTGGAACGAAAATCACTGAAGTTTGAAAAATACAGTTGAAGGGCTCCTGGGTGCCACAGTAAGTTAAGAGTCTAACTCTTGGTTTGGCTCAGGTAGTGACCTCAGGGTCCTGAGATCAAGCCCCATGTTGGGCCCACCATAGTGTCTGCTTGGGTTTCTCTCTCCCTCTCTCTCTGCCCCTCCCCCTCAAATAAATCAATAAATCTTAAAAAAAAAAAAAAAGTCCAATTGAATATACCAGGAAGCCACTGAAGATGTTTGAACAATGGAGTAATTGTTAGGTAGACTCCCCATTTAGAAAGCATCAGTGAGCAAGACCAGGTATTAAGCCTGAAGATAGCACCTGCAAAAAAATCCAGGTAAGAAATGACCAGACTTGAACCAAAGCAGGAGATGGAGAGAAGGAGGAAGAGAGAAATGAAGAAAACCTGGGGACCAAACTATAAGAGAATGGAGGAGGAGAAGGAGGAATTTAGGATGACTCCTACATTTGGCTTAGCCAACTGCGATGAATCATGGCACCATTGAGTAAACCAGAGAAAAGGGAAGGAGGACTAAGGTTGGCCACAGTCAACTGAAGGCCCTTCTTAATCCCAGGTGGGGATGTTCTGTGGATCACAGGTTCTCAAAGCATATTCATCAAACCAGTGGCATTAGCATCTGAAAATTTATTGGAAAAATGGATTCTGGCTCTACCCCATATGTATTCAATCAGAAATTCTAGTTTGTTTTAACTCGTCCTCCAGGTAATTCTGAAGCATGTTAAAATTTGAGGACCACTGGGTAGAGGAAGAGTTCTGAGTCAAGATACCTGGGCAAAATAACTGAATTATTTTAGACAAGGTCCCTCCCTGGACCTGTTTCTTTAACTGCAAAATGAGGGCATTGACTTGGCTATAAGACTCAGGTCAGTCGCTAAACTTCTCTAGGCCAAAGTGTCTCACCCATCAGTATCCATCTCCCCTTTTCTTCATTGGTAATAGAATGTCACTTTTTAAGTAGGTACATGAGTACCTACTCATGTACCATACTTCCCAACCTCTTTTGGGAAGTATGTTGTACCCATATGGCCAAATTCCTGCCAGTGAGAGGAGAATGGAAGGATGTGTATGTCTTCTGAAAAGTTTCCTCTAAGAGAAGAGTAGTGTCCTTCTTCATCTTTCTCCTTCTTTCAATCTAAAACACAGGTATGATGGCTGGAACTCGACCAACTATCTTGGATCACAGGCAGAAGTTCCATTTTGAGGAGGGAAGCAATGGGATAGAAGGAACCTGGCTTCTGGTGACTTCTTGAAACCACCCCACAAGCCCTATACTGACTCTTCCAAACCCTTTTTATGTAAGAAAGGAACTTTTCATTTTAGCTTCTCACTTAGGTTTTTCTATGCTACTATATTATTTTGAGAGACTCTCTTGAAGTTTAGAATTTTATGAGAGGGGAGCCTAGGTGGCTCAGTTGGTTAAGCATCTGCCTTCAGATCAGATCATGATCCTCGGGTCCTGAGATCAAGCCCCATGTTGGGCTCCCTTCTCAGCCAGGAGCCTGTTTTTTCCTCTCCTTCTCCCCCTGCTTGTGCTCTCCTGCTCTCTCTCTCTTTGTCAAATAAATAATCTTCAAAAAAAAACTTATGAGAAAATAGTATGAGAAAACTTAATCAGAATATCTTGGAGGCAGGGAAGGTCTGGATATGTGCATTTGATGGGCTCCTATGGGGACGGATGCACACTGAAGTGTGCGGTTGGATACTTATGAATCAACTCTTACAACTGTTCTTTTGGAATATATATACTCCAAGAATAGGGGACCAGGAAATTTGGACATAAAAGAAAAGGAGCACTTTTAGTAATTTTTTTTAATAGATGCCTTCCTTTGAACGTTTATTGTTTACGGGTTTCAAAGTGAAATTGTTTAGGTAGTAAAAACTCTGGCTGAAAGGAAATCATCAGACAAATTGAATTAGTGTCTATGAGTTTATGTCTATGTTGGGGCTAGAATTTTGGTCTCTGACTCCTAGCTCTCTGAGCTCTGGCCCCTGAAGCTTCCCTGCAAACTCTGAAAAGCTATTCCTTTTTCCAGTATCACAGGTGAAAATCCTCCAGCCTATCCACAGGGTGTGAGATGGCAGCTGTTCAACAGCACGGCTGGCTGGGGGTGGGTTCAGGGAAGCGAAGTGTGTCCAATCAGAACAGCAAGGGGTAATCTAGGTCAGCAGCCCATCCACATAGGTGGCTGAGGCCACGAAAGAATCCAAGTCATCCCATGTGATGCATGTCACAGTCTGGAAGGTCAACCCCCTGTTCCTGCTCACCTAAATCTTTGCCAGGATAAGGCAATTTCAAGTGAAGCATGTCTGTGTCTTGGACCTTTCCAAGCCATTTATTCAGTAACAATGCATTGGAGGAACTGGTTTCACCACCCCCACCAAAATGGCTTGTTAACTATGGACTCTACGTGAATGATAATACCTTAAATAGGAAAGCAGGAGGAAAACAGTGTTTAAAATGCAGAGGGTTTGTGCAGATTATAAAACAACAAACAAGAAGGGAAAATATAACCCAGCAATTAACTGTAAAAGAAAACACAAAACACAGTGGTGTTTTCTAAGTAAATGTGCACACTTTTCAATAATAAAACAGGGTGAAGACCAGAGGTGGGGTTTAATAAAACCTGCTTTCAGGACTTGGCTTTGTTTCTGTCCCGCTTGCCTTTTGGGAGTGAGCATCCAGATACTTTTGGAAAAGAAGATATTCTGAAGGTAATTCCACTTTACTCTCTTCCTCTACCTTCATAGGACCGGCCTTTAAATATTATTGTTATATTTTTTTAATTTCAGTAAAATATATAGTCCACTACTACATGAGAAGGCTTATTAACAAAGCTAAGCAAAGTAACTGCTGGGTATTAATCTCTTAGGGGACAGGACCGTGGGCCTGCCCAGACTTGTCTTCTTGCTACAGCTTACTACTCAACACCACCAAGGACAGTGTGTCCTTCAATTCCATCACAGAAAGCTCCTGGGCCACCAACTCTGAAATAAAAATGGGCGAACTGTTTTAAATATTTTTGCATGCAATGAGCCTGTACTCATGTAATTTATGCTAGTATCTAGTTGCTTTCTAGTACAGGTGTCGTATTTCCATAAGGTGCCTCTGTTTCACTCCGATGAACTGAAGCAGGGCTGCCACATTGTACAACTCTAGGGGGTGGTATTCACATAATGGTCTAAGGTGCCCTATGGAGTTGTACAGTGCACAACATGAGCGGCCTGGGGTGGCAACCCTGGTTACTAAAATCACCAGGCAGGCCCCTGGGGAGCTGAGTGTGTGCTCTTGGGAGAAGGCTGACAAATGCTTCAAGGACAGAGGTGAAGGACCTCAGAATTGGAAAGGGGCAGAGTTCATCCTGTGTGATTATAAGGGGAGATTTATATCATCTCCCAGACTTTAAAAGAGGCTGGTGAAGGAGATATTAGGACCATGCTTCCTAGGAGTCTTGGGTTTGGGAGTGTGGTTGACTTCAAACCCCAGAGGGGGCTGGGCAGTATCCAACAGGTACATGCATTCACTAATCTACAAGTTCTCTGAAGGTGTGTCAACCTTTTGCTGGACAGGGAGGGAAGTTTTGTTTTGTTTTGTTTTTAGCTGTTGTTTTTATCTGGTAGCAACTTAATGTTTGGACAGAGCTTGTTTTCTCTTAAAGGTCTTAGTGAACATGCTTCATGGAGGAGCTCTCTTTTGCCAGCAGAGTGTTCCAGCCAGCACTTATCTGCGACTGTAGATCCCTTTGGAGATCCTAAATGGAGCTGCTGAATTGTTGTCATGGTTACCTCGGCCAGTTTCTGAGGCCAGAATATTTTTAAGGAGGGCAGCCCTGAGTTGGGTATCCTGGGTTTCTGAGCAGGCAGTTGACCCAAGAGAATTGTTTCCTCTTTCACTCTCCCATGCTCCTAACCAGGAGCCTGACGTCTATGGTGATCATCTTAGTTTCAGTCCAGCCCAAACCTACTGCCCCCGTTTGATTTCTTAAAAGATCAGGCTGACCTAGTAGCATGCTGACTGTGGCTCGGGTGTGCCTCCTTGTCTACAAATCAACACAAGTTTCATGGATTCAGTCATGCATCACAGCTGCTTCTAAATAAAAGACACCTGTGAAGTAAAAGTTCTTTATACTTCATGTGTTAATAAGGAACTAATTTTTTTTTAAAAAACCTCGGCCCAGCACTTCACATATAGCTCATGTCACTCAGCAACTTGGTAAGAGAGGAAATATCATTCACATTTTTCCCACGAGGAACTAGGGCCTGGTTGAGGTAAAGCCCAGGGCAGTACAAGTAGGAAGTAGCAGAGGTAGGATTCAAATTACAATGTTGGGTTCCAAAGATAGTCCTTTTTCTTTCAAGTCCTGGCTGCCATTTTAACCACTGAGAACTGGTAGCTGCAAAGGACTCACCCATCTACTGGATATTGAGCTTTCATTCATTCATTCACTCAATGATTTTCTGAGTCTGCTTTGTGCCAGACACTATGCCGGCCACTAGGGATAAAAAGTTAAGTCAGATAAAAACCTCTGCCCTTTGGAAACCAGCCCACTGACAATTAGCATAATTTAAAGAGAGTAATCTGCAAGATTTTAGAGAGAGGGGTGGTGAGGGAAATCATTCTGGAGGAAATGACACCTAACTGAACCAGCAAGTCTCGAGGTATGTCCAGTTGTGGGGAATAAACAGAGTAAGACCCAGTCCCTATGCTCAAAGAACTCAGAGTAGAGTTGTAGAAGGAAGACTCATGGTCATGACATAAGGAAGGACAGTAAAAATCACTTCTTAAGGCTCTAAACAGGTATTCTAGATGGAAGTGTTGGCAGACTGAGAAACAGGCAGCAGAAACTAGGGCCATTCATGGAGGGCCATAGTAATGAAATGGAAGCCACCTTTGTTCATAAGATTCTTTTTAAAAGTCTTTGATCTTTCTTTGTTTTCCTACTTTTCTGGCTCTACTGTGATTCCTTCTCTTCATTTTTCACTTCTCATTTCCTACTAAAGGAAAACACTTATTCAAAGTCTTTAGAGCATATGCTGAGAGCAAGGCATTACCCTAGTCCTTGATGGTCGTGGTAAGTGGGAATGCAGAGATTAACAAGACCAGCTAATGAAAACCCTGAACGATGAAAGTTTGAGAGAGGTGAACTCCAAATCAAACAGCAGAAGTAATGAAATAATTCATACTTGGAAAAAGGACTGTCATTCACCGTAGATGGTTTGTTGACTCGTTTTTTCCAGCATCCATTCAGCAATGCTTTCAATCCACAAGATCCTCTCCTCAACGAACCCACAGTGGAGCCCAGGTATGGCAGACATAAGCGGCCATAACGACAGTGTGATAAACGAGCATGAGAGACATACACAGGACTTACGAGCCATGTATGCTCGCAGGAGAGAATTCAGAAGGCAGAGCTGGTAGCTTTCGAACGGATTGCTAAAATGAAACAGGAGTCTACCAAGTGGAGAAGAAGGAAAGGACATGTTAAAAGGCACCGATAGCAGCTTGGTATGTTTGGAGCAGGTTGATGTGGGGCACTTGTTCGGAGATGAGGCGTTAAGGTGCACTGTCCACAGAGCGGAAAGGCCTTGAATACCAGACTAACGAGTTTGGCCTTTTTCATGGAAAGCGATCTGAACAGGTGAGGACCACGATTTTCGTGTTGGAAACGTCCCTTAGTACAGCCTGTTCGGCAGACTAGAATAGGATGGAGAAGAGGGCTCAACTACGTACGCTTACAGCAGCTGTATCTTTGTGCCTGAGAAACTGCACCAGACGGGTAACTAAGCCAAGCTGGGGAGTGGGGGTGGGGGAGTGGAAGGTGAAGGGAGAGTCCCGCGTGAAGGCTACAGGCAGGATAAGGACGTACGCAGTTCTAGGCACGGCCCAGCGGCCGGGGGAGACCCGCCTCCCCTTCCAGATCCCTCTGGGGCGGAGCTCGGTCCAAAGCACGTGACGCCTGGGGACCCACCTTTACTGTGGGCAGACCTCCCGGTCATCCGCGTCGTCCCTTGGATCCCCAAGACTCTGACTCTTTTTCTTAGTGCTCGAGGGATCCGTTCTCTTCCGTGCATCCCTATATGCAACTCCTGCAAAGCGTGGTGAGGGGAGAGAAACAGCGAAGGAGACCTTTGCCCACACTAAAGATGGCAACCTGCTGCGTTCTCTCTGGGTGGGGGAGCGGGTTCCAGGCTCCAAGCCTCACTGGGCGAGGCTCAGACGGAAGAGGCGTCTCTTGAGGTATGCTTTCGACCTTCCTAGGAGGGGACCTGAGCCGGGGGCGTGGTCGCCTCTAAATTCTAACAGCTGATTGGTATTTCGACAGGTGGGCGGAGTGCCCTCGGTACCCCACCCCTCCCTCTTCGAACCGGAAGTGTCTCTCGGTCTTTCCAGCTGGTTGTCATTTCACTCGGCTCGGTCCTGAGGAGAAGGACTCAGCCGCGGCTGCAGGACCCGGGCACCGGGAGGCGGTGGCGGCGGCGGCGGCGGCGGCATCGGCGACAGCAGAGGAGGAAGAGGAGGAAGAAGGAGAGAAACAGCAGAGCCAGGCGGAGTCCGCAACAACGACCCCGGGGACTGCGGGACTGGGGTAAAGCGACGGCGGCGGCGGCGGCGACGACGACGGCCCAGCAACCGTGAGGAGAAACAAAAGCCTTCTAAATTATAGATTTTTCTAAAATCTGGGGGAAAAAAGAGAGAGAGCACAAAGGGGGGAGGCCCTTCTCTTTTAGAATAACTACACTAGTGGGTTTTCCCTTTTTTTCCTCTTTTTTTCCCCCCTGCGGAGAATCGAACTGAGAGAACTGAACAAACCGCCCCTGGGTCCCATGAGGGAAAAAAACCCCGGAGCCGCAGAGAGGGGAAGAGGCCGAAACCGCAGGACCTTCCAGGTCGCCCCGTTGGTCCCCGCACCCCCGGGCCGCCAGCTCACCCTCCTCGAGTCTCGCTAATCCTTCCTGATCGCGATTCCCCTCAAGAGGGAGAAACGGGTGTTTTCAACCCATTTCATGGGGGAGAGGAGGCCGGGGGGAGCCCAAGAACAGCGACCTCAGCAAGATCTGCACCCAAAGCCTCAGGAACAGCCCCAGAGGCCAAAACTGCACCCCGTGAAAGAGCAGAAACAGGACCAGGAACAGCAGAAACCTCCCTACAATCATCTTTCCATTAGTCAATGCTGATTTCCTCTCCCGCAACCAGGAATTCACCTCCCACCCCAGATAACCTAATATAATCTATATATATAAATATATAATATATAATGTCCTTAAATTATTCCTGATTTTTTTTTAACCAAGCTGCCAAGAAAAGAACGTATTCTCCTCTTAGCCCTATTCTAATTTTTATGTGAGTGAATCTAAACTGCTGAGGAAGACCATATGTGATTGTTAAATTATATATATATATATATTTTTACTCCGCGCAATGCTTATTCTTCTACATCCATAGATGCTTGAGAAGCTGTGTTTTTGTCATTCATGTACATTTTCCTTTGGAAAAAGAAAGCGCCTATTTTACTAACCAAAGACTTGATTTTTACCCTCTTCGTTTTTATTCCCTCCTAGAAATAAGCCCAGTTGGATTCATGTCAATGTTTTAAGAGATTTTTTTTTAGTTTTCTTTTTTTCCTTTCAGAGACCAGAATTCCAAATCAGAACTATTTCAAGTGATAAGCTGCGATCTTTGAGCTAGCTATAAATAAGATATTTCAAACAAACAACTTAAATTTTGAGTAGAGGCTACAAAGACGTGAGACATTAGGTTGTCATTTTTTATCGTAAGAATCTGATCCTAAAAATAATAAATGGGGGATTACGGGTTTGGAGTGCTAGTGCAAAGCAATACTGGGAATAAATCTGCTTTTCCAGTCAGATTCCATCCACATCTGCAGCCTCCACACCATCACCAAAATGCCACCCCCAGCCCTGCTGCTTTTATAAATAATAACACAGCTGCCAATGGCAGCAGTGCCGGGTCAGCTTGGCTCTTTCCTGCTCCCGCTACCCATAACATTCAGGATGAGATCTTGGGGTCGGAAAAAGCAAAAAGTCAGCAACAGGAACAGCAAGACCCTTTAGAAAAGCAGCAGCTCTCACCCAGTCCAGGTCAGGAAGCTGGAATACTGCCTGAACCCGAGAAGGCAAAATCAGAAGAAAATCAAGGGGACAATTCTTCAGAAAATGGCAATGGCAAGGAGAAAATAAGAATCGAGTCACCAGTGTTGACAGGGTTTGATTATCAAGAAGCCACGGGGCTAGGTACTTCGACTCAACCCTTGACGTCTAGTGCTTCGTCTCTTACTGGTTTCAGTAACTGGTCAGCAGCGATAGCACCTTCTTCCTCTACAATCATCAATGAAGATGCAAGTTTCTTTCACCAGGGAGGGGTCCCGGCTGCTTCGGCTAATAACGGTGCTCTGTTGTTTCAAAATTTTCCCCATCATGTCAGCCCTGGCTTTGGAGGCAGCTTCTCCCCTCAGATCGGGCCTCTCTCACAGCACCACCCTCATCACCCTCATTTCCAGCATCATCACAGCCAGCATCAGCAGCAGAGGAGGTCTCCTGCCAGTCCCCATCCCCCACCTTTCACACATAGAAATGCTGCTTTTAACCAGCTGCCTCATTTGGCAAATAATCTTAACAAACCCCCTTCTCCATGGAGCAGCTACCAGAGTCCCTCTCCTACACCATCTTCTTCGTGGAGCCCGGGAGGTGGTGGATATGGGGGCTGGGGAGGTTCCCAAGGCCGAGATCACCGCAGAGGGCTGAATGGAGGAATAACGCCCCTGAATTCCATCTCGCCTCTGAAGAAAAATTTTGCAAGCAATCATATTCAGCTGCAGAAGTACGCTCGCCCCAGCTCTGCCTTTGCTCCTAAATCCTGGATGGAAGATAGCTTGAACAGGGCTGACAACATTTTTCCTTTTCCGGTAAGATTATGTTCCATTAATAGATTAAGATGAACAAGGAAGTTGCATGGTGTAATATCTATTTAACTAAGAGAGTTTGAATGGTCCATGTATATAGCAGAACTCTTCTTAGAAAATGAATTAATTACCAGACGTTATTTTGCCAGGACAGGAGTATGATTTGGAATAAAATATTCAGCTGTTTCTTTGATAAATTTCTAATTGTAATCTTCCCCACAGATACTAGTGTGAATTGGCATAATTATGAATACCAGGTAGCTAGAGATGTTATAATTATTAACTATAATAGCTTTCTAGCCGGACAGGATCATCAGTGTTGGTTTTTCCCTACTTTTTTAGGTGAGAATAAATAATATATAGATATAAGTATACTTCATTGTGGAAACTGATGATCATTTTCTGCCCGGATGAAGTAACCGTATAACCAAAAAATTCATTTTTTTCCCTCCACTGTAGGCTAGCAATTCACTGAAAGCCAACTATTGAATTATAGTTTTCTCACTGGTTGCACTTTAAACCTGGAACCTCTCTGAACCTTGCAGTCTGAACAGTCTGAATTCATCAATTCAGCAATTCCACTTGAACCTCTTTGCAAATTCCAGCCTGCCCTGTGTCAGAAAGGACTGGTACAGAAATGATCTAAATGTTTTCTTCATCCCCTTTTATTTTCAAATACCATGGAACTGTTGATCTCAGAGTGACTCTTTTATGATGCCTTTCATCCATTTGTTTATTTTCCAGTGTTAACACTAGGGGTGTAGATAAGCCATTCCTAAAAATAGATCCAGGCAAAGATCACTTGTCTTTCTTGCCACCAGTGTTTCCTTATTCTGTAAGAGTCACATGGTTTGATGTTTTTGAATTGAGCAGACATTCTAATTTATAGAAATGAGATAAAGAGAATTTCATAGTTAATTGAACATCAGATGCCCCACTGAGTTTGTATATTTGAGGGTATGATTGTTTATATGTGTTTGGGAAATTTATATTGGATAATAAGTTAACATTGAATCAGTCCTCACAGTGACCCTTCAAGGTAAGTTCTGTTATTATCCCCATTCTGTGGATGAGAAAATTGAGTATCAGAAAACTATAACTTGCCCAAAAGTGCACAACTAATAAGAGTACAAACCCTAGGTTGAAAAAACAAGGATTAAAATACCTATCTGTATGCACGTATACACGTGTATACATGTGTATTCAAATATACATGTATCACAGATAGAGGGTTATTTTAGAGATGTTTCTGCAAGGGCTAAGACACATTACAAAACAGTTTCAATGTCCCCAGATATGATGTCAGCACAAAGCAGAACTATATGTTTTGATTAATAATTTGCTTAGTGGGAGGGCAAGTTTGCTAAGAGAATCCTGTGTCATTCCAAGGAATTAAATGTCCCTTCCCTCAAGGTTTCAGGTGGAATAGTTAGGATGTATCATAAAATATTTGATTAAGTTTAGTTTTAGATATTTAAAAATAATTTTTTGCCTGAGTATTAGAAAGCTGTTGGCTTTTTGTTTTAAAAAGGTCTTTACTCAAACTGAAGAGCAATTATCTTGCGTTAGTGGCTAGGTAAAAGGCTTTTAGACATTGGTGATTTCATGAAGTCTGTTTTTTAAAAAGTTGCTTTTAATATTCTTTGAACATAAATTTAAAGAAAATTTAGTGCAAAGGTGACTTTTTTGAATTAGTCGTATGTTGCTAATTTTTAAATCTAAGGTGGCATTCTGTACATTTTAACTGGATTAAGATTGGCTTGGGGGGCACCTGGGTGGCTCAGTGGGTTAAGCCTCTGCCTTCGGCTCAGGTCATGGTCCCAGGGTCCTGGGATCGAGCCCCACATCGGGCTCTCGCTCAGCAGGGAGCCTGCTTCCTCCTCTCTCTCTGCCTCTCTGCCTACTTGTGATCTCTGTCTGTTAAAAAAAAATTAAAAAAAAAAAAAAAAAAAAAGATTGGCTTGGAATTGAATACACTTTATTTTGTTGGAGTACACTGACAGAACGAACTTATAGGACTAAACTTATATTACCTCATGGTTTATTTTCTGTTGTCAGTTTACCAACTTTTGAAAGTTTGCTTTGGGAAAAATAAAAATTTCAGGAAATGAATAAACTATATACATGCATATTACCAATATTTTGGGGGACTAATGAAATCTTTTGGATCAGTTGGAGATTAAGCTGATTTATGAAATAATAAAATTAAGCTTGACACTAAAAAATAGTGTTAGAAACTAAACTCTTCCCTTAGAATTGTTGTCTATCATGCTGAGGATGGAAAAGGATGAGTCCATATACCTGGCTGAAATATGGTAGGATGAGAAAGTAAATGGTTGATTTCTGCTCATCACTCCCTACCATTTTTAGGAATGGGAGGAGGGTTCAGGGGGCCAGGAACAAATGTGGGGGTGATTTGAAAGTCACAGTAGCATTTTGGGTTTTGAAAAAAAATACACAAGAAGTTAGTAAACTGAGTACTGTATGCTTACTTAAATGAATGTAGTTCTCTGTGCGTGTCTTTGTGCGTTTTAACAGTTCTCTTTTGAATTCGTTTTTGGCAAAAAGAAGAAATACAATTTTGGTTTGGTATGAATTACTTGGTTAGATTTGATATGAAAAACTTGAAGGAATATTTATTTGACTGGGAGCCTGGAGACCTAGGTGGCTCTTGGCATTTGGGGACCTCAGTTTCTCCATAAAATGTGGGGGGTGGGGGGTGACAGAGGTGAAAGTCTAAGTTCCTTATGGTCCTGATGTGAGCTGTTGTGGAATTGAAATTGCTGCAACCACAACCATACTCTTTCCGAACCTCTGCCATCTTATTTAAATGTATTACCCTAAGCACTATTAATTTTAGGAAAGAAATTTTACAGATATTAGTAATTTAGTTTTAATGGCTATTGTTGAGAATTCCTTAGGTGTTATAGAGAGCTCTGGAAATATATCACAGAAATGACAGAATCCGGCTTACATGATTACATTATAATCTTAGTATTATTGAAAGGAAAGAGTTTACCTGCTATGTAACTAATATTGGACAATGTTTGTTTTATATTAAAATTAATCAGAATGGTTTTTACATTTGTTTAATGCAGATTTGGGTACATATAGTGAATTAAAATTAGTGACAACATTTTTAGTTTGTTTTGTTGTCCAGTCTTAACATTCTCTTTTATCTAAGCTTGTGGAGCAAAAACAGATTTCAAATATGTGACTAGTCCTCTAAATAATTGATATGGCAAGGCAATGTATTTTGGAAATGTTTTTTATATTAAAAAAGGGTATTTTTCTAGTTTTTTTTTCTTTTTTGCTTGCTTAAAGCTCTCATTATATGAACTCAAATGACATGCCTCAAATTCTGTCTTCAGATACAACTAAATGAATATACATTGACTAACATGCTTACGGTTTCTAAATGTTTTACATTTATTAACTCATTTAATTTATCCAACAATCCTATGAGGTAAAAGTTATTATTACTATTCATATATAAGTCTTGGCTTTCAACCAATATACTACAGTGCCTCTTCACATAAACAGGTGTGTAGTGGGGAGGAGGGATCACCTCCCAGAAACAAGATGAGAGGAAAAATTTTATGGTTTGAATGATTGATGCATGATAATCAAAAGATGATTACAGATTTGAAAATGGAAAAGAATAGAAAATAATGGAATATACCTATCAACTTTAAAAATACTAAACTTAGATAATACTCAAGTCAAAAAAATTTTCTTTTATAGTTTTAGTATATACCAGGCACTGAACTAGGTGCTTTCACATATTCGATTTTATTGTCCCAATTTCAAAATGAAGAAACAAGGTCAATATTCATGTGACTAAAGGCATGATTTGACCCTTGTATTAAGGAGAAAAAAATCCTCCTTGTCCTGCCAAACACATCCTGGAATTCCAATGTCTAAACCAAATAATACATTGGAGCACTTGCCAGTAATTTTATTTGACTACAGCACCTCTTTGGAGGGGTGCCTAGATCTTCTGTCCTTACAGGAAAGTAAAGGAGAAATGTATAGTATATATTCTGATAGTCTCTTATCTTCAGCTCAGTTATGCTCACACCTCCATTAGGTAAAAACCAGGAAGTAGGCAAAAAAATAAAAAACAAAAAATAAAAAGGAAGAGAGTGGACAGAATCTTTCGCAAAGACCATCCTAAAACTTAATAGGGAGACATTTTAGGATTTAGAGCCCATTTGCTCTTACTTTAGACGCAGTCACCATGGATTTGTTGAGTTGCCTTAACCAGGCAAATAATTCATGTCACTTTAATAACTCTGCTTATGTTGTCAGTTTATTGATCCTTCAAATTATATATGGCATCTTGTATTTGAAAACAGTTACTGCATTGCTTCAGTTCTGAAAGTCAGGGTGAATTATTACAATTGTCTTAACTGTAACCTTGTTACACTTTTTGTTTTTTAATAATAGTCCCAGGAGGGATCTTTGTATGGGAAATGTTTTCTTTGACTTTGTATTTATTTATATTAGAAGAACGGAGATTAATTTCTTCACGATAAAGTATGGGTTGGAAGGTTTTGGCTCCAGCAGAACTGAGATATTGGAGAAACTTTGGGAAAGCATACCAGCTATAATTTTATGCCTTTTTGTAGAAAGCCTTTGAACTAGGTTTAATTGCTTTTCTGATGGAATCAAAACTTGGGCGGGGTGGAGTTTTTTGATTACTTTTTGTTGTCTTCACAGAAGCCATGGAATATGATCAACACATTGTTCCACATCTTTCAGGAAAAACCTATTTATAGCAAGCTTAGTGAGCGTGGTTGTTGCTAGTTGCAACTAGAAAGATGCTCTTAGTTCATAGGTTTATGCTTTTGAGAATAATCCTTGTTGTATTCATGAGAAAGAAGTGGAAAAGTAATCTTAAAGTTAATGTATGCCTAGTTTAAATTTTATAGCCTATATTTATTTTTTTATGACTTTATCTTGCTATAAGGAAAATTAGCTTGAAGATCCATTATCACATTTTTTCAGCACTACATTGTATCTCAGTTTTTGGTCCCGTCACAAATAAGATAATGTGTATAATGCATTTCTCTTTAAGGCAGGGAGCCCATAACATGAGTATTTGTTTTAATATTTTCTTTTTTTTAAAAAAATATTTTATTTATTTATTTGACAGACAGAGATCACAAGTAGGAAGAGAAGCAGGCACAGAGAGAGGAGGAAGCAGGCTCCCCACTGAGCAGAGATCTTGGTGCGGGGCTCCATTCTAGGACCCTGGGATCATGACCTGAGCTGAAGGCAGAGGCTTTAACCCACTGAGCCACCCAGGCGCCCCTGTTTTAATATTTTCTGACAAACTCATTTTATATTTAATTGTACAAAGAAAATTCCTCTTGCAGAAATTTAAGTGTATTTTTACCATGATAAATCTATGGCAATATGTAATTTTTTTACTTCAAATTTAGTATAGTTTCTCATCACATTTTATATTATTGAAACAAAAGGAATTCTACTTTCAGGTTTTCAGAAAATTCTTAGTAGGTAGAATAATAAAAATGTTATTTTTAATCAGTTTCTGAAGGTGAGACTTAAATAATTACTGAGATAGGCTATTTTATGAGGCCAAACATGTAGTAGAGTGAAGCATAACCTCTGGATCCAAGTAGACTTGAATTTGACTCTGCACTCTAATTAGCTGTGTGACCTTGAACAAATTGCTTAAGTTCAGGAAGAAAACCTCATCAACGTTTTCTTCCACATTTCATCAACGTTTTAATACCCAGTAGTGAAGGGTTTTTGTGAGTACTTTAAGGGCCATAGTAGGTAGCTTAATTTTTTTTAAATTTAAAATATGGCTCTCTAAAATTTGTAAAATAATGAAATTAATTACAAATAGAGTATTTTTGAACAGTCCTTTGTATTGCTTATCTTATTATACATGCTTTACTTCTTAGAGTACTCCTTTTGAATAAACTAGATGCAGCTTAAGACAGATAAAACATTTAGCCAAATTATCAGTTTTCTTGAGAAGTTTTATAATTGTATATATCTAATCTTTCATTAGTATTGGCAGACCATATCATTCAGTATTTTGAAAGATTTTGCCTATGGTTATTTTAAGAAATTTAGAACATTTGATTTAGAACATTTGATTGTTTTTGCATTCTCTTTACATTAAAGGAGACTATTTCAAAGGAGAATTTGTGATCTTTTTTTTTTTGGATAAGAGATAGGAAAGGGTACCATATATTTGAATTGAGTATATTTTATCTTTTATCCTGGATTTCAGTTTTGTTTTTTATATTAACTTATTTAGTACATTATTTATTAAACACCTCCTACGTTATGGACTAGGGACAAGGCTAGATATCTCATAAAAGTTGTTTTGGTTTGATTTATAATGTATTTCTGACCTGTGCTAACCCCTGAATGATACTAAACATACTTTTTTCTCATTATAAACAAATTAGCAACTGATAGTTTCATGTCATTTTAATCCAGGAGCTGTTATAAACTTTAAGACAAATTAACAGATCCCACTTAAGGTGTAACAAAAACAATGTGGTATTTTCAAATATTTTATTAATGGTCACATTTATAAATGTATTACTTGTACACTTATATGCAGCATGTGCTTGTTTAAGTTTTGTGGCAAAATGGTAACACAAAAGGCAAACTTTAACCTATGGGAGTGGAGTTCGGGTCTCATTACATGTCAAGGAAGAAACTCCATCAGCCACTCACTCACAGGTCCTCTCTCATGTTTGCAAACTGAATTATTAAAGTTCAAAGTCTTAAGCTGTTCAAGTACTTTTCATATTGTAGAGTATTTAGGTTGGGCAATTTTTGTTTGCTGAGTATTTACCAGAAATATCCTAATCATTATTTTTTTATACATCCAAACTAAATTATAGTTAATCCTCCAGGATTATACATTCTAAAGCCATATTTATATTTAAATATTATATAACATACTTTTAATAGTAGTCCTTCCAGGTGTTTTTGAGGAATGCATATAGTGCTAGTCAGTGAAGTAGTTGTCATCTTAATCTGTAAGAACCTTAAAAAAAAAAAAAGTCAGCATAAGAATATTGTTGTTCAGAAAAATCTCCTAATTGTAGTATGGAAGTTAGATATGGGTTCCAAATATGGGTCCTCCACTTACTAACTCTAAGACCTGGGGCAAGCAACCTTCCTGATCTTTCATTTTCTCCTTTGTTTTAACTGGTTATCAAATAGAAATATTAATTAAAAATCTTGAAAATAGCACATATTCTTAAAATACGAAATGTGAAATATGGTATAATTTGTGTGTGTTAATTTGAGCTTAATTTTAAAGAAGAATTTCATAAACCAAACTATGATTCCTTAAAATAAATTCATTGTACGTAAATAATAGCGGGAATCAAGCTAGATAATGTCCTTATTTTCTTGAACACTGCTAAAAAATTTAGTGACCAACCGTTTTTTTGTTTTTTTCTTTTTTCTTTATATTCCCTGTCTCTATTTTGGTAAAGTGTTTAACCTCATATATTTTACATTTTTTACTAGGGAAAAATTTAAGCATATTCAATAATAGACAAAATAGTATACAGCCCCCCATGTGCATGTCATCTGGCTTCAGTAATGACTGACTCCTGGACCAACTCCTCTGTCTTTTTCCTAACCTTCTCCCCTTGCGTGTTATTTTCAAGCAGTTCCCAGATACTGTATCATTCCAATGTAAGTGCTTTAGTATGTGTCTCTAAAAGATTAGGAGTCTTCCCCACCCCCCCACCCTCCGTAAAAACAACTACAAAGAAATTTCCTAGTGGTTTTTAAGAAAAGATAGTGAGAAACTGAAGCAAGGCCCACATTTCTGTTGCACTTGCTCAGCTTGTTTCCCCACTCAAGCTGGTACTAATCTCTAAGGAAATCGCTGCTGGCCTCATCTCCTCCCTTCTGGGCAGAGAAGTACGCTGGTGGTCACATGGCCATTAAAAAAAATAAGGGAGGGGTGAGAGATCCATCAAAAGCGACAAAACATCAATTGGTGACTGAAAATTTGGGAGGAGATTCTCCAGTTTTCCTTTATCCAGCTCATTCTTACCTTTTTAGCCCCGTTTGGACTCCCATGGACTTGTGGGAAGGTTCTCTGAAAGGAGAGTGATTAAGACAGGACTGGGAGCTCTTTGGTTGTGTTTTTGTTTGTGTGTCTGCTTTTATTTTTAAAGAGGAATTTCGAGGTTTGGGGCCTTTTGCTGGCCTTTGCACTGCATCAAATTTTTTCACCCCTTGCTCTCTTTCAATCTACAAATGTTTGATACTTTCAGTGCACCATATGCTGCAACACATGACCAAGGCGAGCATGCTCCTTCTCCTTGTGACGTGTATAGTCTGGTGACCTCTTTGTACCTGAGTGTTTAGAAGTGCCTTCTACTCGGGGAAACTCTGGAGAGCTAAGGATACGGGGGTGGGAATTGTGAGGGCCCAGAAAGGCTGATACTGCCTATAGGCTGCTTTTTGACTTTGGTCTCGGGCTCGCAAGAGAGATTTCATTGATTACAGGACACAAGCAAGCCTCAGTTTAGAAATAAAGATTGTGCTTTTGGGTGACCATTTTCTTTGCTGGTTCTTGACCCTGATCAGGCCCAGCAGACATGGAGCAGAGGAACACTAAAAGCCAGTAAGCATCCAAAGATGGAGGAAGGGTCAGAAGGGTCTAAATGACTTCATTCTTTAGGGTTGAGTGTTAGTAATATTTAAGTATTTTCCTGAAACTAGTGACTTCTTGGCCCTGAGTAGCTTATTAATATTTTTTCTATTTCATTTTCCTATGAAAACAGGCTACAGGAAATAGCACAGAACAGCTGAATTATTCAGATATAACAATATCTAATTTAATATGTTAATTTCAGGCTCTTTTGCCATTTCACCAGAGAGAAGGGGCAGAAGGAATGTTTATTGAATGGGTCTGCTAACTGCTGCACATTTTGTGCAATCTGTCAGGTACCTTATCTCATTTCTCCTCACCAGCTTTATAAGGTCTCCTCATTTTGTTGATGAAACCAAGGTTCAGAGATGCTGTGGTGTCAAGATCACTTGTCTAGTAAGTGGTAATTTAAACTCAGGTCTTGGAATAGAGTAGTTTTTTTATTGTTGTTGTTTTTTTGTTTTTTGTTTTTTTAGAGAGAGAGTATGAGAGTCCATGTTGGGGAGGACAGAGGGAGAGGGTTGTATTCATTTATTCTACTGGGTGTAAGAGCTTGATGTGGGGCTTGATCTCATGACAGTGAGATCATAACCTGACTTGTTATCAAGAGTTGGATGCTTAACCAACTGAGCCACCCAGGTATCCTTTAGAATAGAATAGATTTTAATTACTTCTTTCTGCCAGGCAAGGTGAGAATCTACACACAGTCAAGAGAAGAAGTAGTCTGTTGATCCAGGAATTGACCGATCAAGTCTGGAATGGCAGTTTGTTTTTTAAATTCAGTTAAGTGGTGATAAGAAATGTTTTCTATTTTAAGGATTTCTCATGCTCAAAATGAGTATGGCTTATTTAATTAAGGTGGAATTAAAGAAAGTTTCCTCAGAGGCTTTCTGAAGAGATCTGATTCATCCGTTCACATGGGAGCAAATGGACCTGTTGCTTCAATCAGGGTAATACACCAAAGACATTAATTTTTTAGTTATAGTTTTTTATAGGGAACATTTGGTAGCCTGTAAGATTCTGCCTTCACTATTAAGCTATCATAATGAGAAAGTACTGACTGAAGGTGATTAGTGTAGATGATTACCTCTTTGACTTTAACCTCTGACCCTCATTCTCAACATTCAGGTTCTCTACATAGTGAAGGATGTCATACCTGCCAGGTGATTGTTTATACATTGAAATTTCTAGGTCCTAATGAGGCTTATGAAATGAGCCACTTTTCTGAGCTTCTGCTCTGAGGTCAGACTCCTCCACTTACTATATGACTTTGAGAGTTATTAGTTAACTTCTCATAGCATTATTTGCCTAAAATGGGGATGATACTTATATACACTTTATGTGATGGTTGTGAGGAATGAATGTATGTAAATCGTACATAATTCATATAAGATGCCCAACATGGAACCAGGAAGAACATGTTAGCCACTCTTTAATAATGGTGGTGTTGATGATGATGGACTACAGCATGCTACACCTATGCTACAATCTGTGGCTATGGAGGGATGATGTGAGTGGTGCTTACAGCCTGCCGGGGGGATAGCTATAAGGGAACTTGTCAACATCCTATGGAATGGCATTATGCTAGTGGGGTGGGGGAAAAGGGACTTGGGCCTGCACTGGGATGTAAGGGTCATCTGGAAGTGGAATCATGAAGGTTGACTATGTAGTCAATTTTTGATGCCTGTGGACTTAAATGTTTAATCCAAGAAGAACATTTATATTTTGGCAAATCTCAGATTAAAACTCCCATAGTACCTTTGATTAATTATGGGCTCACTGGCACTTCAAACTTCCTGTTTATTTTGGCAGCTGACATACTGGCATATACTTTCCTTTCAAACCAAAATATTTTCTTTTCCCTTCTTCACTAGGGAAACTTTAAGCCAAGAAGAGAAACCTCATCAGCTGATACAGATACATAGTTGTCTGGGAAGTGACAATCATAGTAGTGTCTGTCTATATTATAGGGAGAGAGTGAGTAAAAGGAGTAGCTGACTTTTGGCTTTGGTTCTTAATAATGTGGTTACATTCAGTTAAGTACTTTTTGTGTTTTAGACCCAGTCTGTGATGCGAAAACATACTGACTCAAATATAAAAAGACAAGACCAGTAATAGAATGGTCATGGTGGTTGATCTGTTGAAATTGAACTTGATTGTAATCTTTTTCCAAGTTAGGCATCTCAGAGCTTGGAGAAGGCTTTTTTTTGGGGGGGGTCTTTTTTTGGGGGTCTGAGAGCAAAGGCTGCCTCTTCATGCAGATACCTTAAAATGGTTGATGTAGAATATTTAAACTTAACTGTATCATGGCCAGTCTGCTACAAGTCACAATGCAATGTATCTAAGGAAATTAACTTGTTGAATATAATTGCTTAACTCAGTGCTTCTCAAAGTGTGGTCCCTGTCATCACTTAGAAACTTATTAGAAGTGTGAATTCTTGGACCCTACCCAGAACTACCGATTGAGATACTTTATGGGTAATCTGTGATTTGACAAGATCTCCAGAAGATTCTGATATGCTCCCAAGTATGAGAAACACTGGCTTAGAGTAGCCATCTGAGTGTCTTAAAAAAAAAAAAAGCCATGAATGATGATTTTGGTTTGTGGTATAATTGCAGTGTAGTTGTTCTTCCTGTTGGTAATAGACCAACAGGTTCACGTGTTTATTTTGGCTACTTCTAGAATGTTATGCAAAGTCATGTCATCAGTTATTTGCTGATGCAAGTCTTCCTATTTTGCCATGGCAGTCAGGATTACTCAGGTGTAAATTAAAAGGATGGGTCCTGATTTTTTAAATACTTATTTGTTTTATAAGAACATTATTTTTTTCCCAACTTTGATTTTTATATTGATTTGTATGGTTTTTCCTTTGGAAATTGTCCTGTAGAGTTGACAGAAACCAAAGCCAACCAGTTACTAACATGCAAGTCAATATATTAAATACAACAATTAAGATTACAAAATAAAATGAGGTCTAAGTATGGTAATCAAGTTTGCTTTGCTGAGCCTTGAAGATAATTGGTGCTCTTCTATTTTCATTCATGATTAATAAGCTCACATGTTGTAGAGTCAGAAGGTCTAGGTTCAAATTCTGCCTTTCCACTTACTTTGCATTGACAGAGTTGTCTAATCACTCTCAACCTCCATTTCTTCATCTGTGAAATGGGATAACTGCTGAACATACCTAATTGTGTGGGATTTTTGTGAAGAATTAATAAGATCCCACATGGAAAGCATTAGATCTTGATAAGGTTCAGCTGCTGTTATTATGGTGATTATTACTGTTTCTACCACTTCTACTTCTGTGGTTAGCAGTAGATAACCAAGAGAGGCATCTGTGGTAGCTTTCTAATTTGCGTACCACGTCTCTTTGTCACCTCAATGGGAAGAAGGAAGATAAGGCTTCTTATCTTTTTAGTACCTCTGATATTATTCCTGTATTATTCTTATACATACATTTTGTTCTTCTTTTGATTTATTGAGAAATACTTGAGTGCCTCCTGTTTGCTGGGCACTTGCCAGCATGTTCCTGCTCCCGGAACCTGTACAGAATGTCTTATTCATTCAAATGTATGCCTTAATTAGTGTGGTCCTTTGACTCCCATGATCATTATGTTATCCAAGGAATTATCGCCTGCTTTGGAGGGAGACTTAGGCTTGAATCCTGACTAAGCTGCTGAACTATGCAGTAACCTGTCTATGCAGTAATTACAGAATTTTTCTTGGTCTTAGTTTTAATCATTAAAACAGGAATAATGCCATCTAACTTATAAAGAGGTATTAAGACAGTATTAATAAAGTACCTAAAATAATGTCAGATTTCTTAGTAGATGCTCAATAAAAGGTAGTTCTGTTTTTCTACCTTTTCTCCCTTTAGGTTGCCAAGAGAAACTGGCTGGTGGTGGGCTGAAGCAGATTTGGTTGCTGGTGTTTTTTGTTTCATGGTAGATTCTTTGCCCTATTATCTTAAATCAGGACATCCCACATCAACCAATTGTTTTAAGTAAATTTTTTTTTATTAAAAATCTTGTTATTTTGCATTGTATATAGCATAAGAAGATGCAGCAAATGTCCTAAGTCGCTAAGGGTTCATTTTCTTATTAACAGTATTGATCCTCACCTGTTTGTGGGCACAAAGGACACAAAGTGATGAGTTTTCATTAGCTATTCTCCTTTATGCTTTGCTTCTTGCCATACTCATCACCATAATTTAATCCAAATCCTGGGAGAGCACAAGCTAAGGATGTCGGAAAGCTAGAATACAAATATATTTTGGACTTAGGAAAAGGATATTAGAGGTCTAATAAAACTCTTTCCTTTTTCAGATCAGTAAAGAGGTCTAGAAGATGAAAGGGTCCAAGCTCACATGACACACCAGTCGTGGAGTTGGGGCTTCCTAGTGTCTAATGCTCATTCTTCTGATTTATGTTGATATTTATATTTTGGTTATCAGCTCATAGTCAATCAAGAAGAGTTTTCACTTAGCAGGGTTTCTATTTTATAGTTAGTTTACTTTCTGGGAAATGGATCCAAGAAAATAGATAAGTGGTTATGATATTTGGCCCAGTTAGCAATCAAAAGGGTAAAATCAAAGAATGAAATATGGAAACCAAAGCCCTCTTGATTTGATACTTTATCGGGTAAGAAAACCAACATTGTTTGTGCTACTGTTCTTATTCCTTGGGTTTATTTGTTTGGATCTACTCCACCTACTTCCTGATGGCATACTTACATTCTAGATTTTTGTTTTTGTTTTTAATTCGGGGTTAAAAGTAGATGGAGAAGATCAGTGAGAATATAGTGAGAAGGATAACTTTAGACCCTCTCTGAGAATAGAATGTTTACTTGACAAAATATGTGGCTTTTGAACTCTTTGAATTGCGAAAGAATCATAAGAAGTAAAATGTTATACAAATGTAGTCATTTATAATAATTATAATAAGATTGGACTGTGGGAAAGAATACAGATTAGGCAAGGGTTGGCAAGAATGTGGTAACTGTGCCATTGGGTCCTGTACCTTGCACTTAAATCATTAGCAATCTGTCCAGACACTGTTCCCTTCTGAATTCATACCGAGCCTAAAAATCCTTCCCAACACATTGCATCTGAGGGGCGATACCAGTTGATGAGAGTTTGTATATTGGTGTTTATTTGTCACTCTTGTATTAAATCATGACAAAGTGTAAAAAGGATAGAGGGTTTGTTTTTAATCCCATAAAACATTACTTGAAAATTTAAAAATTTCATTAAGGATTTTAATTTTAATGTATTCCACCAATTAGAAGTCAGGGGTTATCTTACAAAAAATCTTCTGTTTCAGGCAGTATGTGATAGCTGGGGAGGAGGTAACGAAGTTGCTTTGCTAAAATTCCAGTACCTTTAGAAATGTACAGCTAAAAAAGTAATTTCTTTATTTAATGGACACAGCTGTCATAAACCAAAACATACTGTGGATGTGTATGTCTTTATCAGCTGCTTCTCTTCAATGTTCTTGTTATTTAGTGATTGGCAAAATGCAAGTTCTGAAAATTCACAAGGTTACTTAATGCTTTAGTTGCATTAAAAAAAAAAATACCCTACCCCACTACCCATTATAGTTATTTTGGCAGAAGAAAACCTACAACTCTATGGCAGGAAAGGGAAAATGTAAAAACAAACCTTAAAGAAGCAGAAGGAAAGAAATGTTTTAAACATTTATTCATTGCTTTAGCAAACACGTGTGCCTTCTACCTGTCAGGTTCTGTGTGAGGCACAGTGTTACAGAAATGTAAGACAAGGCTTCTCAACCTGTGTCACCTCATGGCACACCTAGAAAACATAATACTGAAGCAGAAATCATCTGCTAGAGAGTTCCTGCCCTAGCTGTCAGTCCTGTGGGCTTAGGAAATGGATACCTTGGCATATTGTCATCCTTTGGATTTGTATACATTGAGAACATTTGATGTAAGACATAACTTCCTACTCTTGGGAAACTGGCTAAAGATATAAGCGAGTTACTAGATACTGAGAATTATTGCCTCCAAGATAGGTTTTGTACTGGAGATAGTAGAGACAGTGGCTGGCCGGGTTATGGGTGTGGTTCATAGATTTCAGAACAGAGGACAAATCTAGTAACTGTAGAACGAGATAGTGGAATTTTAAATTAACTTCTTTCTCAGATTTTGCCTCAAATCCACTTTGCTTCCAAAAGAATATGCAATACAAGTTTCAAGTTAATTCAGTGCATAAGATGAAGAAGGATAAGAAAAACAGAACAGTGTTTTCCTTTTTGTGAACACTAACCTTTAAAAATTCTGATTCTGACCACGTGTCCTCCTGCTTCTCTATTGACCATGTTGAGTAGATGAAGATGATGAGGAAAGAATCAAGAAAAAAAAATGGGAAAGATGTTCTGGAGGGAGTCATACCAGTTCATAGCAGAATAGCATGTTAAGGCACCTGCTCCCCATCCCCATCTTCATCCTCTCCATACCACCTCTGCCCCAGGAAAAATTCTGTAATACTCTCTTTTAATTATTGGAATATATCCAAATATAACTATCTTTGGACTCCTAAAGTTGCAGAGGTGAAAAAAAAACTGGTATCCTATAACAATTCATTCAGTGAACACTCTGATTATCTACACGGTGTGGTGGGGTCAGGAGACGTGATCCCTGTTTCACGGGATAAGACAAACAGTGTTATTGAAGGACAGAAGAGAAATGTCAGGTTGATCACAAAATGCTCTCCAGTGGAGAGCGTGCTCTATCAGCCTTAAGGCTCTAGAAACTCTAGAAATTAGCTAGTAAAGAGGGAATGTGAGATTCAACAAGCTTAAAAAAAGGGGTGGGGGATAAAATCAGGTGAACTTTTTTAAAAAGCTGGGGCTTTGAGTTAAAAAATAATATAAAAGAAAGCTGAAAAGGAGATTATAGAATTCTGCTTGTCCAGTTCCTTTGGAAGCCCCTTTTTCTTTCATATTTTTGTGGTTGTATGCATATGTGTACCAGTTTTATTCTTCAGGTGGGTCAGGAATCTGTATTACTGCTTCCTTTCAGAGTTTAATTTTAAAATGTTTTCATCTATTTCTCACTTATCAGGCCACACTTTAATTTTAGTTATTACTGGTACTTTTCCTCTGGAAGAATGCCAGAGCAGTTGGGTCGTTGTATATTTTAAGATTCCTCACCCACTCTTGAAATGCATTTTGTTAAGCCAGGGTTTAGATCAACATGTTGACACTCTGTCTTCCCTTTAATTTTAATGGCCACAAAATCAAGACTCCTTTGCCACTTAGTGGTCTTACAGATCTTGGATAACTATTTTCACACTTTGGTTTATGAGGAAATACAGCTATTTTGAATAACTGTTCTGAATATTGCCATTTGGTAGCAGTATCTGCTGGATGTCAGCAAAGTTCATAACTGCTGTAACAAGTTTGGAAACTTTTGCCATGTTACTGCAATCTTAAGTGGCAGACAAAGGTTATAAATTTTATTTTACATTTGTTTCATGTTGTTGGCTATATGGAAATTGGTTTTAGTTGCTTCTGCTTTGTTAGTAAAAATAATGCTTTCATTGAAATAATTATTAGAAATCGGATCACTCTTTGCTGAGCCCTGGTTACTTTTGTGGTTTGTTTTTTTTTAAGTGTTAAAAAATAAAATGCAAGAATAAATGAAACAAGACTGGATCAGAAGGGAGACAAACCATTAGAGACTCTTAATCTCATAAAACAAACTGAGGGTTCCTGGGGAAAAGTAGGTAGGGAGAGGGAGGTGGGGTTATGGACATTGGGGAAGGTATGTGCTATGGTGAGTGCTGTGAAGTGTGTAAACCTGGCGATTCACAGACCTGTACCCCTGGGGCTAATAATACATTACATATAATGTAATAAAATAAAAAAATAAAATATTTTAAAAAAATAAAAATAAAATGCTGTAATAATGTACCTCATACACAGAGGGAGTAAAATTGCCCCTTTTGATCTGTGTCCCATCGAATGCAGCTTATTATTATCTCCTTTTGTAATTAAAAGCTATTGTAAAAGTGACTTATGGCTGTTTGTGTTTACAGGATCGCCCCAGAACGTTTGATATGCACTCACTGGAGAGTTCACTCATTGACATTATGAGAGCTGAAAATGATTCCATTAAAGGTAATTTAAAAAATCTATTTGATCTTTAGTGAAGTAGATAAAATGTTGTATTATTTATATATTCTCAGGAACAGTATGGCAAATACTATGGATTCATACTTTGTATGTAGTCAGTTCCATCAATTTCATACATGTACCTCTCATTAAAAACTCAGACATATTTGATGGGCATCACTGTATGCCCATCAAAATACCAATTAGTACTGATTGCTAAGGGTGGGCAGTTAATGGGAAAGACATGAACCATATACCTCATTTTTTCAATATCTGAGGCAAAAAAGAATGCTCAGTACCTCAAACCTCTTATGTCTCTCCACCCATGACAGTGACTATACACTCATAAGAGTTCAAATGTTGATAGAGTTTTGGTCTAGTTTCACATTTTTAAAAAAAAGGCCAGTAGTTTCAAAGTTGAGATGAAGTTGTGTTCTTGAAATATTTTCTGTGGATCATGTTAAGAAAAAATAGTGCTATTTCTACTTGGATTCTGTTCTCAATTCTAATACTAACTAGCTGTGTTATTTTGAATAAGACATTCATATTGACTAGGCCTCAGTTTCTTTCCTCTGTCTCTCTCTCTCTCTTTTTTTTTTTTTTTTAAGATTTTACTTATTTATATGGAGTGAGAGAGAAAGTACCGGTGAACACACGTGCAGGGAGGGGCAGACAGAGAGGGAAAAGCAGACTCCATGCTGAGATCCCAGGACCCTGAGGTCATGACCTCTGTGGAAGGCAGACGCTTAACCTACTGAGCCACCCAGGCCCCAAGGCCTCAGTTTCTGATCTTTATTACTGTTGCAGTAAGGGACTTATAATGAGGAGCTTTAAAAATAAAATATAGAGGGGCACCTTGGTGGCTCAGTGGGTTAAGCCTCTGCCTTGGGCTCAGGTCATGATCTCGGTGTCCTAGGATTGAGCCCTGCATCAGGCTCTCTGCTCAGCGGGAAGTCCGTTTCACCCTCTCTCTCTGCCTGCCTCTCTGCCTACTTGTGATCTCTGTCTGTCAAATAAATAAATAAAATCTTCTAAAAAAAATAAATAAAATATAGATGCATGGGTCATATTCCAGGTGTGGGGTAGGGCTTGCATGTTCGTTTTTAATGTCTCATGTGCTTGGGTAACCAGGATTGAGAATTACCAGAGGAGGTATTCTTTAAGGACCTTTCCAGCTCTGATTTTGTGAAAACTACTGCACAGAAAAAAATATTTTTCTGCACAAAAATTTTTTAATTAGAAAGGAGATTTCTTTTTTCTTTGCTTTTTATAAAGAAATTTGGAATGTTTGATGTATTTGGTCATCCCACTTATTTATTTGTTCATTCATTTGTTCATTCATTCATTTGGTGTTTATGATCCTGCTTTGTGCCAGACATAGCTTTGCACTGGGGTCAAAGGTAGCAAAACAGCCTGTACTTTAAATGCTGACTAGCTTGGCCTGGTTTTCCTTTGAGTTTAGTTTATTACATTACTAATGGAGTGAAACTTTTAAGTGTTTTTCAACGGACCAACAATGGTAAATTTTTTAATGAGGGGAGCTGTTTGAAGTTTGGAGAGATGAAAAATAACATATGATAAAAGTATGCATCCAGCTGTTGAGATAACTTTGAAATAAAAATATTTTGAAGATCCTTACTGAATTCCTCATGGAATTCTGATGGGTGACTTTAATCCGAATACACAATCTGGTTCTGAGGAAAGATGATCTCTCATTCAGAGTGGGCTTTATTTTTGCCATTTCTTAGTACTCTGACTTTGAGTGGTATCTCAGCCTCTTTCACCCTTCTTTTTGTATTTTCATCAGAAAAGTGAGGAGAGTGTAAGGCCCTTTCTAGCACCAGAAAAACTGTACACTCTTAAAAAGTAGCTAAAGGAGAAATTTGAATATGGTCTGTGCATTGATTGTACCAGTGTCAGTTTCCTGGTTTGTACTATAGTTATGTGAGATGTCACCACTTGAAGACACTGGGGTAAGGGGTATATAGATTTCTCTGTACTGTTTTTTTGCAACTTGCTTTGAACCTGCAATTGTTTCAAAATTAAAAGCTAAGTACTGAAAAAATAGTTAAAGGTAAAGGACATTTGTTTATTAATGTATTAGATGCCTTCAGCAACTAACTTTCTTTCTTTTCTTTTTTTTTTTCTTTTCTTTTCTTTCTTTCTTTCTTGGAGAGCCTCTTATGTACTTGATACTAGGGATAATAAATAATTAGAACTCATTTTCATGATAAGTGCCTATTTCTTTTTATTTCATGATATTTTGTTTATTTTATTTCATGATAAGGGCCTTTCAGAGAAAACAGTTTACAAGCTGTAGCAGATATAAACTATCTATTATGTATTGCTTCTAAGAAGCAAGCCTCTACCTAGTACTTAGGTTAGATGTAAGAGTTGCACACATTATTCTAATAAAATTAACAGTAGCATTTCCTTGATTTATCAGATATAGCCAGGACATATCACAGGTTTATTTGTTTTTTCTCGTAGTTTGCTAAATCATTATGTAAAGTTCTGCTTTTATTCCCTTTTTAATTTCTTCTACCAACTTTTACTTAAATTAAGTTTCTTTAAGCTGATTCAGTAAGGATAATGAACAGTTAAGTCTGATGACAGAAAACATTAAATCTGATTGGCCTAGTCTGGGAACATAAAAGTTTTGTAAAATACTTATTTATAAAAGGAAGTGTGGCAGAGTGGGTTTTGGAGTCAGATAGATCTGGTTTTAAATTGCCATTCTGCCACTACAGTTTGTAGTGATTGTGAGGATTAAATGGTACGATGTATTTGTGAAATGCAGCATACCGCATTTCATAGAAAACACTCAGTAAATGGTATGGATTATTACTAAGTATCTATTAAGTCTATTTTTATGCTTATCAAATGAGAAAGTCAGTTTCGATGTAAGTTTAAGTGCCAGAGTGACTTAAGTATATTAATCGACTGAGCCTCTCAGGCGCCCAAAAGTAACTTAAGTGTATTAAATGAACTCTGTCCCTTTTTTCTTCAAAGACCAGTAAAGAATTCATAGGTGAGTTCATGATCCTAAAATGCCAAATTATAGTTATGCGTATTTTTTTTGTAGACCACAGTGATGAACTTTATATCACTGTAGGCTGTCACTACCAAAATGTAGTTTGGCATAAGGGAATACTTCATTTCTGGTCAAATTCTTCTTTTGATTGAGACAGCTATAGAAAGGCTGTGCTTGGTTTTAACAGTGATTCTATTGTGAGATTTTGTTTAAAGGTGATAACAAAAGCTGAATATCTTAAAAACAACAACTTGTTATCCTTTTAAAATAAGTATATAAAACTTGCCAGTCCATTTTGAAAATAAAAACCCCTCCATATGCTCTGCTACCTTAGAAATGGAGGAAATAGAAAACGGACATATTTTCTGTGAGACTAGTAGAATATAATATGCCTCTTACAAAAAAAAAACTGTAAGAATTCAATTAAAAGAATTAATTTTAGAACTGTTTTTTAAAAAAGCCCATCATTGGGAGGCAAATTTTATATTTGGGTTTATTTTATATTAAAAAAATTTCATAAAGTATATTACAAATGACCTCTTACTTTTATCCTTCTTTTGCAGTTCCTCATAGAAATGTGATTTGTTATATGTGTTCAAATAATAAAGCCAAGAGTTGATACAGGAACTACATGTCGTATCAATCCTGATACAGCTGTATTATTTATTTAAGTTTAAAATACAAACTGAAAACTGAATTTTGTTCTTCCTTATGGGCAAAAAAACCAAAAACAAAAACAAATTAAAAAACACTGCCTTCCTGTAGTGCAGTTTAAAATTATATTTTTGCAGTCAACAGACAAAATGCTTAATATGCCTAGGGACCCTCAAATATAGCTTTTGAGTTTCTTTATGAATGTGTTATTGATTCCAACTGGCTTTGAAAACCTTTCATTTTTTTTTCTTATCATTTTAATCAATGTGGAAAAGGAGTACCTGGGTTTCATTTCATGATTTATATTACTATTGTTTACTATTTAAATAGTTTCTTGAAGAATTTTAAGGCTACTATAATTTTCTCCATTTAAAGGGGATTAGCTCTTTGGGAGGAAAAGTATCCCCCCCCACCTTATCTCCATGTTTTTTCTCTGATCAGCTGGCATGTCTGTATGTTATTTTTATCCCCGAAATTGTATATTGCCTTCTCCATAACCAATGCCGGTAACAGTCCACAGAAGCTCTTCCCCCGAGACTGATTTCATTTCTTTACCGCACACCCAGTCTCATAAGCTAAGAGCCTAAGCTATAGACAGAGTTGGAATTTTGATATCCCAGGTGGCAGCATGCTCATTGCTGCAAAATTATTAGGCTTATCAAGTATTTTCTTCACCTGGACAGAAGAATCTTCTACTATTCTAGGTATACCTACTATTACAGGTAGTCAGCTGATCATTTGGGGAATATTGTATCTTACAGTTATTTGTGCCTTTGCTTACCTCTGAAATTGGTACTTACTGTTTAGAAGTGGAGCAGCTGGAAATAACGTGAAAACCACATACGAGTACATCTGTTTTCAGCCTTCTGAAGTATAGGTTGGACACAGTGGAATAAAGATTCATGAAATGGTATTATATTCAGTGTATAGGAGGAAAGACCTTGGAAAATTAAGGAGCCTTTTTTTTTTTTTTTCTTTTCTGTGTGGGAAGGAAATAAAAGACTACAGACATAAACCAAGAAGTAGCACTTATGGAGTTGAAGCAGCGGGAGACCACACTGGAATAAAGAGGGGGAAAAAAAAAACAGTTCTTGAAAATTATCAGATGTCCGATAGAGTAGAATAATCTGGGATTTCATCATGGTTGGGTTGGGTATTTTAAATCCAATATATGAAAACAATTTCGTATCTAGTTTGCTTCATTTCACTAGAATGCCAAATAAGACAGCAAAATTGAGAGAAAAAAGGCCATTTGTAAGTTGTCAAAACATTATAATTGTTCTTCAGATATTAATTAACTAAATTATGAGTCAGAATGTCATTTTTCCTCAGAATATTGTGAAATTGGAATCTTTTTCTCTTCATATTGTAATAGGATGTATCTTGCTTTCATCTTTTGGAAGAGGGAACTCAACATATCTTCCCCATCCCCCTGAGTTTCAGACATTTAAATACTTGATTTGAATGTAAGCAATAATGGTTGCATTCAGAAATGCAAGTAGTTTCAAGTGCCAGTCTTTTGCATATCCCATGGTGCCCAAGAAACCTATTGCATATGGAGAGTAAGTAGTGGGAGTATGTTGTACAGTTAGACATTACTGCCACACTTGTTTCATGCATTCATTTAATACAAATTTATTTTAAGAGCTGGATCTACTCCAAATGTATTTAATTTCTGACTGCTGAAGGTATTGTGACCTTGCGTTATATTTTTGATATATACGTTTTTCCTTTTTTACTCATATTAAATTTGGGGGCCCTTCCCCCACTAGTTTTCATTGCTGTGGATTTGTTTGAAACAAATGCTTAAATGAGTAGGCAAGTGATGATTCCATCTGTGCCTCTTTTCTTTGTTGCTAAGCAAAAGAATTTATAATGATCTCTCTAGAAGAAAATCATGAAACTCTGTTGAAAGTTTAGTACACAAAGCCTGTTTCATTTATTCTGTATAAGATTTTTTTTTTTAATGTCACTATAAGAGAATGACCGTTGGGATAATTTAAATTCTTTATCTTTACAGTAGGGTGAGGAGAAAGTTCTACTTAAAAAAAAGATAAGGCAAAAAATAACCAGGAAACCTTAAATTTTCCTTTAAAAGAATTTTTAATATATTTCTATATTCCAGATTGCAGGCACGCAATTCTCTGTTTTAAAGAGCAGATGTTGCAGACTGATACAGATGTTTTAAAACATTTATCGCATACCGACTTTATGTAGACCAAGATAGCTCCAAAAACTTTCCATGAGAATTGCTGAAAATAGGACTAACTTTAATACCATTGTCATAGATTTGAATTTTGGAGTAAATAAAAATATAAAAACAAAAGGAGCTCTTACTAAAAGAAGTTTCATTGCTGTAATATTAAAATGATTTATTTCAGTTGGTGGTGAGGGTTATTATTTCTTAAAGTATTTAACCTTTTCATAGTTGAATCAGTTTGCCTCTGGCAATTTGAGAAAAGAACTGCTATGCACTACTCTGCACCCCAGTCCTCCATCACCTTTGTACAGGACCAGATGGACATTTTCCTTTAAGGGACATGTAATGGAGCAGGATACAAAGTATCATAAAGAAGAAATGGGAAATGCAAAACAGCTAATTTTACTTGTGATTTTTTTTTTTTTTTAAGATTTTATTTACTTATTTGACAGAGAGAGAGATCACAAGTAGTCAGAGAAGCAGGCAGAGAGGGGGAAGCAAGCTTTCTGCTGAGCAGAGAGCCTGATGCAGGGCTTGATCCTAGGACCTCGAGATCATGACCTGAGCGGAAGGCAGAGGCTTAACCCACTGAGCCACCCAGGCACCCCTTACTTGTGATTCTTAATCAAATTCCACCTTCCAAGTAAATTACCATTACTTGAAGTCAGATGTCTTCTGGTGAATTGGGGGATCTTTTTACCCTTTCTGAGAATCCGCCAGGCTCTGAAAGCCCTGCTGGAGCCTTCCTGAACTCGTCTGGTTCCTTCTAGCTCTGTTTGGATGATACCAAGTAACTCAAAGCAGCATAGCAGGGGAGTGGGAGAGGCCTCCGGAGAGTAGACAGTTGCCTTACTTCTAGAAGCTTCATGAGTAATAGAGTAAGGTCCATTACAAAGAAGACAGTTTAAACTCGGCTACCGTGAACTTCTTGTGTGGCTGTTTAGAAATGAAGCGGTTTCTACTCCTTTAGTACTCTCCCTTTTATGACTGCCGAAATGGAACATCCTAAACAGTCTTTCTCTTTTGCTTGGCTTAGTTGTGCGGCAGGATGGGACCTGGGCTTCTGTGTTGAGGTAATTCTTTTGTGAGCAAGGAGAGGACAAAGTAGTGGGGCATGGTTTTCTTTGTATTACGGATGCAGGGTGTATTCTTAATTTTGAATCACCGTCTCCTTTCTGGTTTCCTGCTGGTCAGGATTTGTTGGATTCCTCACAGCTCTGCGTAGGCATAGCTTACAAAGGTGCGGATTTTGAATAGTGTGATTACACTTTTTTGGATTGGGGATTGCGGTTGTTTTTGATTTTGTTTTGTTTTGTTTTAAGTGGGGGAGGGGAGTGCCTGGGAGAACAAAATGTGATATGTGTGTGAACACTGATGTGCTCGTAGCATTGGACTGAAGTCCTCACTCTGGCCTCCGAACTGAAAACAGCTCATTTTATACTAAACACTCCTTGTGTGTTGTCCAGGTCCTTCTCTGCCCAAGTTATTGACTTAACATGTACTGGTAAGTAGAAAGTAGTGATCCTTTGCCCTCTCTCCTCCCCACATTTCTGACAGGATATTGACCCTTGTTTTTATTTGTTCTGAAAGTCATATAAGCAGTTGTCACAAAGGGAGAGTTTGTCTTATGTCATCCATGATGTGGGTCCATAATTACTAAAGCAGTCCTCTTAATCCTGAACATGGAGCACAAAGAATCTCGTTTTGAGTCCATGAAAATTGAGTGGTCCTCTTAAAACATTGTTAATCTCTGATTTTACCTGGGTGAGAGGTGAGGGTAAAGGGGGTGCGGGGGGGGGTGGGGTGGTAAGTGAGAGTGAACTTTTTGTGATACTAGAAGGTTCAGGATCCTAAACATTTCTTCTTAAAAGAGGCTTTTAACTTAGTAACTTATTTTTTCCTTTACAAATTGTGTTAAGGCTCACATGTTTTAAGGCTGGTGGTGACTTAATTTTGTTGGATACACATTCAGGACAGGGACTGGTAAAGGAATCAACTACATGTGATAACACTTAGAAATAAGAAGAAAATAATAACTTAGAAAGCAAGCAGTAGTCGGGTAACAAATTGACAAATGCTTTTCCGTAATGTTTTACCCTTTCACAGTGTTGTGTACAACTTAATAAGTAAACATTTTACGATATGGATAGAAATTAATACTATTTTCCATTCAGAAATGAAATCAGGATGACATTTCAGTAGTAAGGTTTTCAGACTTTGTTAGGAGTTTGTCAGTGTTAAATATTTGTGCCCTCCCTACACCATAAAATTCGTAGAAAGAGGCCCAGAGTATTTACAGAGGTCTCTTTTGCTTCTGCTCTGCATCCAATTTAATAATAGTATATGTGCATCTTTTGGTACCATCACTTATTTTTCTGTTTTCCCCTTCTGTATTATAAAATTCTATGGAGTGGTAACTTGATCTCTCATTTTGTGGCAGGTACTAAACCAGACCTATATACTATTATCTACATAAGGAAAGCTCTTTTGATAATGGAGTAATATAATAGTGAGCTTCACTACAATAGTGAAGGTCTTAAGACTTCCCTTGATACTGTTATATAATCTTTGATTGTTATTTGCTGACTTTGAGGGAGGGAAGCAGTGCCACCTTTATGACATAGCTATCATAAAAATATCCAAGATTCTCTTTGCATTCAGTTTAATAACAGGAAGGACAGAACCATTGCTCAATTGTGGCACAAAATTATTTCTTCCTTTATATGCCTGGAATTTCTACCTGAATATTCTATGCAGTTGATTCATTTATCACCTGTGTATGCCTCATACAGTGACTTTCTCTACCCCAGCATTCCTTATTTTCTACCCCCTCATGTTACCACTGTCCTTGCTACTAAAGTTAAAAGATGGAAAAGAGCTAAAACTCAGTGAATTTGTTGTTGTTCAGCAGTAAAAATATGCAAAAGGAATACTTTTTAACTAATTTGAACTAGTTACTACTTTTTCAATCAGGTATTGAGATGGCCAGGCTGCCTCTGGGCTTCGTTATTTTGTCTAATTGGCTGATTCTGAATTCAGTCCCATGCCAGTGCACTCTGTTCTAAAAGCAAGGCTTTGTTTTATTCCGGGTATTACCTGGTAACCAGTCAATTAAGAACATTAGTAGAACTCTGAAGGGAAAGCAGTTCTATAATCTCTTTGGAATCTAGTTGGGCTGGTGCCAGTTGCTATACATTGGGAAAGGGGAGGAATCAACCAATTAGAGGACCCTTTTTTAATTCTCAAGAAACCAACAATAAGTGCAAATCTGAATTCTGAAGAGCAGCCATGATTAATTGAAGTATAAAGAACTTAAAAAAAAATCTAACTTCTACTGGCTCTAATATTCCAAATAATAAATGCCTGGTATGGTTAATTAAATACAGATATTTAAATTAGCCACGCAGCCTCTTTGTTGTAAGTGATCAGTAGTTGTTAGCTTATAAAAGACTTGCCCAAATTGTAAGAGGTGAAAAGAAGCATTTAGGATTGTGTTTGAACCTGGCTCTGCCATTAGCGGTTAAATGGTCTTGGGTCCATCACTTCTCTCTAGATCTTGGTTTCCTCACCTAGAAATGGAAGGATTGAACTTGTGAATTACTATTAGCAATTCTATACAGTCTCTTGACATGGTATTCCTGAGTGACAAATTGAAGGTTTTTGTAGTTTAATGACAAAAAGTAGTGTATGAACTTCATTTGAGTTTGGGTGTGGCAGTATTTAATATTGAGTAGTTATAGAAAGGGTATATCAGGAATCAGTCAAATGTAGTCAGTTGAATGAAGGCTTTGTTTTTAGATAGCATCTTTTCTTTTTGAGATAGGCCTAAAAATATGTTTAAGAAGCAGTTGTTTAAACTTGGCCTCACGAAATGTTTTTGCTCTCAGTCTGTGGACCATAGGCCTCTTCATCCATGGGAATGATTTGATGGGGCCTGTGAATCCATTCTGAGGAAGCATTCCAGTTAGGTGATAGGTATGTCATTTATATATATAGGATTATCTTTCAAAACCAGTGGATGCTGACATAATGCAATTAAATACATTTAACGGTGTTGCTAAATTCACAGAAGGCTTGTATTAAGGTTGTTTGTCGTTTTACTTGTAGTATTCACTGGAGTGGGGATTGGGGACCTCAGTTTTAGCATGGTGGGGAGGCTATCTGAAATATGTTGATTCAAGTCAATCTTAGTAATTACAGAAGTTTATGAAACTGCCCTAGAGATCTTATCTAATTGTTCTGCTTTAAACTGCCATTCCAGTGTAACCCCCCATTACCATCAAGAACATAGCGTAAGAAGGAATTTAGTAGAGGAAATGGTGAGGATGAAGACAGGGGAGAGGAGGTCACTTACCCTATCTCCACCAAATAGTGTTTTGGAACTTTGTCTCTGACAACTGGAACAGTCTATTTGCCCTATGAGGCAGGGCTAGGAGTGTGGGCTGTTTAGGCTGTATCTGGCACGATGCTGGGGCGCAGGGAGAGCCATATGACCAGAGGAATGCACCTTGGAGTTGGCTGTTAGGGACAGACAGTGTTCTTGAAGTCACATGGTTTGGAAGTATGTTACGTTTTAGCTTCTGCTTATATTCCAGTTCCACAAATATTTGAGCACGCTCTGTGTGCCAGGTAGTAGTAGATCAAAGGACACGTTTGGTGCCAGTCTACATTTTTCTTTCTCGAGATAGACCTGGACATTCTGAATAGGAAGCAGTGTTAACAACCACTTCCAAGTGAAAGAGCACTTACTTCTGATACTGTTTCTCTGACTTTTACTTTGCGCCCTGTCTAAGATTTATATAACTTAAATCCACAATAATCTTTTATGTGAGTTTTTTGATCTCCATCCTATAGCTGGAGAAATTGAAGTTCAGAGAGACACAACAGCTTCTGTAGTCACTCAATTAATGGGTAGCTAGAGTATCAAGATAGGAACACATAGCTTCTGACTTCTGGTTCATTTACTTGGGTGTTCATTGGGTAGGGTTAAAGAACTAAAAGATTTTTTTTTTTGTTGTTGTTGTTAGTATGATTTAGACAGAGAGTAAGCATTCAAGTTTCCTAATTTCTGCTTAGGAGACTGGGTGTAGAATTTAAGATCTGTGTATTATCATAGTCTGTAAAAGATTCAGCTCTCTCTCACATCTGCTGGTTTCTTATTGAAGGGTACATTATTGGGGGTGAAGGTCAAAAGAGAATCACTGAAGGAACGGCTTATTCTTTTCCCTGATTCTGATTCACCAGGTCTGTCATGAGACTTAAGCATGGGTATTCTCCAAGTGACTCAAATACACTGTTCTTCTGCCCCACCCCCATCTTCACTCCCTTTGTGAACCACTTTGATATAAAGCCCTGGGAGGCCATTCATACAGCAAATACATATCAAGAATCAACCACATGCCAGGCACTAGTTTAGGTTGTTGGGATATATCAGGGAATAAAAACAAAGACTCCTGGCCTCATGCACCTTATCCTTCAAATAATTAGCAGGTATCTTTGAATGGCTTATTATTTAGTTTTGAAGGCTAATAAATAAGAGGAAGACTCTGTGCCTCGGATATAGACAGGAGAAAATAGAAACTAGGCCTTCTCAGAAATAATAAAAGGTGAAATTACAACAGGTATGAAATTCAAGCACATTCTTCATTAAGGTTCAGTAAAGTCACCAGAATTTATCTTAAATAAGTGATTAGAGTTGATGATAGGTATGTATGCAGAAAGCCAACTAGTGACTTTACTGATTGCTTTTTGGGGGTTGGACTTCAGTAACCAGTTTTAAGAGCAGTTTATCACTCTCTCTCAAGTTCTCAATCTTTTGCAAGCGTCTTGGCGTAGGTCCCTAGAGATTTTGTAACTTTGTCTTGATCTTTTATGTTCTGTCAGTACAGAGAGCCATTTCTCAAAATCATTTTCACCTTGGGGCCAGATCTACAACTCTTTCTTTATGTTTATTCACTGGTTCTTTTCAGATGTGTCTCTTGTAACACATGACTTTTTTTATCAACCTTTTTTGCAAGGTAGGAGAATTTTAACTTACTGCCTTGACTTTTTTCTAGATTATTTAAAAGTTTTCTACTACCCGTTGGTTTGTTTTCCCACTTTTCTTTCCATTATAGTACCTTTTTTTTTTTTTTTAAACTGGCTTTTGTTAATTTAAATTTGGACAGAAAGTATGCCTCGTTTTTTAAGCTTAAAAAATCACCCTTAATCACTGGTATCATCACATCCTCTTAAGGCAAGTTATCTTGTTGCTCTGTCCTCTAAATGTAGCACCCAGAGTCAGAAGGCCTCTGGCAGGGATAAAAATAGCCTTCCTGCTTGCCGGCTTGTTGTTGGTTTACTGGCAGTAGGAAATCTTTTGAATTCCTTAATTGGGTCAGCTCTTTGCTGGTTTCTCTGTAGACATTCCCTTCTGCCTAAAATTCTTGGATGCTTTGAATCTTGCAACTTTGTACCTGCCCTGAGTTACAGTCAAAGCCATCCTTCTGTAATCTATAGAAATTTACCCATTGACTTTCCTTATCTTATGGATAAATGTTATTTATTTATTTCTTTTGCCACTATTATAGTTTCTTATCACAATTGAAAAAGTAAATTTGAGCCATTGGTACAAAAGAAGACCTCCTTAATTGTTTTTTTTTTTTCTTTTTTAAAGGAACATTTTTCAGTTGAATTTTCTGTTTTCATTTCCTAAATACTTTTGCTACTCTGCCAATTTGGCTATTATAAAAGTAAGGAGTTTGATTTTTTTTTTTTCCTCTTGCTTCCCCCAAAGAAGAATTACATGCATTTGTAAAGAACAGTAGCAAACTCTGATTTTTCTGAAGCTGAAAAATCCCCCAGATGGCCACTCCCTTCTCCCAAGTTTTCAGTTTGGATCTTATTTGGCTAAAATGAATCCTTCCTCTTTCTTTCACAAGTGGAAAATCATTGGTTATCTCTGGATTGTATTCTGAGAGGGGAAAAGCTTTAATGTTAATAACACACCTCTTCTATGCCAGGGGAATTTTCTGAGCATTCTGCAAAAATGGTCTCATGAATTTCTCAACAGCCTTGGGAAGTAAATAGAAATGCTTATTTTACTGAGGTTCATAGAAACTAAGTAATTTGACCTGGCTCACAAGATGGGATTGGTCTGACTCTCTACCCTTTCCATGGCAGAGAGACCACCAGTTGCTGGCTTTATTTAATTTATTCATTCAACAGCTATTTATTGAGCATCTTTGCTCCAAGCTCTGGGATGCAAAGCCCAAAATTTATCCTTAAAGATTTTGTTGCCTTAGAGAAAAAGAGTTTAGAAATAGATAATTTAAATATAGTGTAGTAGGTATAAAAGATGTTCTGTGGAGTGTATGAGGTCATCTGAACCAGAGACTAGGTGGTTTGGGGCTGGGAGGACTTCCCATAGGATGTGAGGCGAGAGATAGATGGTACCTGGGCAAAAGAATGGTGGCCTGAGTGGTGAAACATTGGGAACAGAGAGAGGAGGGCATTCCAGACAGGGAGGAACCCAGAAGTAAAAATTAATGGACAAGTGGTTCTGAATGTCTGGAGTACCTAATGTGGGAAGGGAAATGGCTGTGTGGATTGATGAACCTGGAGAGATAGGCAGATAGGCAAGAATTTTTAATAAGCCCTGGCTTTTAAAAAACTGAAAGCCAAGCTTTCTGAGAGAGTGGTTTTATTTAGCTTAAAATGTATATATCTTTGTGATTTAAATGGCCCTTTGAGTGGGTGAGAGGCAAGATTCTCCAGCTGATGTCAGTCCCAGCCAGCTCCTCCTTTGTTTGTGATTTTGCATGGAAACATCTTTACTGGAAGTTGGTTGTATCATAGATAAGTAAAGTAAGGTACTGATTTTGATTTGGGGAGTTATTTTTAGGTCAATAGAATAAATTATTAAAAATAATTATCTTTATATCATTAAGTGATAGAATATATTGAACATATTTTATTAGTTCATATTGATATGTGTTCTGCATCTGGAGAAGTATAAACCTAGTGTTCAGAAACTGAATTTATTACACATTTCTTGAGCCTTGCTCTGCATCGTGCCGGTCCCCACAGCGCCATCTTGCTGCAAGTCTCAGGCAGTGTTGGTAAGAACAACAGATGGAGAAAGGCAGGTGGAACAACACCTCCTTTAAACAATAATTTGTGGCGGTATAGATTCAACATACTTAAATGCGAACTAAGGAAAATAAGCAGGAGCAGAAGCAGGAGGAACATTCTAGCTAAACAACAACAAATGTGTGTGTGTGCTACGTATGTATTTGTGTGGTGTGTGTAAATCTTGGCTCTACCTTAAAAATGGGCCTAAGCCCATACTTATACTTCCCTGTTAGAAATTTTTAATGGTGTCCACTGAAAATCCTTCCCTTTTCTTTGGAGTATCCAGGTTTTTATAGTGTAAGTCAATCAAAAAAACTAACTTAGAATTTAACATTACTTGTCACTTTATAGGACTGCATGCTGTATTTTGGGTAACTTTGCAGTTATTCTGTATTATTATTCCTTAGCCTACACATATCACCAACAATGCTAGTATGACAGAAAAAGAGAAGGTCATACCATGAAATCTAATAGCTCTGTAGAACATTTGATATTTTTTGGTTTTTGTATATTTGAAGTAGCATTTATTATATCAATTCCTGCTGAATCATCAGTAGCCATAATATCTGGATTACATTTTAGAGAATAACTTTCTCTAATTTTCACAGGAATACATACATTTATATACTCTAATGTATGAGAATATTTCCTTCTGGTCCTTTCTTCTTTTATCTCATTGACTAAGTTACTTTAGTTTCAGTCTTTAGAGAATTAGGATAGTACGTAGTGTTCTTTTGGGCACTTACTCACCTGAGCAGTTCTTAGTCTGGTTGGTAAATGTTGGTTCTCCAACTTGCAGATGCCTGGCATAGAATTGCCTAGTTGAAGTGCGAATCTTTTCTGGGCTGTAGAACTACCCCAGAGTGTAGTTCCCCAGAGTCCCACTGTATCAGTTGCCTATATTTGGCTAGGTTGAGTCATATCACCAAATATAGCCTATGCCTTCTGCATGATGTATGCCAGGCTTCTGGCTCCAAATGCCACCGCTGGCCTCCAGAGACTCCTGCTTTCCTGTCATAAGATTAGGACTGCTGACCAGGCAGTATTTCTTCATATTTATAACACAATCAATACCAAGAGCCTTCAAAGGTTGAATTTTATCCACCAAATAGGGTTCACTTGCCTGAAATCCCAAAGCCCTCCTTCTCCCTTGAGAAATTCAGTTCTAGATGTACCAAAACCCGGTTATATTTATAGATAGTTGAGTTATCAAAAAAACAAACAAAACCCACAAACACTGGATTATATTCAGCTTCAGATAGTTGTTTATTTTTATTTTACTTCATTTTATTCATTTGTGAAATGCTGGTATTTTAAATTCAGTGGAATTAACTCATTGGGTGCTTACCTGGTACTTAAGCAGGAAACTCAAGGTACCTAGGTAAAGAAAGCTCTAATTCTTAAAGGGGGCTATTATGGTAGAAGAGAGAAAAAATTAATAGCTATAATGATTTACCTAAGAAGGTTGACTCTTGCAACATAGCTAGAAACAAAAGTTGGTGAATTAGGGGCGCCTGGGTGGCTCAGTGGGTTAAGCCGCTGCCTTCGGCTCAGGTCATGATCTCAGGGTCCTGGGATCGAGTCCCGCATCGGGCTCTCTGCTCAGCGGGGAGCCTGCTTCCTCCTCTCTCTGCCTGCCTCTCTGCCTACTTGTGATCTCTCTCTGTCAAATAAATTAATATTTAAAAAAAAAAAAGTTGGTGAATTAATCTAAAAAGGGGGTTGCCTTTTTGGGAAAGTTACCCTGGAAAGAGGTGAATCTGAAGGGGGGGAAAAAAGATTTGAAAAATACCCTCCAGTGGGAACAAAGGAAGAGCTCACTGTCTCAGACAAGAGAGGGGACCGTCAGTGATCTAGTTGTGGGATAGAAGATGCAGAAATGCCTATTTAAACTGGCATCTGTAGAACAGAGAGGATCTTAGAGCAGAAATGAAGGGTGTACAAGCAGAATGAAAAGGTGTACAGGAGAATGAAAGGAAAGCTTGAAAGTCCCACTATGTTTACGAGAGTTTACGGAAGATTTCCAGAAAGGAAGTAATACGGGTTATCCATAATAGATGTTATGAATGGATGACTCGAGATATTTTAGTTGTATATAAAAATTTACAGAAAGAACTGGCAGGTTAAGAAAGCATTATGAAGTTAAAAGGTTTTTTAAAAATGTCATTGCTTATATTTTAAAAATTGAAATAGAAAGTATTACTAATCGGTCAACAAAATGTCACAGGTGTATTTGTTACCCAGAAGCCCAAATTGATTCCAGCCTGATAAGACTCAAATAACAAGACCAGGGTAGAAAATTAAAAACAAGTATCACTTTCAGAGTTAAACTATGAACTTTGCCAGTGATTCTTCAGTGCCCTGTTGTCTTACCTGAAGGATAGAATTACTGCATTCAGAAGCCTGAAGAGCAGAAAAAGTATCAAAGGTCACCTACCTTGGCAATAGAGGGTGGGCTCTTAAGGAGCTGTGCATTGAGGAAAATTCTGAGAACTGAGTTAAGGGACATTTTTATGCCTGTCAAGTTGAAATATTCTTCTTATCTCTCTCTCCTTAAAACAGATAACCCAAAAGGTGAGTTTCTGATAAGGTAGAACTTGGTTTGTTTAAACTGGGCCAGCGGGTTTGGTAATTTGTCTTTTGTATTCTCATTGTTGATTATCCCTTCTTGGCATCAAATGAGAAGCATTTAGTTCATATGGAACAGTTCTGGTTTCAACTGAAATGTTAGCATTAAAGAAATTTGAATATCTTCTTTGGAATAAAATATTTCCTCTTTATTTAATATAGTTAAATATTTTTGTTTGTGTGTTGACCTACATCAACTTAAAAAAGTTTTATGGTAAATAAAAATGGTACATGTGATGCTTTTGTTAGTTTATTTACTAGAGGGTTTTTAAAGCTATAAAATGTACACGTGTTCCATTCCAGAAAATCAGCTGCTGCTTTGAGTTAACTGATTCGGAAACACTACTCACCCCCTCCAAACTTTTGTTAACATGTTCTTTTTCCAGTATCTCCAGTCTGTTCTTTAAAAAAAAAAAAAAATGTGCTTGTGACAGGTCATATGCTCCAGATTTATAGTTAAAAGCAGTTTCAGATGGACTTCACTGGATTTGGATACTTGGCTTTGTATATTAGCCTTCAGTAACTGAGCCAATTTTTAGGAAGGAATTGAAATATCAAAATTAATTTTTGCTGCCTCCTTCCCCATCTCCACCCGATCTTCACTCTAAATAGGAACAAGCTGAAATTGAAGTAAACTGTTTAACAACTTAATAACCCTTGTATATGATTTTAAATCATAGGAAAATTATTAAGTTCAGATTTTATTTTATATTAGATTCCCAGGCTTTGGATATGGGTTAATTAAAGCTATTAGCAATAGAGGACAAGTTTTTTCCTTGATGGTATAAGTTTATTCCTTTAGAGACCATTTCAAAGACACAGAATTTTGACAAGTTGAAGGATAGTTAAGGCCTAAATATATGGCTGATGGATTGATAGGACCGCGTATTAGCTCTGCTTCCCATAGTGTTGTTCAGTGAAACTAGATAGAAGTTTCCTGGCCTCTTGGAAGGCTTGCCTCAGCCTTAAGGCTGCTTCCCCACTTTTTCCATAGCTTTGGAGAGTCTGCTGTGATTCTGTGGGATTAGAGTTTAGGCTCCTGTTTTCCTAGTGGAATGTTTGTAATTATGAATCAATTCTAAATTCTCATAATACCTGATTTATGAGTGCTGACTTTGGTAGATAATTAACAATTACATTCTCCTATTCATTCTCTAAATGAGCAAGACTTGTAGAGGGTTTTCCATCATTTTTATGAAGGTGGATGTAGATGTTGAATATGGAGACTCAAAAATGTTGCCCTAATGATTTTTTTTTATAACTTACAGCATAGAACTAGGTATATGGTATGGTACTCAGAAGTAGGCATATGGTGTATGGTCTGGATACCTCAACTCAGTATGTAGAAACTCTTCCAGAACAGAAATATAATTCCTGTTAAAGGGAGAGATCCCAGTGCAATTTCCCCCCTTTATTTGAGGCTACCAATTTGGAAAGATGTTGCATCTTCCAAAAATTTTAGTATTGTCACAGATTCTTTTTTGATGGACATCTTGGGTGTCCATTTTAGGTTCAAAATCTAGTTTTGAACCACTTCAAAATTAGAAGGAAACTAACCCAGCATTTTCTGAGTACCTACTGTGCTCTGGGCATTGTGCTATGTGCTTTGATATTTTCTGTCACATGTAAGTACAATAATGTGTTTTTCTTTACTCTCTGTACTCTTCCTCCAAAGTGAGAATTTAAACCCATTAGTGTGTCTGTACATGTAGGCATAAGTCTGGCACTTTTGTTATGAATTATATAGAGAAATCTTCCTGCTAATTATGTACTTTTAAAAAACAAAGAAACTACACACATGAAAACATTTTTATATTTATGGGGCAAAAAAACTATTATTATGAGTTTCTATTAGAATGTAATGCTATAAAGAAAATTACTTTGTATGGGAATTTGGAAATTAGAGACCAAATAGTTAAATATGAGGGATATTTTATTTTCCCACTTTCAAACTTACCCTTCTTTTTGGATGTTTGTGAACATGCTGATTGATATGTCCTCTGACTCGTTGTGTTCATCAGCACAGCAAAGTTTTATCCCATAATAAAGCTTTTTAAAAATACCTTACCTTAATTAAAACTATTAATTCAGCTTTGTTACTGAATACATTAAAACCATCTATGAAAAAAATAAATTTAGTAACGGCCTTCTTTTACCTTCAGGTCGTCTAAACTATTCATATCCAGGATCCGATAGCTCTCTGCTTATTAATGGTAAGTGATAATTGATTTACCCTAGTGAAGTGCACAGAAATGAAACAAGTTAGTTCTAGATGAGAAAATATAATAGGTATGCTTTGACAAGTGGAAAAATGACATTAGTTTGTTCTGTAATGATAATTGTAAGTTGCTATTAATTTATTAGCTGTATAATGAATAATTATTTTCCTCCAAATTGTGGCAGTAACTTTTTTAAACGTTGAGAACTAACTTATTCTCTGTCTTGAAATTGATGACAGAATAAATGAGAATCCCTAATGATACATAAAGAATGGTTTAATCTACCATTAGATTCTGTAGAGTGACCTTTGAAATGTCAACATGAAAACCATTTCCATGTAGTTAGAAAAATGTTCCAGGAGAAAGGGAGGGTAATCAGAGATCTGAAACCAGAAAATGCAGCCTGAGACCACAGGTCTTGACATTGTAGAGGACAAGGTTATTCACTATTTGCTGTCGAATGAGAACAAGAAAAATGTTTTATTGACCTTCACTGTGCCCTTGGTAAATTCTCCTTTCTGGTTCTAAATATTGCCAGTGGGCTGTTGAGTTCTCTTTTATGTGCATATGCTGCAGCAGATTAAATTTAACAAGGAAGGGGCATCTCCTCCTAAAAGGAATTGAGTCAAAAAATGTCTGTTTTGTACTACTATAGTTTAATTAGGTGAAATACCAAAGTCTTATTTACTTCTTTTCTACTCATTCACTATTGAATATGGATTTTTAATTGTGCTCACAGTGCCTTCCATCTGTCAAAGCTCATTGTAAGTCCCACCATCTCAAAGACATGTTCTTGGCTGAATAGCTGTATTCTCATTATTCCAAAGATAAAACAAAACAAAACAAAAAACCAACAAATTTTGTACTCCTTGTCTCTGGTATATTGTGAATGGAGGATTAAAAATTAGTTTTAGGAAAAAATTATTTTTATGACTGGATCTACTTTTGGTTAATATTTGATACCAGTATTCTATAGAACATAAGATTGTCGAGCCAGTAAAAGTTAAAAGGAAATTTGATTTATAAGAGTTGCCATGGGTGCGTTAGATCCTCTGAAGACTGTATATTTTATAAAAGTCTCATTTATTCATCAGACTTTGGCCTTTTCATGCTGCAGCTACCAGAAATAATACCAAAATATAATATTTCAGTATAAGTGTGGGTAGACCGAAAACCAAAGCCAGTGGTGATAATGGCATCAGGATAAGCGGGAATAATTTAAGGGTTGCCATTCTAGCAAGACTTTAGCTTTTCCTGTGGAACAAGTTTCTGAGTCTGCATGCTGGAAATGGCAGTGAACCCAGGATTTGAGATGCTGATGTGCGATCATGGGCAAAGTGGTCAACTCTTCTTTGTCTCAATTTCCTCATGCAGTTGCTAAATTAGATCCGTTCCCTCTGGAGTCCATCTTTGTTGAGGTGAGACTCTCTGAACTCTCTAATGGGTTTTCCTTAAAGCTAAATTCACTTCATTTTTTGAGAGTCTATTATTGTGAGATTGCCTCTTCTGCCCTTGCCATTAATATCCTTTCTTTTATGAATGGATTATTTTTTGTGACCCTTTCTTAGCAAAGAAAAATAAAGGTAAAAAATAATTACTTTTTTGAAATTTTATTAGTCCATAGACTCTAGGAAGCGACTGGGTGGTTTTTGCTGTTGCATACGTGGAAACTGTGTTTACTAGAAAGGTATACAGGCTGAGTTTAAAAATTGTCTCAAACTGAAAGATAGGAAGATAAAGAACAAAGAGTTGTCAAAGAGGGAGAACTTGCTGTTTCCTTAAGTATAATCCTAGCGGGTTTATGAGTGCCATGGTCTCAGATCTAGTGTTCACCTCAGAAGGTCTTAGAACTTGATTTTATCAGATTTGTTCAAGTGTTAGTTCTTAATAACCAACCAACTAGGACCAGATGCCAGTTTATACATTCTTAATAAGGAATAAAACTAGGTAGACCAGATGCTGTAGGTGACTGACAGAGTTGTTTCTCCAATAGCAAAGTGCAGATTATAGCAGATTACTTTAAAATCATAAAATTAAAGCAAGGTGGGGGTGGAGGAAGGTTGAGACAATTTTTAATCATTTTGGTGTGGGTATAGGCATTGCCCATTCTCTTCAGTCTGATTTATGAAACCTCTTCTGTGGTGGATTGCTTCTCTAGATAAATTAATCTCATTTGTGTGTTGATGTTTTAGTGACTTTGCTGACAACTTAGTTCATGTTTTGGGGGTACCCATCTTATAAATCTAGTTTAAAGCGCTATTTGTATTTAACGAAGATAAACTTTGGACTCATAAATACTACCCATTTCACAGAATTGTGATGAAGATGAAATGCATGTAAATCATTTAGCATAGAGCTGCTACGTAGTTAAAATAATAGAATGGTTAGGAATATTTGTGGCTAGGAATATTAGTGCTAATATACACATACATATTTTGGTTAGGAATATTAGTGCTAAAAATTTATAAGGAAAAAACAAAATGGGATTAAGATAAGTGTAAAAATCATCTATTGTTGAACATGCTTTTTTTGGCTGATTATTAAAATAGGTAATATAAAAATTACTGTATTCATTTTTAAATGCAGTCCTTTTGTATCTCATATCCATGCAGTCTCTCCTTAAAGCTGAAAATAAAAGCCTAGTACATTGTGTTGATTCACATTCATTATTCAACTTTAAGACTTTAAGGAACTATAAGGAGCTCTTCTTCCCTGTCCACCATAAATTATCTATTCAGGCTTAAGAACCTTTAGAAAGGTGATTATTTATATAGCTACTCTACTTTGTCTTAACTGTAACTTTCAGAGCTTTTTCTTCCAAGCCGCTGTTGAGTTGAAAGCCATTTCTTTTTTGTTTAGATAAAAAGCGTGTGAGAACTGTTTACTCTCTTCACTTGAACATCTGAATTTTGACTATGATTTTCATTGTATAACTTGTTTTGAATTTTTCAAGTAATCTCAGTGCTTTTTGGAAAAGAAGTGGGGTTTAAATCCTGAATAAATAAAAAGACAAAAAGATTCAGAGTAGTCTACCAGCTTCAGCAGTTTATATTGAAGTAATGTTGGGATTTGCATGTACAAAGATAAAAAGAGCTTACTCATCTAGTGGATCAAATTACTTTTTTCCCCCCTTGGCCATGCTCAATCGTCAGTTTTTATACTATGCAGTGACCTTCATATACCACTCATGACTTTTAAAAGACCCTGCCACCATAATGCAACAAATAATAATTGATAACTGTGCTAAGAATGTTGTGGTGCACATTGTGGAAAAATTATTCAATCAATCTCTGTTATTAGTTGTAGAGTTTTTTTTGTTGTTTTTTTTTTTTAAGAGGACATTCTTGGGCAAAATCCTTGGATGTTAAGTATATTAAAAAACCAAACTTTGTAGCTACTTTCTGGATACTGTATTAGTTTGCTAGAGCTACCTTAACAAGTACCACAGACTGGTGGCTTAATCAGAAATTTATTTCCTCAGAGCTTCTGGTTCTAGAGGTTACAAGTTTAAAATCAAAGTGCCAGCAAGGTTGATTTCTTCTGAGGCCTGCTTGGTTTGTAGATGGCTGTCTTCTCTCTGTGTTCACATGATTTTCCCTCTGTGCATGAATGGTGTCCTAATCTCTTCTTTTAAGGACATCAGTCATACTGGATTAGGGCCTACCTCAGTGACCTCATTCAACCTTAATTACCTCTTTAAAGGCCCTGTTGCCAAATACAACCTACTCTGAGTTTCTGGAGGTTAGGACTTTAGCATATGAATTTTGAGGAGGGAACACAATTTATCCCAGAACAGATACTTTCTCGTAGTAAATTTTATGTAATAGGTATATAGTTAGAACATCCATTTTATGGTTATGAAAAGCAAGCCTGAAACTGACTCAGTTTCTCAGCCAAGTCAGAAAGGAGTTCTAAGCTTGGGCCAGACTTACCTCACATTCCTGTGGTCTATCTTGGTGTAGCTTTGATACAGACACCAGACTGGAAGGTTAATTTTCCTTTTACCCATCTTGAAAACTTTTTTGCCTTAGACAACAAACATGCATTCGCAACCACCTCTTTATGAAAGTGCTCATGCTTGGTGCTTTTTTTCTCCAACCTTCCATTCCATTCCATTAGTCCATAGGATTAACTGCTTCAGAAATGAAACTCTGGCAGGGAAAGTTAAAGAAAAACTGTAAAATATATTAGATTTTAATAAATTCATATATGTATTTCCTTTTCTTTGTGGATTTCTTTCACTTGGCAGCATCCACTAAAATATTTGCTTGTCCCAGAGGAGATTAGTTAAGAGATCTTTTTAAAAAAGGTTAGCATAGAACAACTCTTAATTATAGTTCTTCGGAATGAAAGGAGGAAGATTGTTTGCTTAAGGGGGGTGTAGTACATAGAAATCCATGAAAGTGGGAGGGTATAATTTACCCACAAGAAATGTAGATTATAGTTACTTACTGAAAATGTATATAATGTGGTTCTAGTTGCTACAATAAGAAGAATGTTGAAAGATGCCTTGGTGAAAAAATATATTGTAAATTCTAAAGTGCTCTGCAATTGTTAGCCTTAGAATAGTAATGAAAAGCTTAGAGTAATTATTAAGACAACCTCAGAATATAGACACGGTTTATTTTTGCAGAAAGGAAGAAATTACTACTTACTGAAGATCATGACTGTGTGGTCATCATGTGTGTATAGGGTATCTTTTGTTATTCTCTCTTCGGCTCTCCATTTTTGTAGAAAACTGAGGGTTAGGGATGTAGAGAAACTAGAGTGCCATTCTCTACCCTTTTCTAAAATAGCTCTTTACAAATAATATCTTTGTCTCTTCTTTATTGTATCATATCAGCATTCTTTGACTATTGTACGAACAAGTTAGTATAAACACAAGCCAATGTGACATGTGAAATTCCAACTACTAGGCATATATTTAAAATAATTTTGTGACAGGGAGTCACTCCATTACATTAGGGGTTGATTTATAAGATCATTTAAAATAATTCTTTGCATCTTTGTTGGATTGTATGCCCTGGTCTTTATGATGATTGTCTGCTTTTTGGTTCTGTCAACTTTATTCTTTTGTTAACAGATTAATTCCTTTTAGCTTCAAGCCTTTGACTTTTATCTTTTTTAAATGATTTACTAACTTAACTAATTTCCCTACATACTTTTTTTTTCTCAGTCCTACTAAAAAAATCAGTTATATAACATCTTTGAATCTGAGTCCTCTACCCCTGTTTTTTCCAAATAGAATTGCTATCTGTTTCTCACCTTGGGGGCAATGAGAGGTAGATGGTAGAGGTAGAAGGTGGGCCAGATTAGCCTGAGTATGAGCAGTCTTTCATTGCCTACTAAAATCTAGTAATATTTTATCCTTCATCTTCTTTATAAAAATGTTTAGGTCTTCTCATGGAGGAAAGGATGTTTTTCTTTAAAATAGAATTTGTTTGTTTTTAACATAAGTACCAAGAAGAAAACAAAAAAGGGGTCTGTTCACAAGCGTAGTAAAATAGTTAATAAATGTAAATAGTACAGAAAGGGATAGATCAAGAAGTGAAATCCTTCTTTCCTTCCCTGTGCCAGTTTTTCTCTCTAAGGTTCTTGTGGTTGTTTTTAGAAAAAAGATTTCATTATATTTCCACATACCTGCTTATGTTTTCTTTATTTTTACATGTACATAATAAGAATCGTGCAGCACACACGGAAGTACAGTACTCATGGAAACTACGTCTTAGAGAGCTTTAGATATCAGCACATGACTATGTGCCAATCTGAAAATGGCTGCTTGCTAAATAAAGTCTTTCTGTACCTTCTTTGCAAATCAGTATCCCAGAGTAGTAAAATGTTTTGCTTGAGGGAATTTAATGATGAATATAGGGCATTTGTAAGCAATCCTTTAAAGATATTTTGGAAATAAAGTGCTTTTCAATAGATCTAGTAACAACATGCATCCAGAAATTGTAAAATTTATAGCTAGAATGTTTCTAGCCCATTTAGAACCTTCTTGAATCATATTAGTACTGATCATGAAGTTATTGAGGACTTTATAAGTAAAAACCAAGAAATAAAAATAAAAATAGATAAATGTATAAATAGTAGTTGTTTAAAACCCTATGAGTACTAGAAGATTTGTATTCAATAACAGCATGCATTTTTTAGAAATATTTTTAGCAGTATACTCTTTGGTAATTAAAGGGAAAATATGAGCAGGGTTTATTTCAGCAACTTAGCTAGAAGTTTTCCAAAATTTAGATTTCTTAAAACATATTTAAAGGGAATTATTTTTTTAACTTTCTACTTCTTTGGATGTTTGAGAACTATCAAATAATAATGTGACAGTTGATAATCATGAGATTGGAAATCTGTCTGACATTTTCCTCAGTGAAGTGGTAAAGATCTGTGTTACAGGTACGGCATCGTAATAATCTTAAACCAAATATAATTTGAAACAGTTGGGAAAAAGGTGGTTAGTACATTTTTCACGTGTAGGATGAAGGGGCACCATTTACCATTTTGTTACTGTCTGGGTTCTGGTTACATAGGCAGCTTCATGTTATCGGAAATTCATTGAATTCTGTACTTATGGTTTGTGTACTTTTCTGTATGCATGGCATGTCAAAATCTATGTTTAAAATAATATATAATTATTAATAGCATTATAATTAGTAAAAAAAATTAAACACTCTTTTCTGTGTTCCAGAATATTACTGTTTTTTTTTTTTAAAGATTTTATTTATTTATTTGACAGGCAGAGATCACAAGTAGGCAGAGAGAGAGGAATGGAAGCAGGCTCCCTGCTGAGCAGAGAGCCCGATGTGGGGCTCAATCCCAGGACCCTGGGATCATAACCTGAGCCAAAGGCAGAGGCTTTAACCCACTGAGCCACCCCAGCGCCCCTAATTTCCCTTTCTGATTCGGCAATTTTTATGTTGTAAGCATTGTACACCTGTAACTTATTTTCTCTTAATGTGGGAAAACATTTCTAGGTAGTTTTCAGAATTTAACCACGAATTCTTTTATATTAACCAGCTTAATTTTGTGGTACAAGATCAAAGATTGAAAGTACACATTTAAAGATTTTGAGATTTATTTGATTTTTGCCTTTAATCTGTAGCACTTACTCTTCCTGAAACTATATTTATTTTTGATAAATGGAAGCTATGAGAATTTTATGTTAATTTTGTAGATTTTAGAAGTCTGCTCTCTTCAAATATCTCTTTCCTTGGAAATCTAAGCAGCATCAATCAACTTTTTAAGATTGACAGAACCAAGATTTTCAAATCATTAATTTTCCCAAACTCCATTATCATTGAAGCAGTCATAGTAATAGAATGTTCTTAAGCATCTGCTTTTATGATATCTTTGTCTTTTTAGCCTATGTCAGGTTGACTGAGAAAATACCTCCCCCCAACCCCAAATTTAAGACCTCTAGCAAAGTGAAATCCTAGCTGAAGGAAATTTTGTGTTGTTTTTTTTTTTTCTAAAGATTTTATTTATTTGTCAGAGAGAGAGAGGGAGAGAGAGCGAGCACAGGCAGACAGAATGGCAGGCAGAGGCAGAGGGAGAAGCAGGCTCCCCGCTGAGCAAGGAGCCCGATGTGGGATTCGATCCCAGGACGCTGGGATCATGACCTGAGCCGAAGGCAGCTGCTTAACCAACTGAGCCACCCAGGCATCCCAATTTTGTGTGGTTTTAATCCATTTGTTCAAGTACTTTGGTGAAATCCAATGTATCTAGTAATGAGAGAAATGTATTTTGGTATGAGACAATTTCATTTTGGAAAATACCCATATGGTATTTCTAAGTTATAATTCAGTTGTAACTGAGTTGCACATATTGAGCATTTATCTAGTGGGCCAAGAATTAAAACCCTGAGCAGTCTGTATAATGACTTCTTAAAGGTGCTACACCTTCTAACTCAGGAATCTATCCCAGCTTCCTGTTAGAACACTCCTCGCTGGCCAAGCCCTCACTTGTCCCATATGCTTCTTTTCTAGGCATCTTTCCCTGAACATTACAGCACCCCAATTTGCTACATTGCCAGGCCTGCAATGCCCTTTCCTCTGGTTTTTCCTTAAAGCCTTAAATGCCATCTGACCTCCTCCTCAGATGCCACACCGCCCTCTCTGATTCTTTTATCTGAGCCAGTTTCTTCTCCTCTGTTCTTGTTGCACCTAACACCAATAGCAGTAGGTATGCTGCATTGTCATTGTTTGCTTATGTGGCTGTCTGGCGTTTCAGGTTGCTAGTTCCGTGTAGTCAGGGCCATGTACTGTTCATCCATAGTCCCTAGCAAGATCAGGCATTTAAGCAATGTTTATTGAATAGGGTCGAGGTAATTGGACAAGCTGGGCTTTTAAGTGCCAGTTTGTTTTGGGGAAGACATTTTCTCAAAAGTTTCTTGATTTCAAGTTTGTGCTGCCACTTGTCAAGTATTGAGGGAAATACATATAAGTACATTATATACTTCTCTTCTTAGCTGTAACCTACTTGGCAATAAAATGCCAAACTTTTACTTTTCAGCATTTGGGATGTGGTGGAAAATTTGGCAAGGAATAAGAAACTTTCTCTGGCTAAAAGGAAATTGATAAATTGCCTAAAGATTTCATTTGTTACTATTTCTTTTGTTAGGTATTAATCATAAAGCCATGGTATAAAATTGCTGTTTATCTTGTAGTGTTGAAAGAGTCATGAATTAAATATTGAAATATTTACTGAAATGCTAGTTGGCAGGGAATTCTGGGAGCATTTAAGATCCGTATGATAGGAATTGGTTTAGATCATATTACATATTACCTTAGTGTCATACTAGTCTGGATCCTGGGTGACAGTTACAGGCAACTACTTCTCTTACCACAAGTAAAATTCAGTACAGCTTTACAGTGTCCTCGAAGAACTTAAAACAAAAAAGTGCATTAAATTGAACTCTCACCATCCAAATTCCTTGTTTTTGAGACATTTACTAGGAAATGAGGAATATAGTCAATTATTTTTTTTCAGTTTCAAAAACTGGTAGATGAAAGATCACAGTCGATTCTTCTGACAATGTTTGAAAGGTTGTTTTGTTTTTTTTTTCTCATTTGACATGCAGCAAGGACATATGGGCGAAGGAGAGGTAACATTACTGTTTCTAACTTTTGAATGTACCAGTTGTATTTGGAGAGGACCCAAGATTGCTCAATTTCTTACCCTTGTGGGGAAGAAGGGGAGGGGGAAATGCAATGTAGCTTTGATCCATACATACTTTATATGTCATAGTTAAGATTATAGACTTTCTAAGTTGAAGGAGTCAGAATGGTAGGATTTGAATTTGAATTGATAATGTTCCTGTATTATAAACTCAAACTCAGCTTAATTATATCTGAAGATTTATTTCACCTTTTTCTTTCTGAAAGGAATTTCTTGGAAGAAAAAAAAATTAAGGATCTTTAAAAGGGAAAATACAGTGTGACTAGTCTCAAATACTTGATTATATTGGAAGCTCAATTATACTTGAATACCTTATGTCTATTTTTTTCTACTAAGTCAGCATATGATACATTTGGTTTAAAATGAGGTTAGCTAAACAAATGACTACTCCTATAAATTTCAAACACTGGGGGGAAAGCTCTAGAAATTTTAGAGAATTTTAAAGAATCATTTCTTAGAGGTTCCTGAATAAACCCGATTTTTATCACCTGTGATAGCTTTGCCATTTTACCAGCAAGTCAGCTAGATAGTCAAATAGCTTAACTTTCAAATGCAAGTGACTTTTAAACATTATTTCGGGAATAACTTCTAATTTTGTAGGTATTTTTTATCTTCATTTTATAACTCTTGAGTGTAGTTTTGTAGGGTAAATTCATAGCAAATATATTGTTATTATTTGTGTTTAGTTCGGAAAGTTGAAAGGAAAACAAGTGTGGCAACAAAGGATATTGGAGTATTTCAGTAAAGGAAGAGCACTGAAGCTCTATTTCTATAGGAGCCATTAACAAACTCCTTATGTAGTACCTAGAAGTAAATTGGCCATCTGAAAAATGACAAAACAGTGCTTGAGAAATTCTAGTTATTTGTAGCTCAGTGTTTTGCTTATGATTTCCAAAGTTCATGTTTTGTTGTCAGGTAAATACAGGAATAATATGAACCACATTGGCATCTCTGGTCTTTTTTGCTTATATATTTTGTATGATAGGATTTTCAGACAGCAAACTTAATGTCTCATTTTTCGAATTAGATAGCACCAGTGGCAGCTGTTAATTACTCAACTAAAAGAAAATATATCTTTGCCATGCCTAAAAATCTTAAATTCTATAAGACTAGATTATGAAGTTGGGTAACAGCGTTAAATGGGTTTTGATTATATCCCATTAAGGTAGACCAAGATGAGTGCTCACTTTAAAAAATTGACTTGTTTATTTTAAGGACAGTCTTAGAGTAAATTGGGTAGACTATATTATTTTGTGTTTTAAAAAAATTTAAGTGATCTAACATCTGATCGTCGAATTTAATGCTTAGTGTACATGTCTAGGTTGCCCCTTGGCCAGGGGGCCCTGCCAAGGCAATGGAGTCTCCTGCCAGCTGCTTTCCAGAGAATGCTCCCTCCTCCTGTACTTCCATTTCACCTCACTGAAGTGTCTGGATCCCAGGGGGATAGTTGAGCAGCCTTCTATTTAACCATGCACTTTCTCTCTGACTCCACAGAGACTTTAAAGTGATGGGAATTCAAGAGCATATCTAAGTGATTTGTTATTCAGTGAGAAAAATAAAAGCAGTCTTATTGAATCTGCCATTTTCCTTGTTTCTTATGTCTGCTCAGCAGTGGCAAGGAACATTTGCCGTTAGCTTTTTTTTTTCTGCTTTCTATTCCAGGTCAGTCTTCACTGTTTCCAATGGAAGATGGATTCTTGGATGATGGCCGTGGGGATCAACCTCTTCATAGTGGCCTGGGTTCACCTCACTGCTTCACTCACCAGAATGGAGAAAGAGTGGAGCGATATTCTCGAAAGGTGTTTGTGGGCGGATTACCTCCTGACATCGATGAAGGTATATTTACTAAGACCCAATAATTGCATAATGCCTGGACTGTGGCGCACAGTCCTAACTCATAGATGGTGGTTGCTGTTAAAATAACAATCTGATCTCACTCCAAGTATCCAGTTTTGATGGCATTGTTAGCTTGTCTTATCTTTCTATCCTGGCAGGTAAGATTAGTTTACGATGGGGCGCAGGATTTTGGGATTTGGGATTTGGAACCTGCTGTAGCTAATGATTGGACTAAATGAAAAGAGTAACTGTCCTTGGGAAACCCTATCAAGGAACCTGTTGTGGGCAAACACATAGTGCTTACTGTGGTTTTGTCTTGTGTGTGCTGCCTTAGCCAGGTTCAGTATGTTTTCTTGTTTCCTACCTGCTCCAGAAATGTAGTTAATTGAATTTTGAAATCTTAAAGATGAACTTTGGAAAAATAAACCCTTAAGTTGTACCACAAGAAAGGAAATCTTAAGAGTTTTATCATTTTCTGAGTATGTTTTCACTTGTCAAATATTTACAGGCTTTTAAAAAGTCACACACTGTTCTTAGGCTTGTTTACAGTATAACCAAGATAGAAAGTATTTGTGTGCATAGAGTTTCAATTCTAGTAGGGGAAGGCAGATAAAAAGTATGTAATCATGCAAGAAAATATCAGAGAGTAAGTATTGAAAAGAAAATAGTGTGATATTGCTCTATTTTGTGATATAACAAATATAACGATTCAGGTTATCTTCTCAGATAAGGTGGTTAAGGAAAGCCCTTTTTTTTTTTTTTTTTTTTTGGTTAAAGTAGGCTTCATGCCAAGTATGGAGCCCAGTGTGGGGCTTGAGGTCATTACCCTGAAATCAGGGCCTGAGCTGATACCAAGAGTTGGATGCCTAACTGAGCCACCCAGGTGTCCCAAGGATATCCTCTTTAAGGAAGTAGTATTCGAGCTGAGGCCTGCATTAGGAGCCAGCCAAAGCTTTAGAGGATTAGTTGTTCAGCAATATTTTTTTCGTCTGTGGGTCTAAGTGACCCCAGTTCAAGTTCAGACTAAAATTCAAGTAGCAGACCGTTTAGGAATCATATATCCTTACTGTTGGTGGTGATGGTGGTTGTTTTCCTAATCTCTTCTGCCTTGGTTTCCTAAATGGAAATGACAATAAACCAGTTAATGTTACGGAGAATAGAAGAGTTTTCTCTAAAAATCTATAAGGTCTAATAATAATGTTTAATAAGCTCCAATTTAGATTGAGATTAAATGTATTGAGTCACTTCATTTTCCTTAAGAGGGTCAATCTTTTGGAAGGTTGATTCAAAAAAAGGTTTCAAAAAGCCAAAGATTGAACTAAACACAGCTCTCTTTTGTCTAATCTATGAAAAGTTGTCTTGGGTGGAAGTTGTATTGGGATTTCAGGCTAGACTGAATCAGTCTTCATCCTGTTCTCAGAAGATCTAGCTTTCCAAAGTGTTCATGCTGGGCTGACCATGTGATCACAGTATTGGCCTCTCTAATAAGCTCCTGTGTGTGGCCTATTCTTTTCTTTGCCTGGAATCCTCATTTTCCTTAGTGCTATGGATTCTTGGGTCTTTGACCCTTGAAAGTCAAATCTTTAGCACAGATGGTGTTTAGTGAATGAATTATATGCTTACACACAAAAAGAGAGCAAAGACTGAATTTTTTTTTTTTTTTTTAATTTTATTTATTTGAGAGAGAGACAGTGAGAGAGAGAATGAGCGAGGAGAAGGTCAGAGAGCGAAGCAGACTCCCCATGGAGCTGGGAGCCCGATGTGGGACTCGATCCCGGTACTCCAGGATCACGCCCTGAGCCGGAGGCAGTCGTTTAACCAACTGCGCCACCCAGGCGTCCCCAAAGACTGAATTTTATCTGACCTTGCCTGGAGTAAAGTTCTTCTCTGGCCCAGATAGTCTCTATCTTTTTGGAAAATTACTGAGCAATCTTAAATGTGCAATTTCTAAAATTTTTAGAGGCTCAGGTGAATATGACTAGTCTGGCAAAGAAGATGGTTTAAACAGCAAAATTAATGGGAATTATGATAATCATCAAGCATATTGATAAGTCAGTAGCAATTTAAGTAGACAGATCTTTCTACTATAATGTGCAAGGTGTATTCCTGGAGAATATTGTGTTCTGAAGAATTATACACTAAAGATTATAAGGTTTCTGGAGAAATAGGGTAGGAAGCAAATAATTCAGAACCCAATTACCTTTGTACTGGAAGCATTAACAAGAAGAATTAATACCGGGGAAATGACTTGGACAATTTAGGCAAGTGGCTCAGTGTGGTTAGAGACTGCCTTAAGGAATACTGAAAATACACAAAACCAACAGAGCAGAAATGCTGGCTTACAGGCTTGGAGGCAGTGCAGATATAACCAGACCTCGGAGCACGTGAGGAAGTGCACACTCCCAGGAGATGAGAGCCCTGCACAGCTGGGATTGTGCCTCTCTAGTGTGGGAGCCCTGGTTGTTGTGCTCATTTTTCATTTTCTTTTAAGAGAGTAGGAGCGCGGCTGCCTGCATATCAGACAAGCCTTAGGGGCTTTTTCTTTTCCTGATGAATGTTAAAATTCTACTCCCACTAGTTCACCTTCCCCAGGAACAGTGATTTGCAAACCAGTACAACTTCCAGATTATGGTGATTTCATTCCACTATTTACCAGTCTCTCTTACATGAGCCAAATGATATTACAGAAATGGGCAGCAGAGCAGAGCAGACTGTACTGTTTCACAATCTGGAGGAGAGACAAACAGTTCTACCAGCTTGGGACTTGAACACATTACCATCTCGTCTTTTCCTCTGTCCTTCCTTCCTCCCAGGTCCTATCTATACATGCTTACCTACTCCTTCCAGAAGTTCTTCGGAAATTTATTTTTCCTATAGCCTACTCATGAGTCTGGTCATGAGGAAATGGTACAGGCTGGGAGTCATCCTACTGAATGAATGGTCTCTATACTTTTAGGACTGTCAAAGATACAAAAGATAGGAAAAAATGAGAGGCTGTTCCAAAACCGAAGAATACGGATACCTTAGGGACAGAACATCTAAGTGTGTCATGTGTTCTGGATAGGATTCTGATTCAGAAAGGAGAAAGAGATACTGTTGGGATAGTTTGAAATTTGGATAGAGTCTGTGAATTGGGGGGTAATAGTGTATGAATACTGGTTTCCTGATTGGGAGGGTTACATGATAGTGTATGAGGAAGTGACCTTGCTTTGAGCAGGTGCCAGTGGTTGTATTTCTGGATTATAGAGTGTCATGTTAGAAAAAAAAAATGATAGGTAGGTAGGTAGGTTGATTCATGCATGCATAGAGATAGAAAGGGCAAGAAAGAAGAAGGGGAAGGCCAGTGTGTAAAACAGTAACAGTTGGGGGATCTCGGTGAAAGGGATGTAGGAGTTCTTTATATTACTCTTGTAAATAGTGGTTTTGAAAATGTTTTTTCTAAACTGCTTTTCAAAATGATTATAAAAATATTTAAATTTATTTATTTATTTTTGCTTTGCTTTGTTGTTCGTTAGATGAGATCACAGCTAGTTTTCGTCGCTTTGGCCCTTTGATTGTGGATTGGCCTCATAAAGCAGAGAGCAAATCCTATTTTCCTCCTAAAGGTAATCTTCATGATTCAATATACATGTACAGTGTATCCTGATATTGTTTAGTGTTTAGCCTTTTCATAAATGTTTACTTTCGCTGTAAGATTTTCCATAGTTAAACTTATATTTTCCCAAATGTGCCCTTGAAATTTATACCTAATACATACTTTCGGTTCAAATTTAATTTAACTTCAAAAGATGTTCCAAGATACCAAACTGAAATTAATGTTGATCCTATCAGACTTTGGGTAGGAAGATGTAAGTTTTCTTAACTTTTTTTTACTCTTTCCCTTAGTTTCAGCTTATGTACTTCCTTAGTTTCAGCTTATATACTTCCTTTCTGTTGAAGAATTAAAAAAAAAAATTAGGGAACAAATAAGCCTTTTTTTCCCCTTTTTATCAGGCTATGCATTCCTGCTCTTTCAAGATGAAAGCTCTGTTCAGGCTCTGATTGATGCGTGTATTGAAGAAGATGGAAAACTCTACCTGTGTGTGTCAAGTCCCACTATCAAAGATAAGCCAGTGAGTGCTGTCTAACATGAAAATAGCTTTTTGTTTTTTGCTGTCATCTCTGCTTTGTTTGAAAACCCACAGACATCTTGATGTATCTTTTAATTGACATGTTCGTAACCTACTTACAAATTGCTATTGTTGTCAACCTAACATTGACATTCTATGTTATTTATACACATTATCTTATATTGAATTTTTTGGTTAATTAAGATATTGGTAAGTCTTTACCATTAAAAAGTTTAACTTGATAACGCATTTGATAAAGATAAAGTAGCTGAATTTCCTTGAATAATAGAACCCCCAAATCACAAATAGTTATTTGTCTGTCTCCTTCTTCTCTTTGATCAAGATCTTACCCAATAACTATCCTTAACTTTTTGCACTTGGTACTCTCCCAAAATAAAATGAATTATGCATATACAGAAATGTACATGGCATACTCTTTTTTATTCTTGAAAAAGTTTTTTTTTTTTTTAAAGTTTTTATTTATTTGACAGAGATCACAAGTAGGCAGAGAGGCAAGCAGAGAGAGAGAGGAGGAAGCAGGTTCCCTGCTGAGCAGTGAGCCCAGTGTGGGGCTCGATCCCAGGACACTGGGATCATGACCTGAGCCAAAGGCAGAGCCAAAGGCCACTGAGCCACCCAGGCGCCCCAAAAATGTTTTTCTTTATCATAAAATTTAGTCTTTAGGAATAGTAGCAACCGGCCTGTTTTTTCAAATCTGGCAAATCAACAATTTATTACCACTCAGCCAGATCTAGTAATGGGGTACAGTTCAGAATGGAGGTGCCTGTGGGTTCAGCTCACACAATAATTAATGGAGTTCCTCTTGGTGTCTTGGGATTGTCTAAGTCTGGAATGCTTTTCCCAGAGTTCCCATGGCTTAGGTGGTAATTATATTTGACCTGTTTTTGTTCCCTTGCAGTCGCCATAGGTATTTGAGTGTGGGACCTCTGGCTTAGGATTTTGTTGTTGTGCATATTGAGAATATCCTACTACGAGCCCATCTGTAGCCTTCGGTTTGGGCATTTGTAATAGTAAATGCAAACAATTAAAATAAGGTACACGATTCTTGGTTGACTAAAGCAGTGGACACATTGAAGTGTTTTATCATAAGTTTAGTGTAGATATCAAAATTTTTACTTTGAAATGCTTTTTGAAATAATGCAGCAGATTTATTAGTATCAGGAGTAGTTTGCACTTGTAGGATTGGGCACTTAATCCTAGCACTGTATTCTGATCAGCATTAAATACGGTGATAACTTAAATTATGTGGATATTGGAGGATTGAGTAGGATAGAAGCCCAAATAATTTGAGAAACAGCTAATTAACTTACTAGTAATTAAGGACATGTTAGTGATTTAGCTTATAATAGATAATAAAAATTGAATCTTCAACTTTCATTCACTTAAAAATTGTTCATTTAAAAAAATCACTTGCTCTTAAAAATGAGATGAAGGGTTAGGCTATGCTATATGTAAGTCTTCTAATTTTATTGATTTATAATGGTGTGGATTATTGTTGCTCTTAAAATAAAATACTCTGCAATAATTTTTAACTTATTTCCTCATAAACTGTCTGTATTAAGAATGAGACATTCTGGTTTATCTGCTCCCTAGGTACAGATTCGGCCTTGGAATCTCAGTGACAGTGACTTCGTGATGGATGGTTCACAGCCTCTTGACCCACGAAAAACTATATTTGTCGGTGGTGTTCCTCGACCATTACGAGCTGGTAAGAAACAAACAGAACTACCCTCTTCACCTTTTAGCATAAGAAATACCTTATAAAGGTTTTTAAGAAAAATTCTCCACAAGCATTTGAGTTAATGTCCAAGAGCGAGAGTTCTAGAATCAAAGTATCTGGGTTTGAATTCATGTGCTCTGCTCCCAGTTAAAAGTTGAGTGATGTTGGACAAATTATTTCCTCTAATTTTCAATTTCCTCATCAGTCAAATGGAGTAGTAAGTGTATCTGCTTCATATAGAGTTGTTCTGAGCATTAAGTGGGAAAAAGTGGTGCCAAGTGCTTTGTGTGGTGTTAGAGAGCATCACTGTCATCATCGTCTGGAAAAACCCTTCAAGAATAGATTTTATGTCAAGAATTTTAGAGTTTGTTTCCCATGGCCTCATTTGCTTACCAGTTCTTTGCTGAGCTCCAGAATATAGTAGGGTTTTCTAGCAGCAGTGTATCGTGTTTTTTTAGAGTAGTATTTACAGGTGAAATTTCATCCCTAACTTAAAGTAAAATGAGGCTTATTGGTATAAGTGAGAAAAAGAACATAAAATGAACAAGAATGCAGTTTAAAATTGTAACATTTCTGGAGAACATGATACATTCATTATTTCAGGTTTTAACATAAAAAATGGGTGAATAGCTAGACTCTAGGAAAAGGTAACAAAGGTTTGAAGGAAATCAACTAGAAGGACCTCCAGACAATGTCTGTCAATCCATTTTCTAGCCTTCACATGATTGTTTATATTAAGTAATATATTATTAACTGTAAATATATGATGACAACATGGTATAAAGCAGACAGACCAGGGTGCCAAGCCCAGCACTATCACTTAACCATCTGTGGCTCGATTTCGCCAGGAAATTACTACCTAGGGTTGTTGTGAAAGTTAAAAGAGAACATATGTGAGGGTTGCTGGAGGGGCGTGGTGGGATGGATGGAGTGGGTGGGTGATGGACACTGGGGAGGGTATGTGCTATGGTGAGCGCTGGGAATTGTGTAAGACTGTTGAATCAGAGACCTATACCCTGGGAACAAATAATACATCATATGTTAATTAAAAAAAATGAAAAAAAAAAAGAACATATGTGAAGCATCCAGTAGAGCTCCTGTCCTTACTTAAAAGATTAATGATTGACTTATTATTATAAGGTCATGAGCTCAGAATACAGATGAACTGCTTTAGATGAAACCTTTGGTGAACTAGATGGATTTTTCTGATTTCAGTAACCTCTTTGCTCCTATCTCATTTAGTGGAGCTTGCCATGATAATGGATCGTCTGTATGGAGGTGTGTGCTATGCTGGGATTGATACCGACCCTGAGTTGAAATACCCAAAAGGAGCTGGGCGAGTCGCGTTCTCTAATCAACAGAGTTACATAGCTGCTATCAGTGCCCGCTTTGTTCAGCTGCAGCATGGAGAGATAGATAAACGGGTAAGTCCTAGATTATATTTTGGAGAGTTCTAGGAATGGCCCTCAGTGTGTCATTACCAAGATTGGAATGGGGGGATTTTATATGACAGTAAAATTAGCAGCTGACAGTATGCCTCTATGACCAATTAGGTGTGTGCTTTGTAATACATCTAAGGATTCCTACAAATTTTTTCTATCCCTTAGTGTTTTGTGTAGCCTAACACAACACCGTATCAATTTACTCAGGGCAATTTAGTCTCCTAAACTAGCACCTCTATTCATTAATTTATTCGGTTAGTCAATCATTCAGTAAATATCATTATATCAAGTACAAACATCAATGCCCTTGAGATGATCTGACTTTTTAAAAAAAATCATGAATACCTCAATAAGCCCTATTTTTCCAGTACACTAGGTAACAAATCACTGAATGAATTCACATGTAGGGCTGCATATCTTTGAAATATTTCATTATAACAGTTTAAATAGAAGAAATCATCTTTTTATTTGTAGTATATTCTACCACCTGAAATTAGGTAGTAATTAGCATTATTTTTAGCACTTTAAATTCCTCTTTGTTGGTTAAGCTTCTGAATTAAAAAGCTGGAGAAAACCTCAGAGATAGTATCCTCCTCTGTTTTCTAAGGTACTGTTTTTGAAATTCTGTATTCATCTTATTTCTTTGCATTCATAGATTATTTCTTACTTCGTGTTTCATGCATTCAGCAAATGTTTTAGCCCCTAGGACAAGAAGTCCCTGTCCTCAGTTTATGTTCTGATAGATATAACTGTATCCTATACCAAAACTACTCAAAGTGTGCCAGCAGCAAATGGTTACTAGCTTGTGGTGAGATAGGAATTTACACCAGAATGTGAATCAGCTACATTAGTAAGCATAATGTTTAGTTCAGCTGACTTTTTTTTTCCCTCCCGTAGAAAGACCCTCTTGATGAAAGAAGCAATACATTGATTTATATTCTGGTGTCAGCTTCTTATTTCATGGGAGACTGGCACTTTCATTAGGACTGACTTGATATCAACACTCTGAGGCATTGTGCTCAAAAAAGTCTTTTTTGATTGATTGTACTGTGCTGTTCTCAATTCATTATGTAGAAGCTATCAAGTCAATAGTGGTTTACATTTATTGCTTATGTTTCATTTCATGTGTATTCTACTCAGTGTCAGTGTAAAATATAAGATGATAGTGGATATCATAATATATTGTGAACCTTTAAACAGAAAGGTCTAGATTCTATTATAAACACAGGAAGAGGGCGAGACAAGTTGCAGAATACATTAACAAGCCCACTTGTTTTTTGTTCACACTAAAAAATATCTACATCCACGTGTGCATTGTCTTCTGCCTCGCCGCTTCATCCCAACAAAGGTGTCAGAAGTGTAAGGTTAGTCATTGGAAATGCAGACTTCATTCGTATTCCTCTATGATCAGGTCTTTGACCAGTGTTCTTGCCACTCCTTCCATGTTAGAAAATGGCCTTGGGGCCAGAAGGCTGATGCTCTAGTTTCCTCTGCTCTTCCTGTCTTCATGTCACTCATCTTCTTTAGTTCACGGCTAACCTTTGTCAGGATTCCTTGACAAGAGCTGGATGGCACCAGAGGTAGTGATGACCTGGCATAAGGGAATTTAACCATGAGCCTCTCCAAGACTAAAAATAGCCAACTCTTTTCTCACTGGTGAATTAATAGCCAGGTTATTTTTAATGCTTGAGAGACTCCAGTGACAGGTTGGCCTACTGAACACTGGAACAGACCCAGTTTTATAAATCCACCTCTGACTTTTAGATGAAAGTCAACCATTCTCACTGACAAACAACTGAGCAGGGTTTTAGATTGTGAATACTATGGCTGCATCTTGTTTTCTCAGAGTTTTGAGTTTGTGATTATAACCCAAGATGTGTACACTGTAAATAGAAACCCTGACCCAGGCTTTATTACAACTTAGAAGTTTCTGACGCAGAAGCCGGAGATTTTCCCTCTGATGTGAATATTGAAGTGCTGTTTTGTGGAACTGGGAAGCTCTTAGTTGGTTTGTTTAAATTATATTTCCACGTATGACAAAAATCCAGATCCACTAGTTAAAGTGACAGTTTGTGTCTATAAATAATCACATGTGGGTTTAATCTCATAATGTTCTCAACAGTTGGCTTCTCTTTTTTATTTCTGGTAGAATCCCACTGTCCTTTGAAAAGTTGCTGTTTAATTAGACAGAAATGTAAAATGATGGGCATGAAAGCCTTGCCAGGTTCGTAGAAGATGGATTATCTTAATTTCAATAAAAGAATTATTGACTCTTGTTTTGCGGCACCCTGGCATACGTTCACTCAGACAGTAGATGGAAATGTACACACCATAGTCAGAGTTGCCTGGGCCATTCACTAAAAAATGTAAACTTGTTTCTTTTCTTTTTGATTGCAGGTGGAAGTTAAGCCATATGTCTTGGATGATCAGCTGTGTGATGAATGTCAGGGGGCCCGTTGTGGGGGAAAATTTGCTCCATTTTTCTGTGCTAATGTTACCTGTCTGCAGTATTACTGTGAATATTGCTGGGCTGCTATTCATTCTCGTGCTGGCAGGGAATTCCACAAGCCCCTGGTGAAGGAAGGCGGTGACCGTCCGCGACATATTTCATTCCGCTGGAACTAAAGGGTAACTACAGTGCTCATTTTCAGGCCTCAGAATAAGTGCACTCTTCTGTTAATTCTGACCCCTTCCTCAACCTCTTCATGCTGGCATGTCCTTTTGTAGCAGCCCGTAACTTAACAATAGTATAATGAAAAGAATGACCTATAATATAGGTGTTTTGTAGATTCTTGTGTCACTGAAAACAATATGTAAGAACTCCTTTTTCATATTGCCATCGTGTTGCATGGAAGTTTTGTTCTCTTGTTTTGCTGGAGACCAAGAGGATCCAAACTTCCTGTAACATTTTCTTAGAGGAGAAAGAGAAATATTAAAAGAGAAATGAAACAATAGAGTATTTTGGGTTTTTAATTAAATTATTGTTAATAATATAACATATAAGAATACTTTTATTAAAATTAACCATGCACCAATAACACTATCAGTCTGTCCTGACAGTTTTTCCCCCAGAGAAGTGCTTTTGCCCTTCCCTTCCTCCCTCCCTCCCTCCCTTCCTTCCTTCTTTCCTTCCTTTCCTCTCTTTTTTCCATCCCCCTTTTTTATTCATTTAACAGCAGTGGAGGAAGTTAACAATTATTAACAGGAAAGAGCATGTTAAAGCAAACACAAATGCATGAGCAAGATTGAAGCAGCATTAGAACAAATTGTAAGGGTTTAGAGGCCGAATAGAATTTCATGACGCCTCAGAGTTACTACCGCATCAGAAAAAAAAAAAGTAAAGTAGGCAGAGCTAGGTTTATTTTCTTTTCAACCATTTTAAGAACTTTAGAATGTAAAAATTGGGTAAATTTACTACTGAGGGGAGTGCACTTACTTATTTTTAACCTTCTTTATCTGGTCACAGCCCCAGGAAACCTACCAAAGCTAGAATTAATGACAACTGGTGGGAAAACTAGCATTTCCTCTCCTGAAGAACAAATGTATAAATTTTATTTTTGATGTTATATATAAACTCTATATCCTAATTTACTAACACTCATCAGGTGTCAGCCTTTGCTCTCCATTTTGACGTTAAAAAACGAGACAAAACAGAACAGATCTAGAGATACCTCAAGGATATCATTTTTGATTTTGTGTTAGAGTACAATTGTAGCCAAAACTGGAAAATGAAAACCAATATACAAATTGGCTGCTGATTGGCTTACTTTTCGATTTAAAGTTACTTTGGGTATCCTGTAATTTAGTTGTAACATAGAAAATGAAAAAAAAAAGTTAAAAAAAAAGTTAAGTAGTTGCAAAGTGTTTTGCACTGTTGAACTAAGTAACTGTGTAAATCTGTGCAAAGGTACGTATGTTTATCTTACTCTTCCTATAAAATAAAATAACATTACCGTTTCAGAACTTAGCATGGGACATAGTCAGTGTTTGAAGTGCCAACTTCATCAAGTAATGCATGCTTTATTATAAATAAAATTCTAGCTTTGAAAGGCGTTATTATGTGTTGAACAGTATGCTTCAGGGGTAAATTTAAAATAGTCTCTTGAAGCCCTGGTCATGGAAGTAACTTTTATTTTAATCGACATTCTCTTATCAAATGCCCTACCCACCATTAAAAGGATTATTACCAGTGTGCAAAACGTTAAAAACACAAAAATCAAAATCCGATGTCAATCTTGCTAGTTGTGCTACCTAACAGTACCATCTTGGATCCTTCAAAACCAAAGACTTGCCCCAGCACTACGGTGGAACCACCTGGCTGATGACCCCTACCGTTTATCGTTAGGAAAAGCAGTCCTTTATTTTTAATACAGGCTTTAATGAAGTATATACCTGTTAAGTTCCAAAGGTCAAAATGGAGGCATATGCTGTCTAATGGTCAAACATAGAAAGGGAGCTGCTTTTAAAGAATTCCCTGCAAATATTGAAAGCAGTCATGCGAATGGAGGGTGCTCTTGTGTAGCTGGTCAGGGACTTTTTTTTCTTTTCTCCTGAACTACGTAATTCTAATCGAAATGTTCATTTGCCTCTTTTTATTCTTTTAAATGCTTGTAGGTGGCTTGGGGTGTGCTATTGTGCTGTTCCTACTCAGTAAACAGGTGTGATGAGTTAACAAGAAATAACACTGTTTGAGAACTAGCTTTGAATAATAATTTTTCCCTTTGTACATGACCTGCTGAATTTCGGTACAGTGTTTTTGTAGCTAACTTATTTTGTCATGCACATAATGTATATTTGTTATGCACTACTTTTGTATATCTTGTTTTTCCAACAGTGAACATTTTTAGGCACACTTTTCACTGACGGGATATCTCTTTATGCAATACCTCAATTTTTCATATTGCAAAGAGTAGCTTTTTGTACTTTTATTACTGAGAGATCTTCATATACTTCATTTTTTAATATAAATAATTTTAATAAATTTTATTTTCTTATATTCTGCTTTTTATACATTTCAGTGCTCTGCATACATTTTAAATTATGAATGTTGTGCACTGGCAATGCTATTTTAGAGTCTGCAGAGAAGAGAAAGCATGTTGCTTAAACATCCTTCCCCAGCACCAGCTATTGGTGTACCTATAATTTAAGAAATAGTTTATGTAAAGTCACAAATTAATGAAAAAAATTCGCATGAAAATGACAGATAACACTGTAGTTCCTAAAAAGAAAAAAAAAATTAAATGCATAAGCATAGGGTAGAAATTTAAAATAACAAAATTGTCTACAGCTTCTTACTAAGTTTTTCAAATTATTCATAACGCAGACATTCTTGGTGAATGTTTAGCCATTTTTAATATTAATAAATTGATGTTAAGTGTTTGATTCAGAGATGTCTGCTCTTTTAATTATATATAAAGAAAAAAAAATAGCCTGCCGTGGGACAGGTGTGTAATGTTAGTATGCATGACTAATGTAAGAAATTGTTATTCTACTAATATTTACTTGTGATTGTGTGACAAGCGTGTTTACAGATTATTTGGTTACACTTCAATTTACAGGGCATAAACAATTATTATCTATTACTCTGAACTTTATTGATTACATGTCCTTCAGATTACATGGGATTGTAGTTGGGAGTTACCATGTAACTCAAAACATAATTAACATGTAATTAGTTTACAGACTTTAGAGTATCACTGCAATTTACCAAGCATGTAGTTCTAGCGCACTAGCATGGCACCAGCCATGTACTTACAATGTAGTTACAGAGTAATTACATGGTTATTTTTGCAATGTAAAATAAAGTGTTTCTGATTATTTTCTATGTAAAGGAACCCTCTCCCTTCCCCTTCTGGTCCCCACGCTTTGGTATAATATATATACTTCTCCATACACAGACCTCTGCAGAATGCAAAATAAAACTTGCAGTGAATGAATTTAGCATTTTATGAGAGTGCTGTTGGAAAGACTTGATAATTCACCCCTTTTGTTTTGAAGAGTTGAATCTTCTGTTAAAAAGGTGATTTAAAACTTGAATGTGATGAATTGTGGCAAGTTAACTTCAAGTTATGTGCAATACTTATTTCAAACTTTTGAAAGATCTTTGCAGTGTAATTCTTTGTTTTTAATTGCAGACATTTAAAAATGTCATTTTCTACTGTTAAGAGTAATCCTCTTTCTTGCTGGTGTTTCTAAAGAAAAGAATCAGAAATCAATCTTTCTACTAATGTAAATTTGAGATTATTTTTAAAAATGGAATAAAAGAGGTTTTGGTCATTTGCTTTATTTTATTATCTTATTTTAAAGCTACTGTGATTGATAGCATTGTAAGAATTGGGACAATATTGTATTCAACTGTTTTATTTTTTATATTTTTAAAATTTAAAGTATAATTAGTTTTTATAATTTTCATCAGATTTTTGTTATATTTTTTGGAAGTGAAACTTTTAGCAAGTGGGTGTCTAGTTTTTACTAATCCCTAATGTTTTTTTTCCCAGTGTATTGCTCATATTATCAGAAGGAAAAGTTATTTAAGTATGTCAGTTAATTGTACTACTTGGCTGAATTTCCATATAGTTTTTACTGTGTATGGGGAGGTTGTAGTATTTATTATAGCATTTTAAATAAGGGTAATTCATTTTTTATTAAAGTCATTTTCACGTTAAGTTCCTATTTTTGTATGTTCTACTCTTAAGTTATATAACACAGTTCCTTTTTTAAAAGAGTTCATTTGTTGAAGTGCTAGTGGAAAATTAATGTTATTAAATAGTTTGCAAATGACTATTTATACCAGTATGCATATAATTTTTAAATATTTGTAATGTGAGATGTTGAATGAATAAAACTTTTAACTCAGCTTTCTTTTAATATACTTCTTTATTATGAACATAAGTAGATTATGCTTCCATGATTAGGAATGTATCATTTAAAATGTAGTAGGTGTATACTCTTGGGCCAAGGCAGAACGAACTGACATGAAAAGGTGTCCAGTCATTTAAGTACTAGTGGCAAGTGTGCATTGCTTATGTAAGTTTGTAAGTATTGGTGGGTTGTTGTCTTTGATCTGCACTATTCGGTCACATACTGCCCTGCAGAATCTTTTTTCTTTCTTTCTTTTTTTTTTTTTTTTTTTTTTTTTGTAGTCTTCAGTACATGTGTGTGAGGCCTCTGTCAGGATCTAAGCTAAAGGCCAAGTCACCTGCTTAAGTCCAGATGTCCAGCAAAAGTAAAGGAACATGCGTCTTCATAGAGAAGGTCACTATCTGGAGGTTTAGTTTGTGGTCTTTACTAATGAAGAGCCTTGATTTTTGGCCATCATGTAAGAGGATCACGGTTAGCAAGTCTTGACTTTCAACCCTTGATTTTTGGCCATCATATAAGAGGATCATGGTTAGCAAGCCTTGATTTTCAACCCATTGACTTTCAGTGCTTAACTGATTTGAGGCAGTTGCTAACATAGGGTATGGCCTCTGGGATAATAATCTCTATAGCCCAAGAATTGAAAGTGTTTTCTTTGATTTGGTCCATTCATTATGTGGACTACCGGGTCTGTGATGTATTATTGTTTACATTTTAAACTGCATTTTCAAACTTTAACTTAATGATTTATTATGACATTAAGTATGACATGGAGGATATTCTGTTTTGTCAGATTTGATTTCTGTCCTTTCACACCTTGAGTATAGTATTCTTAAGCCTGGAAGAAGCAGTTCTCCTCCTGAGACCAATGGACTGTAGAGGTCTTTTCTTCTAAATTGTTTTTTCCTCAATATAGCTCTGTAAACTGTAGGGAGTACCTGAGGGCTGAACCAGCAGCCCATGAATTCAGTGGAGGGACCCTAAGGAAGCCCCAGGGACATTGGACATGTGGGTGCCATTTGGTTGCTACCTTCTATAACATCTCTTGGCATTCTGGGTTCATTTAGGCATTTGAGGAGAAAACACACACACACACACACACACACACACACACACACACATATACGAGTAGATTGTGTTTCTTTATTTTAGAAGTATTTATTTTAATCAAGTGCTTATCAGCTGTAAATGATGCAACAACTGAATCTTGAAATAATATGTAGATGCACTACTTTGGTATTTTAAATCACAGAACAGTGAATCTGAAAAGGGTATGAGAGGCCATCTAGGCTGTGTTACCTTATTCCCTGGTAGTTCACCCAAACTTGCCTAAAAAGGAAAGTTCTCCACCCCACTCTTAGCCATTCATAACAATCGAGTTATTTCATAACCTCTTTTGGTAATGGCTTTGTATTAACATTCAGTTCAAAAGGAAAATCATTTTTTTAGGAGTTTTTTTTTTTTTAAGTTTGATAAATACTCCCTTAATGTGTGGTCAGAAGTCGTGGGGGAAAGTAAACTCCTGATTTTAAAATTTAAGAACCCTGAAGATGTTAATGAATTAAAAACATTTAAAGGGTAATTCTTTTTTTTTTTTTAAGTATGTAATGATGGAATGAGAAACAAGAAACTCTTAATATTTCACAGATTGTGATCTTCAGAGGACTAAGGTGGTCCTCTATAAGAAACAGAGAAAAAAATTAAAGTTCTGTCATTAAGTAAGCTTGGAAAATAAGGTACCCTGTTTCATAGAAAATCAAAATATGCAATTAGCTCGTTAAGGCTTTGAAAGGTTGTACAGTGAAGAAATCTGTTTTTCTTTGTTTGAAGTGTTTCCCCTACCACCACCAAATTACTTTGCCCATAGTCTCTGATTGCAGATAATGTGGGTCCCATAAGACATACTTGGGATACATTGCTCTACATTTTGTTATGTTTACTGGTATCAGGAAGTCAGAGAATCTCTCTCTGTTTTTTTGTTCTGCAAGGGCTCTTGATCCTGTCCCTCCCTAGTCATACCCAAGGCTGTTGTCATTGTCCACATTTAACTTTACAGGGTTTCGACATAGTTGCCTTGCTTCTAACCCCTGCACCATTTCCAGCTCAGCTCCATAATTCCCCTCCCTCTGCTCCCAGCTCTAGAAGAGAGACATTGCTTTGCGGAATGAACCATCACCTTGCAAAGCTGTTTGGATTGTGCCATTCCCTGGCTCAGATCAGCCTTTATTTCTCATGAGGGCCAATCCAGGTACATCTTCAGACAAACCACTTGTTTGAATCTGCCCTTCAATGACATGCTATCTTTCTGATCACACATATCATTTCCCTCCTTGGAAAATTTTCCCTTGCAAATTGTCCCCCTGACCCCTGCTGATGCTCTGAGAACAGGGACTGCCCACTTTGAATAAATCTAAGAATTCAGAAAATGAACATTTGTGCCCTACTATGAATTCTTCAGCAGCACCAATGCAGCCTCTCTTATTAAAGAACATTTTGCTTTGGCATCCCTGAATCTTGTTGGGATATTTTAAGTTCGAGTCTGTTTCTAGTCAGTTTGGGTGTCGTTGTTGACTGGCTGGGACAAGTATCATACTGTGATTCAGTGTGGGGACCAGAGGTGGAAAAGTACAGTTTGTCTGAAGGAAGTTAAAAATGAACAGTGGCGTTCAAATCCAGTGCATGTGCCAGCCACCAGTGCGTTCTATTAGGTATAGTGTGATTAAGTATCAGAGAAACACTGCTGGTGGGTAGATGGGGGCCTGGAAAGTGGTGAATCAGTGAATACAAATGGCAAAAGCCAAGCTTGAGCTTTCTTTATCCTCTTCACTGGAGTTCTATTTCAGTAAGCGGGGCTTTGATACCATAAAAAATGTCAATGTGATTAAGCAAATGTCACCATTCTAAAGCGATTATTTTCAGCTCCTCTCTCATCCTGCCTCCAACACCAAAAGAGAGAGAAAAGAACCAAACACACCCGGTGGAAGGGGACGACCCTTCCATCCCCCGCCCTGCTGCAAACCCTTACTAAGGGCAACACAGGGCATTTAAAATTTGTTCTGAAATGAGTTACCCAAGATGAGAACTGGGGGTATTAAAAATCTGTGAAGCTGGGGCACCTGGGTGGCTCCATGGTTAAAGCCTCTGCCTTCAGCTCGGGTCATGATCCCAGGGTCCTGGGATCGAGCCCCACGTCGGGCTCTCTGCTTGGCAGGGAGTCTGCCTCCTCCTCTCTCTCTCTCTCTGCCTGCCTCTCTGCCTACTTGTGATCTGTCTGTCAAATAAATAAATAAATAAAAATCTAAAAAAAAAATTTGTGAAGCCGCATGAAGGTTTTAGGCAGGGTCCAGTACGGACCTGAGCCTCCTTAGTTGAATGCATGGAGGTGTCCTTCACCTCTCACAGTTGAGGGAAAAGGGAAGCAGCTGCTGTGTGTTTAACCACTGGTTGAAGATGGGATTCTGAAGACCTGCCCGGGGAATGGCCTCATCTATCAGGTGACTCTCAGCTCTCCTGAGAGTTTGGTTTGGTTCTGGAAGAGGAAACCAGTCATTGGTGACCACCTTGGTTGGGCAGGCAGTTACATACATTAGCATAGTTAGCACCCGCGTGAGGTACTGAACAGAATACAGATCTCCGGGAAAAGTTGGGTGACTTGCAAGGTTACACAGCTAGTAAGTGGTAAAGGCTGGATTTAGTCCTCACCCAGCAAACCCCACATTTTTTTTCTCTATAAACCTCACTGCGAGGGGAATAGCAATGGACAGAATTTTTTTTCAGTTGGTATTTGCTTTTTTTTTTAAGAGCTTATTTATTTGAGAAAGAGAGAGAGTGCTCCGGAGCAGGGGGAGGGGGAGAGGCATAAGGAGAGGCCAACTCAGTCTCAGGACCCTGGGATAATGACCTGAGCTAAAGGCAGATGCTTAACTGACTTGAGCCACCTAGGTGCCCCTTCTATTTACTTTTTTTTTTAATTAATTTTTTTCAGCATAACAGTATTTATTGTTTTTGCACCACACCCAGTGCTCCATGCAATACGTGCCCTCTCTAATATTAACAAGACAGGAAACAACATGTGTTGGAGAGGGTGTGGAGAAAGGGGAACCCTTCTATTTACTTTTAAAACAGAAGCTTCATTCTTAAAACGAACCTGGGTGCTAGGTATCACGTTTGAAAGTATAGAGACAGGAAGATGAAACAAAAGTTGCAGGGGAGAATGGGAGTTTGGACTGTGAGTCCTAACATGAGGCTACTTGCTTCCAAAGAACTGACTCTTGCTTGAGGGATTCACTCAAAGTCATGGAGTTGGGTAGTGGAGACCAGGTAGAAAGGCCAGATGGAAGCTCTTCTTCCATCATCAAGACTGGATGGCTCTGCCTACCTCTGTGGATCTTGTCTGCCTGCTGGCTTGGCTTATGTGTGTGTCTGTGTTTCAGCAGCCAGACTTGGTATACCGATCATTCCAGGAGTAGGGGCAAGGGAGTGGAAGTGTCATTTCTTTTCACTTTGAGGAACTTCTTAATGCATATCTTTTCTCTTTGACCACCAATGAAAGACAGATCAGTCTGGGGCGTCTGGGGCAGGAAACAAATAAAAAGGACGATTTTCTCTAGTACTATGAACCACCAAATCCCAGAACCACAAGCAGTTCTGGGAGGGAGAAGAACAATGACAATTACAACACTGGCATGGACACCATGTTTACCAAGTGCCAGCCATTTTGCTCGCTAGAGGTGTTTCTCTCTCCAACATCCCACTACTTCATGTGATAGGTGCCTTTAGTGTGGTCGCTTTCAGGTGGCTAAACTTCAGAAAGTTTAACCCACAAAACCAGGATTGAAGCCTAGGCACACAGATATTAGGTCCTGTTTTACCTTGGCCCATTTGAGTTTCTACCCAACCAAAGAGGAATTTCATTAAAATTTTACCAAGACATTATACTGAAAGGATACCATTTTACAAATCGAAAAATCATGTCTTTATTTTGTCTGACGAGGATGGCTTCAACAATAACATGATCGCTTTTCTTTGTTTTTTTGTGTGGTAGTTATGTCATCTCCTAAATTGAGAGAACCAAGGAGTGGCACAACCAACCAAATCACATGGGTGCCAAGAAAGGATATCTAACTAGCTAGATGGATGGACGAATGGGTGGGTGGATCAGTAGGTAGTTAGGCAGATAGACTGACAGATTGACATACATATTAATATATCTATACATCCCATTTTTTGCGGGGGAGGGGCTGGAATTCAAGGAAAATACCAGCCAGGAGAAAGGGTTTTATTTCTTCCTATAGAACTATAAGTGAACACGTTCTTTGTATAGAAATCAAGCCTTCCCTCACGCATCTCATTCTTTGAGACGCTGCAAAGTCGCTGTCATCTTGCAAAGGCAGTTTCTGAAATCCAAAAGAGCAGGGAGAGACTTTCTTACTGCTGAACTTTCCTGGTGAATTTTTAAACAGCACTTGAATATTTTGCTTTTGGACTGAGATGTCAGAATCATTAAAATAGATTTCTGCAGAGAATATATATTTATACGTATTTCCTGATTTTATATAAATATATATGTATTTACATATATATATATATATATATATATATATATATATATATATATTTAAAAAGAGAAAGAGAAGTGTTTGCCATTTTTAGAGTTCTGGAGCTCCAGAGGGCAGAGCTTTGATCATTGCTGCAGCCCAAATAGCTGCTCCTCATCAGATGTGATGCTATAGAGCCTAGAAGAACCAACTTAGAATGTTTGAACATAGATTTGCAGCAAAATGCCCTTCTGAGGGAAATAGTAAGGCCACAGTCAAATACAGTCGTCAGCAACTTCCTTTTTCTTTGCCACCCAAAGAATTCAAGTCTAACAAAGACCAAACATGACATTCTAAAATTGGAAGACATACTATGGGGGACTCAAATTTGGTCCCCTAAGGTGTCCTACTTAAGTCAGAATCAGTAGCCCTCCCTGAGGGGTGTCCCAGGGTCCAGGGAATGAGGGCAGGTGAAGGTGGACAGTAGGGGGAATGGGAAGGACAGGAGAAGGGGAGTGGGACTCAGTTATCAAATACAGTTCTGTGCCAGAAATCTGTAGCTCTCCCTCTATACACAGAGCCAGCAGCTGGGGCCACAACCTTCCACACTGTCTCCTCTCTTTCCCAGAATGAGGAAATTTTGCTATGATGGCAGTAGTCACCCACGATGGCAGAAAATTGGAATCTTTTTTTTTTGGCTTTCATTATGCTTATTTTATAGTACTTTCCCCTCTGAGTAAATAGGGAGGGCGCAGCTCCATGACCTTCAGAAGTGGGGTCTGTGCATGTCTTAATCTGTCTCTGATAGCAGTTAGTGCCCTTGGCATATGTTAACTATTACTATGAGAATCCTAAAGATTCTTGTTGCTGTTATCTGTACACTTACAAAGTGCCGGTCCCTACGCTGGGTTGGAGGCAGGAGCAGGTTTCAGGGTGACCATGCGTGTGGCTGGCAGAAGTCCTCTGCTGCTGCCATCCTCCATCATTTCCCCTCCATGTCTTCTCTGGGTTCTGCCCCATCCAGCCTGTAAGAGTTGCCATGGTGACGGTGGAAGTGTGGAGGCTTCAGGCCAAGTGCCTGCCTGGGCTGCGCCCTGTTCTTGCTGTCTCCCTTACTCATTGGGGATGGGATTCCTCCCACAGTGGGAGACCATACACTGCAGCAGAAGGTCAGGTGTCTGGGCTATTGATCTGAACACAAACTCCCAGGGACTATGCCCTGGAACCCTGGTGAGTTTCAGCTCTGCAGAGTTTCAGATGAGCAGAGAATCTCTTTAGGCAAAGAAGCAGGAAGAGAGAGGTAGGAGCTAGAGATTCAGCCTGGAGGCTGTCAGCTGACAGTTCAATTATACTGCCTTCGAGGAAATCTGATTTTTTAGTTTCTCAGTTATTTCCCCTCTGCCTTTATAAATGGCAAAACGCAGGTAAAGGTGGACCCAGGCATGGCAAGAGAGAGAAGAGGTGACTTGGATTTTGAAATCAGGGGTCCCTCGGGCTAGGGACATAGTTCTAGGGCGAGACCCCAGGATTTATGTCCCATTGCCACCCCTGGGCGAGTGAATTTGGCTACATTAGGTAACCTCTGAATATGCGTTGTCTCACTAGTCAGAAGGGGCAGAAAATAATATCTCCATCCTCAGGTTGCCATAAGGCTTCAATGAGGCCATTGTGGAGACTGTCATCATCACCATTGTTGTCTCAGATCCAGCCACTGCAGGCCACAGCAACTCTGGGAATGTCCCTTCCCCTCTCTTCCTGAGATGCCACACTCGCTGTCTCTGTACAGAGGAGTCAGTGATACCCATCTCCCAGAAGTGGGATGAGAACCGAGTCAGAGGAGTGCCCCTGGCCTGCCCCAACTCCGCAGAGCCTCCCTGCTGTCACCCCATCTCTCCTCCCCCCAGCCTTCCCCACACTGTGCCATGCGCTCTCCACTTGCCAGTCCTTAGCTGGAGTGGAACATAAATCTGGCTTTGCCAAACCCTTGCCTTGCCAAACTCTCCCACAGCCTCCCATGGCCCTGGAGAGAAATCTCCATCCATTTTCTCAAGTCCGCAGGCCCTGCAGTATCTGCCCTGGCCTCCATCCCCCCCCCTCCGCCCTCCTCCCCACTGTGCCCTCCAGCCTCACTGTGGCCCTCTCTGTCCTCTGACACAAGGCCCCTCTCCTAGGGCAGCGTCTTTATCCCCCTCCCCAGATTGTTTCCTCAGTGAGAAATTCTCAGCCCTGTCTCCCCGACTTCAGGCTTCAGCTCAACTCCCCTTTTGCCCTGTAGGACTTAGCTTAGACATCACCTCTGAGAACTTCCTGGGTCATTCTTTCTAAAACACCCCCTCCCACCCCACCCCCGCATCACACTTTGTTATCAGAAGCAGTCCTTCTGACTAGTACTTCTTACAATGTGTAATTAGCATTATATATAATTTGTTTACCTGGTTTTCCTGGGTATAGGAGATAAATATTGTCTTAGGCATATTTGGGTCCTCAGGACCAGTCATGCGTGGTGCACATCATAAGTGTTTAATAAATGTTTACTGAACAAGTGACTCACAGGATCCAGACATTAGTTCTCTTTCCTAGACCTGTTCTCAAAACAGCCGCTAAAGGATCTGTGCCTCAGAAAGGGAAGGGGGGAGGCTGACAGCTAATGGGGCCCCAAGGCTCAGGTATTTCACAAGTAGAATAGAGATCGGAATGCCAGATAAAAGTAGCTGGGAGCCCTGCTGTACTCGTGGGCGCCAAGTTCATCTGGGGATACTGTTCCAATGCAGGGTCTGATTCTGCGCATCTGGGGTCCTGAGACTCTACCTTTCTAACAAGCTCTCAGGGGAACCCCACGCTGCTGCTTCTCAGACCATGAGGAGAAGCAAGAACTTAGTCCCCATGAAAACCTGGGATTTTTAAACCTTGGAGTATCGAGGACAGGGCAGCGTAGTGGCTGGGAAAGCAGAACTGGACTGGGTTGTGGGTGCATCTCTGGAACTGGAAGCTGCTGGGACCCAGGACCCAGGGGCCAGGAGGGGAAGAGTATCCTCCCAATGCCAGAGCAGACCAGCAAGATGGGGTTGAGAGGCTGGAATCTTGTTATTTAGGATGTGCCTTTAGTCCCAGAGAGATATTTCTATCCCAGAATTTGCTCATTCATTTATCCACTCATTTCTTCAGCAAATATCTGCACATTATTTATCCTGAGGATACTGTGGGGACAGGACAGGTAAAGTCTCTGTCCTCTTGTCATGAACATCCTGGAAACGACCTGGATTTGAGACCTCGTGTGTGTGTGTGTGTGTGTATGTGAGAGAGAGAGAGAGAGAGGGAGAGAGATATTTGGGTAAGTCCTTTGAACTTTCAAGCCCTGGTAAAATATGATGCCAGTTCCCAACATAGGGAGTTGCTGGGGGATAGCCTCTGACAAAGATCATGCATTCTTATTATGTACAGAACCACTCATGTGAATTGTGAACTTGCTCTCTGTTAGCCAAAGGTGGAAATCAGCAAAAGAGAATTACATTGAAGGGCTTTCTTGTTCATTCAATCATTCATCCAAGTGTTTGTATTGTTCTGGGCTCTGGGCATATTGTGGGGGCAAAGCCAGCGAAGTCGCTGTCCTGTTGGCATTCACATTTGGAGGGAGAAATCACATAATCAACAAGAAAACACATATATAAACAACAAAGTGTTCTGAGAGTTATGAGGAAAATAAAACTGGATAATTTGGTGAGACTAGAAGTGGGGCTACTTTAATTGGGAGGTTAGAAAAGACATTTCTGACAGTCGAGATTTAAGTCAAGACCTGAGGAATGAGGGAAAAAAAGCCATGGTGAAATCTGAGGGAAAAGTACTTTGTGCAGAAGGAACAGCCCATGCAGGAGTCCTGAGGCAGAACCAAGCTTGGCGTATTTAGGAAAGGAAGAGCAGGGCAGCTAGACACAGTGACAAGAGGAAGAGATCATGACATGAGCTCAGAGAGGCCAAAGGGCCAGAGAAGGCAGAGGCCTGTTAGCCACAGTAAGGCTCTGGGTTTTATTTTAAAGTAGATGGAGAGCTGCTGAAGATTCAGCAGCCACAGGGGGAGGACGGGAACTGATTTAGGATCGCCATGATGGCGTGGAAAAGAGCTTATGGGGAGCAAGAGTGGGAACAGAAGAACACTTCAGCAGTGATGGCCATGTGTTTAGGAGTGAGGACGGTGGATGTTGGTAGATGCCGATGGCGTGGGCCAAGATGATGGCAGAACAGAGAGAGGTAGGCACGTTAGGGCTACAGGTTGGAGGCACAGATACAGGAGAATGACCTGGGTTTGGCAAAATCCCACTAACAGCTGTGCTGTTATTGGAGGAAACACAATTTACCAGGCAATACTAATCCTACTCCCTTGGAACACTGGGGCAAAAGCAAAACCTCCGTGGAACCACAGGAGGAAACAAGGCAGTTCCAATCCTACCTAGACACACAGAAGCTTCAAAAGGAGGATATCGATTGATTAGAAGGGGAAATTTTTACCACATTCCCCTCCCTGTCCTTGGACGTCTCATTGAAATTCGTTGCTTGTTTGAAAGAACAGGAGAGATCCATCTTTAACAAGAGCAAGTGGCACTTAGATGCCTTGAGCAGGTGCTAATTCTGATTAAGCATTATTTTAATTTGGAGGGGTTGTATGGAAGGAAGATGAGATAGATGGCTGACACAGACAATGTAATTAATCTTAGAGATGGGCTTAATAACCAGGGGACGAGGCATGTGTGCACGCGTGTGTACATGTGAGAATGTGTGCTTTGGTGGTGGAGAGGCAGCAGTAGAGGGAGGGAATGCTCAATTTTCCTGTGACCAAGTCTAGAGAAATTCCTCTGCCTTCCCCACAGGGCAGGGTCCTCCCATCCATTCATTCCCCTGGGGCCCTAAGTTCTCTCATTCACAAAGGGTCTGTAAAATGGAGTCAGTTGACATTATCTTGAGATTAAACGATGGCCATAGAGATCTGCTGATGGGTGTGAGAATAGAATCATCATACCCATTTAAGCTTGGGCACCATTATCACAACCTCCGTCTGTAACGCATAAAGAATCCAGTCTTAAAAAAGAACACCTATAATTTCTTGAGAAACACATAATTCTGTTATGTTGTATTTTGGGAGTTAAAGCTCTATTTCTTTACTGCAAGCATTTTTAAATATATCATAATTTCTTCATGTGAAAAAAATGTACCTTCCCTCATGCTTCCTTCCCCCTGAAATGAAATTGGCCTGGGCCCTTTTCTTTCTCAAGAAGCCCTGGGGTTAGCTTTTTGAAAGCTGGGGCTGGCTGAGCAGCAGGGTTGGTTCCAGATCCCCACACTTTATGCTCCCAGGAACATGGTAGAAGCGGCAGGAAGGACTTGTCAGAACCAGGGGAGAGTGGAGGAACAGCACTTCAGGCACAGATGAGGTGGGAAGGCCCTTTTCTGACAGTCATCTGTGGCTGTCTCCTTAGGGGACCATATGTCCCATGCCTACGGCTGGCCAAATGAAATTCATGACTAGGAATATGCATCCGTTGGTTTTTCTCTCAGTTCCTGCAGCTGTTTGATGAAGGGGTGAGGGAGGGAGGAGCAAATCATCTCTTCTGTGGGCTGAGATGACATCTTATACAACTGTTCTTGGTCTTTCTAAGCAGCGCCCCCCCCCCACCCGCCCCGCACCTGCTGCCAGGGCCACTCACCCCACAAGGGCAAAGGGACTGGAAATGCATTTTCTCCAAGTGTTATTTTCAAAAATCCCAAATGAAAGAGTCGTGGTTTGAATTCAGGCTACTAACTCTTGGTAAAAATAAAAATTGAGTTGTTTTTTGAAGGGTGTGGAAAATAAAGAGATTCTTTTTTATAAGGGAGCTGTGACTGCCACCTGGTGGATGATGTTAGCTGAGCATCTTCCTTCTGTTCCTGGCCTTTTCTAATGTGTCTAATCATTCATTTACTTATTTCTTTACAGTTACAACACATGAGTATGGAATGCCCTGTGTGTGTCAGACACCGTGTTAAGTGCCTGGGGACATGTTGCGGGAACAAAAAGGTCAAGGTCCTTGCTTTCATGTAGCAGCTGTAGGGTTTGTGGCATGACAAGAAGTAAGCCACTAAATTAGATACTTTCAGATTGCAGTGAAGATAATGTGTAAGGAAGGGACTAGGGACAGGGAGTCAGGGACCCAGGGAGGCTGCTCTCAGGAAGGTCCTTTGGGATGAGATCTGAACTCTGAGAAGGTTCTGGCTTTGTGAACTCCTTGCACCTGCTAGGCTCTCCTGACATCCCCCCTTGTTATCTTGTCAGTGGCCATCCCCACTGACTGCTAGTGGAGCACTGGGTGGGCTTCAGGGGACAGGGGCAGCGAGAGTGAAATCCGTGTTTGTTGCATGTGGGTGGGCCAAAATACGCCCATGAAGTACAGCAGCCTTGGTCTCCTCAGTTCCCTGCATCTGCCCCATTCCTGCTGTGGCCAGAGGGCACTACTTTGTATCAGATCCATGGTTTCTCCTGCCAATAAAGTCCTCAAACACTGGATTAAAGAGGAGAAATAAGTCTGTTCAAAAGGACTGGAGAGCTTGGGCTGAAGTGAGAGGACCTCAAGGGGTCAAGATTCCAGGGACAAGAAAAGCTCTAAGGTGGCTCTATAGTTTTCCTCCACCCACAGATGCCGTCCAGTGTATGAGAGGGAGCCTAGTCTTCAGGGTTACCCAAGAAGGCCCTAGTAAATGCCCTAGATGTTAAGCTGGGACACCTTAGGAAAGCGGATTAGATAGTACTGAAAAGAGGAGTAGTGGATTGGCTTACAGATGAGTAGAAAAGAACTGGACAGAAACATCTAGAGAAAAAAGAACAGAAACCACAGAAAAGAGCAAAAGAGATAAACAAAGCAGAGTAAAAAAATTTAACATGTAGTGGGGTCACAGGAAAAGGGAAAGAATGAAACAGAAGCAATACCAGAAGAAAGAATAGCCTAGACTTGATCAAATCTGATAAATGATATCAAAGCACACATTCAAGAAGCAGGATAGATGCCAAGACCATCATACTGAGTCATTTCATGACAAAACTACTAAAAATCAAAGACAAAAAGAAAACCTGAAAAACAAGCAAAGGGAAAAGTTGTGTTACTTTTAAAGGGGCAGTAATATGACTGACAGTTGACTTCTCAAAGGAGATAGAAATTGTGAAACAATGGAATTTCTTCGTAGTGCTGAAAGAAAATGGCTGGCAGTCTTGAATTTGATTCCCAGCAAAAATGTTCTTTGAATATTGTTACAAAAAGACACATCAGAGAAACAAGTACTAAGTGAATTCATCACCACTACAACATACTGATGTAAAATGTAAAGGTTGTCCTCTAGGTAGGGGTAAGATAATCCCATTTGGAAAAATGGATACATAGGAATGAATAAAAACACAATGGAGATGGTAAATACATCCATAATCAGTAAATCAAAATGAATAGTGACTGTTTAAAACAGTAATAAAATTAATGTCTCACGATGCTTAAAATACATTGTAGAATTACCAAAATAATCTATATGCTGCTTACAACAGATATTACAAACATAAGAAGGAAGAATGGTTGAAAGTAAAATAATGAAAAAGACATACCATGAAACAAAAACCACCAGAATATATGCCAAGAAGTATCATTAGCAATAAAGAGAAACTCTTCATAAAAATCAAAGGGTCAAGTTACCAGGAGATATAACAATTCTTAATGTGTAGTCACCTAATAGCAGTTAAAGATACACTAAGCAATATTGATAGAACTAAAAGAACAAATAAAAATTCAGAGCTATAGAGGATGATCGTCAGCACACCTCTGTCAGTAACTGATAGAACAGTCTGACCTAATTTAGTTGAAAATACAACCTAGATAAAAAGAAATCAACAAGATACATTAATTTAGAAACCTAGATAAGACACTTCACAAATTTGATCAAATTGGCATATATAGAACACTGGCCCCAACAATTACAGAATATACATACTTTTCAATTGCACACAGTTAGTTCCCAAAAGTAGACCATATGCTGCATTCTAATGCAAGTCTCAGAAAATTTCAAAGGACTGAAATTCATTCACTGACCACTATGTAATTAAGCTAAAAATAAATAACAAAGTTGAAAAGCTCCCAAAAGTTTGGAAATGAAGCAGTATACTTATACACAATCCACAGGCCTAAAAAATTACAATTAAAATATTTTGAATTGAATAATGAAAATTTCTCATATTAAATTTGTGGCATGCAGCTAAAGCTATGATCAGAAGAAAATGTATAGCTTTACATACCTGCATTAGAAAAAAAGTTCTCAACATCAATGATTTAAATATCTATCTTAGGATGTTATAAAGGGAATTAGTGAATAATAGAGGGAATTGACAAAGTCAAAAGTTGATTCTTTGAACAGATTAATAAAATTGGTAACCTACTGTTGAGAACAAATCAGATAAAAAGCGGTTCATAAGTTATCAATATCAGGAATGAAAAGGGAGATATCCCAATGCTTTTAGAGACATTAAGGAGATAAATGAAGAAATATTTGAATAATTTTTGTTACTCAGTTTTAAATGATAGAAGGAACGAACAAATCCTAGAAGAACACAGTTTACTAAACTGACCCAAAAAGAAATAGAAAATCTGAATAATCCTATAACAACTAAAGATGTTCTTACAAAGAAAACCCCATGCCCAGATGTCTTCATCAGTAAGTACTATCAAATACATAAGAAGTTGTAAGCCATTCTCTGTCATAAACATAGAAGTGAAACGTCTAAAGAAAACAATCTTGAAAAACCATATTTAGAGGTATAACAATCATATAGTACGATAGTATGTCACAAGTAAGTAGGATTTAACCCAGACAGAGGGTTGGTTTAACATTAGAATTTGATCAATGCAATTCATCACATTTACAGAATAAGGGAATAAAATTATATAATCATCTCAATAGATTATAGCTAAAGTACTGGATAAAATTTAACACCAAACTAAACTCAAAATAGAAGGAAACTACCTTAATCTGATAAGTATTATGATAAAAAACAAATTTACAGCAAATATTATACTTAATAATAAAACACTAAAACTTCCCTTTGAGATAGGAAATAAGAATATTTACTATCATCATTTGTATTCACAAATTATATTGGAGATTTTAGCCAAAGTGGACTGGATATCCATATCAACAAATAATTAATCTTGACTCTCTACATCATACTATTCATAATCAATTCCAGGTGAATTAAATATTTAAATGTGAAGATAAAACAAAGTGTCTAGAAGATAACAGGAGAATATCCAGGAATACACAAAGATTTGTTAAACCAAATTCATAAAGTATAATTCTAAAGAAAAATATTGATATATTGGACTACTTTATAAGATTTTATTTATTTATTTATTTATTTGACAGAGTGACACACATTGAGAGAGAGAACACAAGCAGGGGAGTGGAAGAGGGAGAAGCAGGCTTGCTGCAGGGCAGGGAGCCTGATGTGGGGCTCGATCCCAGGACCCTGGGATTATGACCTGAGCCGAAGGCAAACACTTAACGACTGAGGCACCCAGGTGCCCCTGGACTACTTTAAAGTTAACAAAACTTTTAGGAGTTCATAGAATAAAAGGTGAGTCACAGATTAGAAAAAAAAATTGTAATACATACAACTAACAAATAGTTAATATATAGAATATATTAAAAAACCTCCTCTTAATGATTGAGAACAGAATGAAAACCCCATATAGAAATAGACAAGAGCTTTTAAAGTTTTTAAAAAGATTTCATTTATTTGAGAAAGAGAGAGAGAGACCAGTGAGAAGGAGAGCAGAGCGGGGGAGAGGGGCTGAGGGAGAAGGAGAAGCAGACTTCCTACTGAGCAGGGAGCCCAATGTGGGGCTACATCCCAGGACCCCGGGACAATGACCTGAGCCAAGGTCAGATGCTTAACCAACCGAGCCACCCAGGTGCACCTAGACAAGAGATTTAAACACAAAGGATGATATCCAAATAGACAATAAGCCCAACTTCCTAAGTCATCAAGGAAATGCAAATTATAAGAAAACAATACCACAGTGTGTTGGTCAATTTTATATGTCGAATTGCCTTGGCCACAGTACCCAGATATTTGGTCAAACATCACTGTAGATGTTTCTGCGAAGGTATTTCTTGATGACATTAACATTTAGATGGGTAGACTCTGAATATAGCAGATTACCCTCTATAGTATGGTTGGACCTCATCCAATCACTTGAAGGACTTAATAGAAAAAGAATGACCTCTCTTGAAGAAGGGGGACTTCTGCCAGCAGATGGTCTGCAGACTTGGAACTGCAACATCAACTTTTCCCTGGTTCTTCAACCTGCTGCCTATCCTGAAGATTTTGAACTTGGCAACCTCCATATTTATGTAAGCCAATTCCTTAAAACCTCTCCCTCTCTCTCCACACATATATACACCTCCACCCACCCACACACCCACATCTTTATTGTCTCTCTTTCTCTGGAAAGCCCTAATACACATATCCAACAAAAGGGCTAAAATGAAAATCACTGACAAGGCCAAGTGGTGTTGAACACATGGAGTAACTGGAATTTGCGTGCTTTGCTAGCAGAAGTGGAAATTTGTACGACCCCTTCAGGTACCTGTTTTTCAGTGGCTACCAAAGCTGAACCTGTGAATACCTTAAGCAATTCCACAATAAAGCACAAACCTGCTAATAAATGTTCATCAAAAGATATACATTAATGTTCCTTGCAGCACTATTCATGATGGCCTTAGACTGGAGACAAACAAATGTCCACCAACAGCGGAATAGATGAATGAATGGCATTATAATCAAATGATGTAGAAACTCATATAATAACTTGTATCTCACAATCATAGCTTGAGTGAAGGAAGTCAAACCGTGGGCAAACCTCACTGATGCTGTTTGAATTGGAAGAAAGTACAGGGATTGAACCTGGGCGATGACATGAGAAGCTTCCGCAGTGCACCATTTCTTCACCTGGGTGGATCTTACATGGATATATTCAGGGTGTGAAAATTCATCCATCTGTATAGTGATGATCAGTGCACTTTCCTGCACATATTTATAATTCAATTAAAAAGATTCATTTTAAGAAAATATGTCTCTGTCACTGCCTGTTTGAGGGAAGTTATTTGTTTTGGAGCCTCAGTTCCTCTGCTATAAAATGCTGCATGGATTTAAAAGGATTGTCTATGGGAAAACCATCTGTAAAGTATAAATATAAAGATAGTGCCACATATACTTCATAGGGTATGTACTCAATAAAGGTGACATGAAAGTTAAGTTTAAGGGAACTCTCTCTGTGTGCCAGATGCCCGATATGCCTTATTTTGATTTAACAACCCACTTACCCTGAATTTACTTCTGAGGAAACTGGAAGCTTAGAGAAGAAAAGTAGCTTGCCCAAATAATCCAGCTGGGAAACACGATGGGCCTCAAATAGGTGTGAGTAAGAAGCTGGCCTCAGGCCGATGGCCGAGCACAACATATACCAGCGTCCCCCTGGAACGCTCTGGCAGCAAAAGGTGCTGTCTCCTCTCCCCTCCCCCAAGCCCCCAACTTCATAGACTGACACTCCACGTTGGTCAAATCCAGGGCCAGCCGCTCACTCTAAAACCTTCCTCATACCCAGCCACGGGGAGGGGTGTCCCAATGGCCTGCTCCCTTTCCTCCCACCCCTTCTTGGTTCAGCTCATTTCTTCAAAGGGCTGTGCCCCATAGTCTGCTCTCTATCCCCAGTGATCCGGTTCCCAAACCGCACGGCCACTTTCCAGCTGAGTGGTCCACCATGGCCCCAACCGAACGCTTCCCGCCCCCCGGTTGACTGCTGTCGGTTGACCCCAGACGCTGTCTGTCCCCTGACCACATGGCGTCCCTCCTGCCTCGCGTACCCCCTTGTCCACGCCCCGCCCACTTACTGCTCAAGCCCCGCCCCACGGTCCCGCGGCAGCGCGCGCCCCTCCCCTCCGCACGTGCACCATGGCCCCGCCCCCGCCCCCGCCGGGCGGTCCCGGCAGTCCGCCGGCGTCCCCGCGTCCCGGACGTGCGCTTCGCGGGTCCAGAGGAAACTCCGCGGCGGTTCCGCTATCAGGGCGGCGATGGCGGCGGCTGGCCGGGAGCCCAGGCGGGACGTGGCGCGCTTCATTTACGTGACACGCTTCGGCTCCTACCGGTGCGGCGGCGTGTTGCAGCTGGGCAGCCGCCGGGCTCAGGGCCGCGGGAGCACCAGACGCGGGGTGGGATGCAGCCCTGAGGAGCCGTGGGCGGCGGCCCCAGCCGGCGCGGAGCTGGCCCCCGGCCCTAGGTCCCGGACCCCGGCTGCTTCCCCTCCGGCGTCGAGCGCGCGGAGCTGTCCCCAGCCGGCAGCGCGAGCAGGTGGCGCCTAGTGGGCGGCGGACGGGCGGGCGGGAGCGAGCCTCTGTCTCAGAGCGGTGGGCGTCTCAGCCTCCCTTCAGCGTTCTGTCAGCCTTCCCAGCCTCGGTAATCCCGCGCCACCCGCGGCTTGGGGGCCGCGGGCGGCCATTCTCGGCTTCCCATCAGCCCGGCGGGTGCGGGGCCAAACAGGAGCCCCCCACCTGTCCCTGGCTTTACGCGGGTCCTGGAAAGGGCGCCGAAGGGCACGTGCCGCTCACGTAAGATCCGCCAGACTGACAGGAAGGGTCACTGGTTGGAGCCACTTGCGTCCCGCACAATGAGGGGGCCTGTGGCGTGCTTGTTGGTATTCTTAGTGGCCACTGAATTTATATATTAGCTTAAGGAGGACTGACGTCTTTACCAGGCTGAGGCACTTCCTCTCTAAAAATGGGAATGACTTTCCATTTGTTCAGACTGCTTTTGTGTCTTTTCGGAATGTTCTAGATTTGAAATTTTCCTATAGGTTTTGCGTATTTCTTTGTTAAATTTATTCCTAGGTGTTTGATTTTCTGTTGTAAATGGGGTCTCCTCCGTAATCCCCTCTGTTTATTGTTTGTATATAGGAAGGTCCTTGAGACAGAGGGGGTAAGCAGACTCTGCTGCGGTGAGGCTAGATCTCAGGAGCCCGACATCATGACCTGAGCTGAAATCAAGACTGAGAAGCTCAGTCAGCGGAGCCACCCGGGCGCCCCACTTCTTGATCTCTTAAAAAAAAAAAAAAAATTCAACTGTATTTAGGATTGGTTTTATATACATTTTGAGGGGGTTCGATAAAGTTTTATCTCTAGTAACACACCACCACAATGAAGATGCAGAGCATTTCTATTTCCTGGAAAAGCCCTTCCTCTTTTTTGAGAGCTTATCCCACCACCTGTGCTTTTTAAGTGTTCATTCAGCTCACCTATTAAAAGCGCCCAATTGTGCTTTTCACAGAAATGTGCGACCATCACCATACTTGATTTTGGAACATTTCTAATACCCCAAAAGAGAAACCTGTAATTTGTGCCATACCCTGTACCCATTAACGCTCAGGATTCCCTCTCACTGCCCACCCCTAACCCTAACCCTACTGCTAAGCAAATTCTAAACTTTCTGTCTCGATAGATTCGGACATCGCATATAAATTGCATCATACAATATGTGAGCTTTCCTGATTATCTTCTTTGGATTAGCGTATTGGTTTTTGTGTGTTAACTTTAGATCCTAGCACTTCAGGGCATTCTTTTATTATTAGAGTAAGTTTTCTCATTGATACTGATTGTCCAGGTATATGATGATGTTATTTGCAAATAGAGAAAATTTCATTTCTTTTTTTTTACCCATTTCTATGCCTGAAGTAGATTTGTCTTACTGCATCCATTAGCTACTACCTCAGGTACAGTGTTGAATAGTAGTGGAGATTGTGGGCATCCTGACCTTAGAGGAAATGCCTCTAGTATTCATCACTAAATAAGGTACTGGTTTAGGACCAAGGCATACATATTTAAAATCTTAAAAAGTATTCCTCAATTTTTATTTTCTTCAGTTTTTTTTTTTCAAATCATAAATGGGTATCAAATTTTGTCAAAGGCTTTCTCAGACCTATGGAGATAAACACATATTACTGTTAGATTTATTAGTATGGTATATAATATAAATGGATTTTCAATATTGAACCAACCTTGCATTCTTGCAATAAATCCTCCTTGGTTATGATGTGTTATTTTCTTAAAGTAGCTTGAACTCTGCTAATAATTTGTTTAGAATTTTACATCATGATCTATAGTTTTTCTTTCTTTGTACTCATCTGGTTTAGGTGTTAAAATTATATTAATACAAGGGATTACAAAGTTTTTCTTCTTTTTCAATGCTCTGGAAAAATTTGTAGAACAGTGGAACTACCTGGTGTTTGAAGGTTTCGTAGAATTCTGTGAAATCATCTGGGTCTAGTGCTTTTTGTGGAATAATTCCTTAACAACTTTTTCTCTGTCTTCTATGAAATTGCTCTTTTTAAGCTTTCTAATTCTAATGGGTGAATTTTGGTAATCTATATTTCCCTAGGAAATTATCTGTTTCATCTGTGTTTCTAAATCTATTTGCGTAGAAGTACGCGAAGTAGTGTGCATGAAGTAGTGTCTTATAATTTTAAAAAATTTGTTGTGTTTCAATGGTTATTTGCCATTTGTCATTTTTTTTCTGTATGTATGTGTATTCCCCCCTTTTCTTGATCAAGTTAGCTAGTGTTTTGTTTTAATTTTTTAAAAACAGGATTTCAATTTATTAATGAGACATCTTGTTTTTCTAGTCTCTTTCTCATTAAAAAATAAAAAGATGAAACTTTATTATCTCCTTGCATGTACTTTCTTTTGGTTTACTTTGTTCTTTTTATACTTTTTTTTCAGCAAGACATTTCATTCATTTCTTTTTATTCTTCCTTTTTCTTGATAAGTGTTTAGTGCGATGCAGTTTCTTCTAACTACTACTTTAAGTCCCATAGATTCTAATACACGGTGTTTCCATTGCCACTATTCTTTAAAAGTATAATTTCAGTTTGTATTACCCTTCTCATTCTAGAGTTACTTAATAGAGTCAAGGTTTTTTTTTAAATGTCTGGGAATTTTCTGTTTTGTTTTTGTTAGTACACTGTTGTATTGCATTATTTTTTAAAAAATATTTTATTTATTTATTTGTCAGAGAGCACAAACAGGGGAAGTGGCAGACAAAGGGAGAAGCAGGCTCCTGCTGAGCAAGGGAGCCCGATGTGGCACTCGATCCCAGGACCCTGAGATCATGACCTGAGCCGAAGGCAGACACTTAACCTACTGAGCCACCCAGCTGTCCCTATTTTGTTGCATTTCGATCTGAGTGTTTGTAAGGTCTCCATTTTTACGGATGCTACTGATGTTTTCTTTGTGACCTAATTTATGATTCTTCCGTTTTGTTCTTTTTCTCCCCTGGAACCCATGCAATTGGAAGACTGTCCCTTTAAATCAGCTTTCCCTTTAAACTCAGTCAGTTCCATTAAATGGCATGCTTCGTTATGCATCACTTTATGTGATGTCTGGCCTTTTAAATTGCACACTGAAATCCCTTCTCTGTCATTTGTGCTCTAATCTGTCTGGTGTTATTTTAGTATTTTCATATTTAGGGTGGATTTAATCTTTCTGTTGGTTGCTACAGCTCTCCTGCAGGTACTTTTTCTGGTGTCCCTCTTCTCTTCCCTGGTGGCCACAAAACCCTGCTTGGGTGGAGCTGGAGCATATAGGATCATAGCTCTGTAATTGAATGATTTTTCTTATTTTACTTCAATGTTATTTTGCAGTTTCAGTGTCTTCTGTCCTTAAGTAAAGCTGAGGGTGTGGTTTTGTGTAGAATTTTCAAAATGTGAAGTTGTTTGGTGTGAAATTTTGGGAATGCAGTTACTCTACATCTCTCATGGTCTTCAGTGACTCAGAAAGTCCCAAACTGAAGATTTCTGAACAAGAGAAGTAAGGGGCACTTTGGTGCCTCAGTTGGTTAATGGACCGACTCTTGGTTTCAGCTCAAGTCACGACTTCAAGGTTGTGAGATTGAGCCCCACATTGGGTCTGTGTTCTGCACAGAATCTGCATGCATCTCTCTCTCTCTCTCAAGTAAATAAATTTTAAAAAGAGAGAAGTGATAGGGTTAGATTTACTGGGGTCATGCTATATAAGGGAGATCGAATTGGAGGCAGGCAAGACTGAAGCCCAAGTTGAGGAATGTATAAATATTTTGTTTGTTAGCCTTCCAGACTAAATTCACTTTGATAATTTAGATGTATAAGATGGTACTCTGTCTGACATGATTAACTCATGAGAATGAGCTGTGGCAGGAAGCCTTCAGATATACTAAGCAGGGCCATGATTTTGGACCCCAAGCCCCTCTAATGGCCTTAGTGTTAAAAGGCCCTCAGGTTTTTGTTTTGTTTTGTTTTGTTCTGACCCCTCTGCCAGGGATCAGAAAAATCCAGGGGTAGTATAAGACACTTTAGCCCTGGGTTTCCAGCTTCTTTGAATAGTCGAAACAGGATAAAAGGTTTACTCTAGGAAAAGGAGAGAATATGGTGATGGTGGTGGTGGTAGTGGTGGTGAGGAGTTCTACAGCTTAGGCAAGGAACCAGGAAAAAATACAGTGGATTTGATTGAGAGCCTATATTGCTTTAGTGCCACAAATCAAAGGACAAATAATAGTCCATCAGCAAGATAGCAGATTAAAAGTGAAGAACACTGAAAGTGGATGAAGAAGCTTCTGGAAGAAAGAGGGGTGGAATGGAAGGGGTGCATGAATTCGTGCTTGAGATCACCACCTATGCCAGTTAGGAGTAACTGGGTAGCTGAGATTATAAAAGTAGTGTTGT